>NW_007726136.1:324854-365724 GCF_000696425.1 Galeopterus variegatus | reverse complement strand
GTAAATGTGGCTGCCCCCCCCCCCCCCCTTGGGGCTGCCCCCCCCCCCCTGGACCTACTGGAACTCACTGGGCCTCGGTGTTGTTGCCAGCTTATAGCTGGAGGAAGCAAGAGTCCCTAGGCTCACCTGAAGAAGGCACTGCTCACCACTTCCCGGGCCCGGCTCTCCAAAGGCAAAGAGAGCTGCTGCTTGGTCTCTGGGATCTGGGATGTGGGCTTCTTTGTTACAAAGAACGAGTGGAACAAGCAGAACCTGGTAAGGCAGGACAGCAACCAGTGGTGGCCCATTAGCACCGCTCATTTTTAGGGCTCCCCTCCATGGACAGTGCCACCGAGGGTGTGGTGCCAGGAGCAACAGGGAGCCATTCTGCTCTGGCCACAGCCCTCACAGCCTGACTGGGCAAGGCTGGAGGTAGCTGGGCAATGACGGGAAGGGCCATTTCTCAGGTTTGGGTCCCCAACTGAACACAGCTCAGCCCGAGTTGGAGAGAGGGAACCAAAGCCTGCTCCTTGGAATCAAGACAGACAAGAGGCTATGTGGCCACAGGCAAGCCGCATCGTGGCTTCTGCAAACACAGGGCTTGCCAAGACCCCTCTGGAGATTGTGGGGAGGTCGAGATGAGCACCTGGCTCTGTATGTGGCACAGATGGGGCGGTGGCTGGGCAAAGGGCTTCCCTGACACCATCAATGTGCAAAGGCTGCCTGCGGGACACAGGGAGGAAGCCCGAGCCTTTTAGGCTTCTGCAGTCCCATACTTCCTGGGTCCCTTCCCTTCCCTGGTCCCAACAAATTCCCCTACACCCCTGTGTGCCTGCTCCCCACTGACTCAGCCTGAAGGATTCTGCCTCCAGGAGACCCATGCTATGACTGGAGGAGGGCCCAATTCCTTGCCCACACCCCCTGGGGAGCAGGGGTCCAGACGCATCTCACACCTGGCCACTTGTTCAATCAAAGCCTCATCCTTCTCCAGGTGCAGGTGGTCCACAATGCTGACCAGGCGAAGGATGATCCACTTCCGCAGCCGGAACACAGCTCGCTCAGGCCTGGGGGCAGAAGCAAGATCACGGAAACCATATAGACATGGCAAAAACAGGGCACTCCTTTCCTCATCCTGGAGACAGGAAACCAAGATCTCCCTGCCCTGACCACCAGCGTAGGAGCACTGGAGGAAACTGAGGCCTGCTATGAGAGCAAAGTCTCCTCCCTTCCTCCCCTTCTGTGGTTTGGAGCCACAATGCTGTGGGAGGAAGAATCCAGGTCTTTGGGTCCCACAGGACCAGGAAGCCCACTCCTGAATCCTGGTCCCACTCACCCATGGAGAGAAGCGTCCTGGGCTTTCTTCTGGTTGCTGGTGCTGAAGTCAACCAAGGAGTCCAGGTCAGGCTGGAGAAACATGTCCTGCAGCCAGTCCACATAGCTCTGCAGGGCAGGGGAACTCAAGAAGCGCACGACCCGCCAGAAAGTAGGCATTACAGGGAGGCCTTGGTTGGTGACAGAAGAGAAGGCCACCAGCACGGCCAACTGCCGCTCAGGGTCATCCTGGCATCCCTCCAGGAAGGTACCCACGTACTGGTTCATCTCTGGAGCAAACTTGAACTGGTTCGGTAGCTGCAAGAGTCAGGCATGGTGCTGGGGTCACCTGTAGGTTAAAAAGAGGCCCAGAAGTCCCCCTCCCTTGCACATAGTGAAGCTAAGCCTAAGTTGGCAACAGCTCCCTGCTGCCCCAATGCGCTTCTGTCCAGCGTCAAGGCCTCCTACGTCTAACTTCTCCAGCTGCTCCACCTCCAGCCCCAGAAGGCCCCTCCTTCCACCACATGGGATGGGGACAGGCAGCTTTCCCAGCTTGATGCAGTGGTTAGGAGTCCAGACTGACCTGGGTTCAAATCCCACTCTGCCAGTTCTGGCTGTGTCATTTGGGGGCTCAGAACTACCACCTCCCACGTGCTTATTAAGTGCCAGACACTGTGCTATACATCTCTGTGTGGCAGCTTGCTTAATCTCAGTAACAACCCTTTGCACTGGGTCACCGTTATTGTCATTTTATAGATGAAGAAAGTGAGGGACAGAAAAGCTTGGAAGTAAATTCTCAGGGTCACAGGGCTCCACATGGTACAACTGGAATTCATACCCTGTCACTCTGGCTTCATAAGCCAAGCACTTAACCACTGCTACATATTTTGAGACTATCCCCTCACCCAGAAAATGAGAATGACAGCTTTCTGAAGGACCCAAACTTCCCAAAACTCTGTTCAGAGGGGAGGAGGTTTAGGAAGCTCACTCCACCCAGAGGGAAGGGACACCCACGTCCCAGGGCCCCTCAGACCAGGACTTCGGAAGCGCTCCATCCCTCTTCCTGGCAGCAAGTCTGCTGCCCAGCCCTTTCTGCAGCGCTGAGCTGCATGGGGTGGCACCCACCTTAGCAGTGACCATGTGCTCCCCATAACTACGGATCAAGTCTCCCCGCATCACCAGCTGCAGCTGCTCCTTGGACAGCAGAGGCAGGGCCGCACCCAGCAGGCGGTAACACAGGTAGCTAAGAGGGTGTGGAACAGCACCTACTCAGAGCCCTTGGTCCCCCTGGGTGGACCTGAGGACCAGTGGCCCACTCCACTTGACAGATAGGAAGGGAGGTTGAGAGAGGACAAGTGCCACACGCACCTGGCTGGCCAGAACTGCTGCTTCAGCAGCCCCTGTTCCACAACCTCGTTCCAGAACCGTGGGAACGTGTCTTCCTCGAGTGCCAGGCGGAGCAGGTCCAGAGCCACGGAGGGCAGCCGGCGCTCCTTCTTTACAGAGGCAGCAGCCGTCTTCAGCACGTTCACCAGCCTGCGGAGCAGGGCGGAGGGGCTCCGGGAACACTGCCTGACAAGCAGGGCCGGGGTGCCCAGGGCAGCAGGGACACCCCCCAGGGAGAGCGGATCCATCCATGGCCCTCACACCTGGGAATATTCTCATCCGAGAATAGGTTGACTGATCCCATCAGCTCCATGAGCTTCACGGGCACCTTCTGCTGGGCCAAGAGGAAGAGCTCCAGGTGCTCGGGAGAGCCCAGCACTGCGTTCAAGTCAGCCTTGAGGACCTTCGGCAGCACCTCCTGTAACATGGCCTCCGGGACCTGGCGGGGGTGGAGGGGGCAGGTCATGTGAGGGTGGCTCCCTCACATCATCCTCAATCCCTCCCCCCTCTGTGCATGAGCCCTATGGGCCCTGTCCCATCTCCCAGGATGGTGGCACAGCACCAGTCGGAGGTGGGACAACCATAATACACCTCACTAGGCACTAGGATCATCACACAGCATTTGTTAAAAACCTCAAATTCCCAGGAAGCTATTTAAAAAAAAAAACAAAAAAAACTAAATTTAATTGTACATTTTTATGGAGTAGTTTGTTGCTCTGATACATACATATATATATATTTTTTGTCCTTTTTGTGACCGGTAAGGGGATCGCAACCCTTGGCTTGGTGTCGCCTGCACCGCGCTCGGCCAGTGAGCGCTGTGAGCACACTGGCCATCCCTATATAGGATCCGAACCCGTGGCGGGAGCGCCACTGCGCTCCCAGTGCCGTACTCTCCCGAGTGCGCCACGGGGCCGGCCTGATACATACATATATATATATTTTTTGTCCTTTTTGTGACCGGTAAGGGGATCGCAACCCTTGGCTTGGTGTCGCCTGCACCGCGCTCGGCCAGTGAGCGCTGTGAGCACACTGGCCATCCCTATATAGGATCCGAACCCGTGGCGGGAGCGCCACTGCGCTCCCAGTGCCGTACTCTCCCGAGTGCGCCACGGGGCCGGCCTGATACATACATATTTATCATTTGTGTTCATAACATTCAAGATCTTTTTGGGTTATCTTGAAATACACAATATAGTATTATTAGCTGTTGTCACTCACCCTAGAGCACCAGAACCTATTCCTCCCAACTAACTGTAACTTTGTACCCATTTATCAACCTCCCTCCATTCACTGCCCCCACCTCTGCTAATCACTACTCTACTCTGCTTTTTTCCTTAATTGACTCATAATAATTGTATATATTTATGGAGTATGATGCCATAATTTGAGTGGAAGCTGGGGAACCCTAAGTGGAAAGCTAGAATTCTAATTCAGACCCTTCTGGCTGAGGCCAGGACAGTCCAGAAAACCCTAGCCTGGGACTTGCCAGCCCCTGCCTTTTTCTCCAGTGGCAAAGGGTTCTAGGTACTGCTCTACCTCAGTTTCCCAAGTAGGACAGTGGAGGTCCTTGGGGGGCCAGCCTTGACTAGAATAACACTGGCAAACATGTTTAACATACTAGCCTGGTGCCAGGCACCGTTCTAGCGCTGCACTGTCCAATTCCGTAGCCTCTAGTCACAGAGGGCTACTGAGCACTTGAAACGTGGCTAACCTGAATGGAGATGTGCTATAAGTGTCAAATATACGCTGGATTTTGGAGACTTAATATGACAAAAGGAGTGTAAAATATCTCAAAAATTTTTTACACTGACTATGTATTGAAATGATAATATTTCAGATATACTAGATTAAGTAAAATATTTTACTAAACTACACCTGTTTCTTTTTGCCTTTCCAATGCAATGACTAAAAAATTCAAATGATACCTTTTTACATTTCTATGGGGCAGTGCTGCTCTAGAGCATTCTCATGTTAACTTGAGTCTTCTCAACGTTTCTACAGCAGGCAGCTGGTAAGCCCGTACCTCAGAGAGGATGTCCACCAACGCCTTCTGGGGCTGCTCCTGTAAGTGGTTGTAGTGCTGGGCCAAGGCTTGCAGCAGCTTCACTGACTTCATCAGTGCCTCCTGGTCCTGGCACCCACAGAAGGGCACAGGGTATGAGTAGAGCATGCCACTGTCCCCCACCACTGCCAAGCCAGTCCACATGCCCCCCCTGTGCTCCCAGAGCTCCTACCTTCACCAGTCGGCCTGACTGAAAGAGGGCTAGCACCCCAAACAGGTTGGCAAAGAGAGAAGGTCTTATCATTGCCTAGAAAAAGATTCCAGGCACAAGTGAGAAGGACCCAAGTACTCCCCACCGCCCCCGCCCTCCCACCCTGGGGCTGCTGACCCTGGGGCTACTCTCACCTTCTTCACCTTGTGCAGGTCATATTTTTCTTGTATCTGCTGCAGGATGCTGCACAAGGGGATGTCTTCGAAGGACTGTAAGAGCTGCCAGGAGTTGTTGCCAGGAGGAAGACAGGGGCTCAGGGAGGTGGCCTGGCTACATCCCAAAGGACCTCACCTCCCTCCTCCCACCCCAAGGACACCTCTGAAGCTGCTCATCCCGCTCTAAGCAGTGCTGAAGATGGAACACTACTGCTCAAAGGGAACTGATTCAGATGAATCATATCTCCTGCCCGGGATTCAAAGAGTACCTTCTACGGCCCCTAGTAGATTCCCAAACACCCTGCCTCCTCCCCACAGCCTGCTCTGTGCTTCCCTCAGGCTGACAGGACTGAGTCTTTATTGCTATTCCAGTTGTCCGAGTTCCCCAGAAGGTGGCCTACGATCAGCTGAATGCCCTTGCCAGGAGAGGGCCTTGCACCTTGCCGACGTAAATGGGACTGCCCCAAGCTCACTATTCCCAGTAAGTGTACCTAAAAGGCCAGTCAACCCATTAAACAACAGCAACAAAAATTACTCAACATTCCATTCCGCCTGCCTAGATTTCTTTGTACACAAGCCTTGCTCACACTTTCTCTACTTCCATGTGAGGAACTGGCCTCGCATCAGCTCACATGCCACCCCTTGACTTCCCTCCTCTGACGCCCCCTCCTCCGCAGCTAAGACATCCGCCCTCCTCGCATTCAGTTTTGCCTGCATGGCTGGGCCCCTACCAGGAGCCCCACCTCACCTGTGCCAGGGCCAGACTGTAGCAGGGCCGGGCGGTTTCTCGCCCGACCCCGAGTCCAGTGATTAGGCGCTTCAGGGCGTATTTCATCTCGGACCCCTGCGGAACCAAGCGCATCCCTCTTGTTGAACAGCGACAAGAATCTGCCCGCCCTCGTCCACCCAGGCATCCAGGCTGGCGACCACGTGCCCCCAGTACCAAATCCCGGGGCCCGCCGCCACAGGTTTGCCAGAGTCGACGCGGTCCCCCGCCCCAGACCCCGCCACCATACCTTGGGCCTTGCGCGCAGATACTCCAGCAGCTTTTCCGTGGCCTTAAGCCGCGTCTCCTGCTGCGGCTTCGCAATGTCCCAGAAAAAGTCCAAGAACTCGCGGCTATGCTTCAGCAGGCCGTGGCGGTCGGCAGGCCGGGCACCGCTCAGCGCCGCCTCCCCGGGAGACGTGGGATCCGAGACGTCCTGGCTCTCCATGTCCTCCATGCTCCCGAGACACGTGGGCTCCAGGACAGCCGCTTCCGGGTCGGGTCGCGGCGCGTGCGCACTAGGCCGGGCGGGGAGCCGGGAGTGGGCGGAGCCGAGGAAGGCCCGGCCCCCTCTGCCCGCCCCCTGGATGGAAAACCCTCGGGAGCCGTGCGTCGCACCTGCCCGCCTTCCACGCACATCCTCTCCCGCCCGGGCTGCAGCACCTGCCCACCTTCCACGCACACCCCCTCCCCCCGCGGCTGCCGCACCTGCCCCCCTTCCGCTCACAGCCCCCCTCCCCCCGCGGCTGCCGCACCTGCCCCCCTTCCGCTCACAGCCCCCCTCCCCCCGCGGCTGCCGCACCTGCCCCCCTTCCGCTCACAGCCCCCCTCCCCCCGCGGCTGCCGCACCTGCCCCCCTTCCGCTCACAGCCCCCCTCCCCCCGCGGCTGCCGCACCTGCCCCCCTTCCGCTCACAGCCCCCCTCCCCCCGCGGCTGCCGCACCTGCCCCCCTTCCGCTCACAGCCCCCCTCCCCCCGCGGCTGCCGCACCTGCCCCCCTTCCGCTCACAGCCCCCCTCCCCCCGCGGCTGCCGCACCTGCCCCCCTTCCGCTCACAGCCCCCCTCCCCCCGCGGCTGCCGCACCTGCCCCCCTTCCGCTCACAGCCCCCCTCCCCCCGCGGCTGCCGCACCTGCCCCCCTTCCGCTCACAGCCCCCCTCCCCCCGCGGCTGCCGCACCTGCCCCCCTTCCGCTCACAGCCCCCCTCCCCCCGCGGCTGCCGCACCTGCCCCCCTTCCGCTCACAGCCCCCCTCCCCCCGCGGCTGCCGCACCTGCCCCTTCCTACCCCCGGGGGCATTTCCGAGGACCTATCTTGGCAAGCAAGTCCAGGTGAAGCAGATCGATCCATCGCGTCCCAGAGCGGTCCCCGCGCTGGGAACACTGAAGCCAGGCAGCAATTACTGAGCTCCTACTATGTGCCGCACAGTGCTGCGGTAGACAGGGGGAACTCAGTGGCTGGCATGCACGCCCTTTCTAGTGGCGGGAGACAGCTGATGAACAAGCAGCCAAATACATGAGAAAAGCTAATATGAAGGAATGCAGGGGTCACTTCTGGGGGGGGGTGGCTGGACGGTAAGGAGATCTGAACCGTTGACCTTGGTGTTAATCAATACTGCGCTCTAACCCCCTGAGCCAACCGGCCAGCCTCGGAATGCAAGGGTCGGATTTTTTTTTCTTGCAGCTGGTGGGTGCAGGGATCTGAACCCTTCACCTTGGGGTTGCCAGCATCATGCTCTAACCAAGTGAGCTAACTGGCAGGCCCTCAGACTTCTAAAATTTGAAACACATTAATACATCACCTGTTAAAAACATTGTTAATAAAATTCAATAGGTTATACGATACTAATTTGAGGAGGTGGTCAGGGAAGGCCTCTATGAGGAGGTGACATTTGGGCTGAGAGCTGAGTGACAAGGACTCCTCCCCCATTCCCCAGGGCTAAGGTCTAAGAGGGGACAACCCCCCAGGCAGAGGACACTGCAGCTACAAAGGCCCCAGAGCTGGAGGGGATGAGGTAGGTGAGAAGCATGGCTGTGTAGGACCCCAGGCCAGGGTCAGGAGTTTGGATTTCATTCTGAGTGTGATGGAAAGTCACTGAAAGGTTTTAAGCAGGGGCAGAACTTGATCAGCTTTACACCTTAAAAAGATTATTCTAGCAGCCGTGTGGGGGATGGAGGGCAGGCACACAAAGGTAGGAGCAAAAAGGCCAGTTAGAAACAATGTGGATTGGACCTGCGTACTATGAGAACTGGTCAGATTCAGCCTAATTTGGAGCTGGTTGGGGCAGGTGATGGATTTGGATGTGGAGGGAGAGGATGAGAAAGGAATGGCAGGTTTGTGGCTAAAATAACTCGGTAGATTGTGGCACCATTACTGAGCTGGGGAAAATTTTTCTTTGGGGAGGGGTGGAGATGGTGCGATCATTCTATTAAATCAGAATTCTATTAAAGTAGAGATGCCTTTTACAATGGGGGACAGGGGAGAGCTATTGGCCACCAGTGCTTCGTGACTTGAGAAGCTGTTTCTAGAAGGTTGTGCCCAGAGAGCCCTCAGTCCTAGGAGGAGATCAGGGCCAAACTCAGCCTTTCAATTCCACACACCCAGATCCCGCACCTTTGTACCAGGGCCCTGGGCACCTCCTGCTCACTCTATTAACTCCTTCCCTGCTCTGCTGTCTGTTCTGGAAGGCAAAATTAAGAGGTTAACCTTGCACATATGTGCCCTAGGAGGAAGCTGAAGACGCCAGCCCAGGCTCTGCCCCTCCCTGGGTGTTGGTTACCTGTGTGGCCCTGGGGGAAGCCCTGACACCAGGTGCCTCAAAGACAGATGGGAAATTAACCAGGAAGCAGGAACGGCAATTGGTGTCCAGGATTTTTATTCCACTTGATTTTTATTCTGTTTCCAGTCCAGGTGAGGGAGATCAGCAGAGGGTGGCCTGAAGGGGAGGATGGAGATGCCAGCAGTACCCTGGACTCGGCCAGTCCTGTCCCAGGGGGCCCAGAGGCTAGGCAGGGTCTTGGCATTCTTCCATCTGTTCATCTCAAAGTTGGATGTGAATTTAGGACTAGCGCCAGGCCCTGTTGCTCTTTCCCAACTATCTGCAGCTTCCTTAGCTGCAGTCAGAAATTCCATCCAGTGGGGGTGCTTTGAAGAATGATTGAGCTAGCCTTGGATGTCAGAACTCGAGTCCAGGTTACTGACCAGGCTAGGGGTTGGGGGCCTGAGCCCGTGTGAGCACGTCACAGATACACACTCTTTATGCACTTCATTGCCGCTGGGTCTGCTCTGCTCCTGCCCCAGGCTGGAGACAACACTGCTCCCTGCCAGACCCCTTCCTCTGCTGTTAGAATCCCTGGAAGGGGCAGCAGCCACTGGGGACACTGGAGACATGGGCATGCTCTGCATGGGCTGCCACTTGGAGCAGGGTCCCTTGGCCACAAGCGCTGGGCCTCTCTGTTGGTCCTTCCTGGGCCTGGTGCTGGTGCTGGGTCTGCCTATGGGGCCCTGCCAGATGGCTGAGCAAGGCGTGACTCGTGGCTCTGGTCACCTCAGGGGTTCCCGAAATCACCAGCCCCAACACATCAGCTTCTGTGTCATCTGGGCTGCCACGGAAGATGAGAGGGCAGGCCCACGTGCCGGTTGCAGACCTGGCCACCAGGTTGCTGAGCAGAACCCCAGTGCTTGGGGACAGGTGTCCAGAGCCAAAGGAGCTGTTGAGCGAGGAAGTAAGAAGAAGCATGGAGCCATTGCTGTCCACAGTGGCCAGAACGCTGCTTGTGGGGGTCACAGCAGTTTGCATGAGCGATGGGCAGGGGTCAGGGCTGGGCCTCCCGGAATGAAGGGCCACCTCCAGAAGTGCCAGCAGTTCTGGGCCAGCTGAGGGGCTGGGAGTGGTGAAGAGGATGCCCTGGGGCACAGGTAGCTGCAGTGCTGGCTCCAAGGTGGGCATGGGCCCGGCTGAGGGTACCTCCAGCCCCAGGTCTCTGACCAGCAGACTCAGTAGAGCATTCCCAGCAAGGTGTGGGGTGGGGATGATTGCCGCCCTGCGTAGCATGGCTGCCAGTTTTGGGTTGGTGGCTCTGGCCCCGGGACCCAGGGGGGTCCCGTTGGCCTGGCAAAGCAGTGGACAGAGGGCCTTTGTGCCCTGAGTTTCCAGGGCCCTTGCCAGGGGTGCGTCCACCAGGAAGCCCTTTTGAGCCAGCGTAGTGGGGCCCTCCAGCAGGCGTGGCCAGGGCAGGCGGCCGAAGTGTGTGTGCAGCAAGTGCAGGGTGGGCAGGGCTGTGGGCAGCCCCAGTCCGGGGGCCAGGGTCCGGACTGGGCCTGATGTCAGGGCGGTTGAATTGCCAGAGGAGCTATTGTGGAAGAGGCCCCAGAACGTGGCACCTGGGGGGAGACAAAGTGGCACACAGGAGTCAGGGGCACTCAGAAGCCCCAGGTGAAGGGTCACTGACTTGTTTGAGGTAGAAGTTACTGACTGAGCCCAGGATTAGGAGTTACTGACCGGGCCTGGGGTCAAGATGACACAGACCTGGGGTCAAGGGTCACAATTTAGGGTTGGGGCCACTGCCCAAATCCTAGGTCCTGTTCACTAATCACCTTGAGGTCAGGGCCACTGACTGCCTGAGTTCCAGGTCACTGCCCAGGCCCTGAGTTGGGGTTGCTGCCTGGGGTCATGGGTCACTGACCTAGCCCTGTGGCATGAGGATGTACTACCGCTAGGCACAGGGCAGCTCCAACTCCGGCATCCACGACGTTGCCTCCAGCAACAAGCAGCTCTTGGCCCATGTGGGTGCATGTGGCTGCAGCAAGGAAGGGACTGTCACGGGCAGGGGCCTGGGACCAGTGACCCATGACCCCTCCCCTCCCCCAAGCTGCCCCAGCACTGACCTGCCGGGCTGATGATTGCGCCATGGTGGTAGACGCCGGGGCGATGGGTGTGTCCCCTGGGTGGAGGGTCCCCAGAGCCCAAGCTTCCTGTGGAGCCACCCCTAGTTTGGAGCTGCCACACAGCCATGGAGCAGCCAACAGCCAGTAGCAGCAGGGCTGCCGCTAGTCGGGCCCAGGCTCCAGGCAGCCCGCCAACCCTGTTCCTGCAGAGAGGGGTGTCCTGAGCCAGGGCCAGAGAAGGGGAACACCCAAGAGCCCCAAGAGAACCCAGGGAATGTTTTCCCAAAGGGCCTGATCTTGCAAGAGGAGTACAAGTTTGCCAAGGCATAAAGGGCTTCCAGGCAGAGGGCACAGCATGTACAAACACATGGAGATGGGAAAGAGTGTGGGGAAACTAAGGATGGCACAGTAGGGAGTCTTTGGAGAGGTCAGAGAGGCAGGGTGGAGCCAGATGGGAGGGAGACCTGAGGGGGGCTGGGTAGGCAGGAGGAAGGGACCAGGGAGTGGGGCACAGCCAGGCCTCGACCTGCCGAGCAGGTGCCTCCTGCACCAGGGGTTGGGGGATGGGAAGCTTTGACAGAGCAGCAGATAGAACAGGGGCTGGCTTGGTACAAATGTCCCTTCAGATGCTGAGACTTTTGATTGACTGGCTCAGGCCAGGACTAGGGCTGCAGCCTAGGTTTCCCACCATTCACCCAGAAAGTTCCTGGAGCTAAGCCAAGCATAGGGTTGCTCAGCCCCCCACTTAGGGACTCTCAAGAGAGGGACTGCCAGCCTCAAGCCTGAGGAACTGGGTGGCCAGACCCCCCTGACTCACCCAGAGGAATCCTGGGGCCTCCAGGGGCTGAGAACCAGTGGCTCTGATGTCTGATCCTCCTCCTTCCCCTCTTCCTCGTCCTCCTCTGACTCCAAGCTCGCCTCCCAGAGTAGCAGCTTCTGGTAGAGCACAGGCTCTGCTGGGGGTTCCATGGCCCCTGGTGCCTGACCCTGCCCTCCTGCCGCCGGCCTGCCCAGCTGAGTCTTGGAGGCCCTGCCCAAGCCCTGCCCAAGCGGGGCGGTGGGAGGTGGTGTGGCCTTGGGGAAGGAAGGGAGGTGGCGGAATCTAGAACAGGTCTGGGCAGGGTGTGGGGCCAGGAAAGCAGCCTGTGAGCCTGTCCCATTAGGACACAGGGCCCAAGGGGCTCTCATGACAGGGTTCCCAGTGTGGCTGCCGGTCAGGGGGCTCAGCTCAGTGAGTTCAGGGAGCCGGAGCCTTGAGAGCCAGGACGCCCGCGGGCCCCTCCCCTTGGGGAATGCAACCTCTGGGTCCCTGGCCTGCCCAGGACTCTAGTCTAGGGACTATGGACTTGAATTAGAGCTACAGTTTCATGGGGACCTGTGTCAGGGCTCAGCACATGACTAGGTTCCGGTGTGGGGGTGTCTAGTCTCCCGCTGGGGTCAAAGCTCAGCCTGAGGCTACTCTGAGTTCTGGGTTTCTGTTCTGGGTAACAACTTCCCTGGTGGTGAAGGCAACTCCCTGGGCATGTCATGTGGATCTCGTCCAGTAGGTGGCGCCACAGACTTCTTTGGGAGTCAGCCTGGAAACTGGGAGTTTCCAAATTCCTTCACCCTGGGTTCACATCAAAGACCTGCGCTATTTGAAACAGGCCCAAATTGGAAACTGCCCAAACACGCATTATCAGTAGAATGAATGGTGTAAGTTGCACAGTGGGATACTCTGCAACAATGAGAGTGAGCGAGCTACCATTGTGAGCGATAATGTATATGGATCTTACAACACAATGGTGAGTGAAAGAAGCCAGACACGAAGGAGCACGTGCTACATGCTTTCATTTATATAAAGTACAGAAACAGGTAAAACTAGTCTCCGCCACTGGAAGTCAAATAGTGATGAGGGCTTCTGAGATGCTGGGGAGATGTTGTTTCTTCATCTGGGTGTTAGTTCCATGCATGGGTGTGCTGGTTGTGAAAAATGCGTCAAGCTGCACACTTATGATATATGCACTTTATGTATATTGTATTTCAATAAAATACAAAAAGAAAAAAGCCCAAGTATTTTCTGCATTAAAACAACAAGCACAGAAATCATCCTTTAATCTCACATGGCTCTCCAGACATGTCCCTTTCTCTTGGCTTCTTCACAAGCGAGGACAGGGGTTCTCTAACTTTGGTGTGTTTCAGAATCACTGAGGGAGCTTCTTAGATCAGACTGCTGGGCTCTGCTGCCAGGGATTCTGTCTCTGTAGGTTGGGGTAGGGGCCAGGAATTTGTTTTCCTAGCTCCAGGTGATGCTGTGGCCACAATCCTGGAACCACACTTTGAGTAGCACCAGCCTACAAAAAGTCATGTACACCTGCTGCCTCTGCTTTCTTGCCTCCCACTTTTTTCCCTTAGCCCACTACAAACTGGTTTCCACCCCTAATTCCCCAAAGAAATCTTTGGTTTCCAGATTTTTGGATTTCTTGGACCAATGAACCAACCAACCAAATGGAGATAGCAGCATAGGGTTGCCAGCTTCTAATTTTGCCAGCGGTGGGGGAGATCACAATTACCATCTGCTCTCATTTCATAAAATAATTTGATTTCACTTCCTTTTCATGCAATGTAGGAAGGTTGAATCTCAGAATGGAGGCTAGTGTTCCCTAAGAATAGGCAGCTGGGAACCTTATCCGTCTGTGCTGCCCCATCTCCTGCCCCACCTTCAGCCTGGCGTCTGGGCTTCTAGCACTGGCTCCCTTTGTGCAGCAGACATGATTCTTGGCTGGGGGTGCAGTGAGGGGTGGTGGTTGGCATTGGCTCCAGAGACCTCTGTTCGGTCCGGTGTCTGCCACTGACTCCCTTTGTGACTGCAGGCAAGTCATTTAACCTCTGGGAGTCTTGACTCTACTTCTGTAAAATGGGGATAATATCTATCCTTACACGGTTGTTAGGATTAAACAAGAAAATACATTTAAAGTATCTAGGCCAGTGCTTGGTACAGAGCAGACCCTCCAAAAACATGAGTTCCTTTCTCTCTGCTCTCTGGGCCTCAGTCTCCCTAGTGCTAAATGATATGGGTAATTCTCTACCCCTGCAACCTCACACACACATATGCACACTTGCATGGTAACTCTCAGTCTGAAGTGTAAGACTGTAGATTCATTCATTCCTTCAGCCCTTTCCTCATTTCCTCATTTATTCATTCTTTTATCCTAATGGTTCTCAGCCTTAGCTGCATATTAGAATCACCTGGCAAGATTTAAAAAAAATCCCAGTACCCAGGCAGACCAGTTAAATAGCTAAGTCAGAATCTCTGGGTTGGCCATTTATTGGGTTTTTTTTTTTAAGCTTCCCAGGTGTTTTCAATGTGCAGGCAAGGCTGAGACCCACTGCATTATCTCATGTCTTCCGCCACTGATTTATGAAACTGGAATCACCTGTATTGATTACAAAACAATATCCTGATTTCTTCCTCCCCTCCAGTCTCACACCAATGGAGTCAGTTTCTCTGGAATTGAGCCCAGTCATGATATTTTTTAAAGCTCCCCTGATGATTATTACGGGTATTCAGGCTTGAGAATTGCTGCTAATAGCAATAACCTCACAGATGCATTTAACAAATGTTCACTGAGTTCCTATTCTGAGACACTCGTGCTGGGGGAGGACAGGGAGGAGCCTGGAAAACAGCCAAAGATTGGTTGTCCCTCAGTCCACAGAGCATGTCCTCCAGCAGCCCTGGCTGTTCTTCCAATCAGAGGGATTCCAGAGACGAGGGAGGATATGCACCCAGCAGTCAGCCTTTCTACCATCCCTTCAGGCTCCAGAAAAGACTCTCCTGTTCATCATTTCTGTGGCTCAGGTCTGCCACATGCATGCATACATGCATGCATGCATGTGTATAAAGCCTTTCCCAGGTGGACTTCATAATTGCCCCCCTGGGGCATGCTGGGATTTGGCTCTAGAGATAGAGACAATAAAGTGTGATGTGGATAGAAGACTTCAATTTTTGCAAGCTGTCTCTCTGTGCAATGTGACCAAAATATTGGAATTAAAAGAACAAATAAAAAAACCCCACAACACTCCAGATGATCCCAATTGCATAAACCACTGGACAAGATTTTTGATCAAGCCAGGAATGCGATAGACAGGGAGGTGGTATTAGAATGAGTATATGCCATTTGCTAGGATAACTGTGCACTCAGGAAAGGGAAATACCCACATCTTTCAGGGATTATTGGGTGCCTGCTCTGAGCTAATCATTTCTGAATGCCCTGGGTCCATTAGTTAGAAAGAGACTTTGAAGGTTACTTGTTAAAGGGGAATTTGACCTACATTACTTTATGGGAGGTCTGTGGAATACTTATCCTGTGGTTATCTACACACTTTCTGAATTTGCAGTTGGAATAAATACACTCAGCAATGATTATACTCTTCACATTGCTTCTTAGACGCACAGAGTAAGAGCCTTTATCATAGTAAAGGCCAAGTGGAAGCCTCTGCAGGGCTCCCTCTATAAGCAGAATAGTAAGCTAAAATCAATACTACATTTTGGGAGGAATTGTAAAGATGAATGGATGCTACCATTAAAGACTTGAAAGATGAAGAGGTATTGATAACTATCACATTTCAACTTAATTTAGTGGTTTGTCTAATGCAGAAGACGGATAGGCCTTGGAAAATGGCAGTAGTACAGTAAAAAGAGGTAACCTAAATTGGAGCTGGTATTCCAGGGGTTTCTTCATTGGAGAAAATCAACACAGCCCCGGCAAATGTTTTGTTCTCTCTCTCAATAAGCAGAGAATCCAGAAGTCATTTGTTTGTACCTAGTAGGGACAGCAGTGCACCTTCACAATCTTGCCTCGGAGTTATATGTATGACAACAGGGCATGTATTGTTCAGTGTCAGGGATACAAGTTGTGGCAGCTGGTGCTTAGGTGTGGTGGAGCCAGTGGTACCTTCACCAGACATTTCTGCAGCATGATTTTGAGCACTGGTCCTGGCCGCATGGCCTCTCAGCCAGTTCCAACAGCATCCTTCCCCCCATCCATTTTCTGTACCCACAGACCTTTCATAAATTTGTTTTTTGTTTAATTCAGGCAGAAGTGTGTCTTTTGCTTACAATTAATAACACTGACTGATGCATATACAGTAGAACCCCTTTATCATGGTTCAGTAACCCAGTCAATCATGGTCTAAAAATCTTAAATGGAAAATTCCAGACATAAGCAGTTCATCATACACAGGCTCTCCAGTTGGCTCAGTTGGTTAGAGTGCAGCCTCATAACACCAAGGTCAAGAGTTCAGATCCCCATTCCCGCCAGCTGCAAAAACACCACCGAAAAACAAATCATAAATTTTAAATTGCGTGCTGTTCTAAGTAGCGTGGTGAAATCTTGCATTGTCCCGCTCCATCCCACCCTGGAAAGGAACCATCTCTTTGTCCAGCATATCCTGGGCTGCGTATGCTACTGCCCGTTAGTCACTTAGTAGCTGGCTGGGTTATCAGATTGACTGTCACGGTATGGCAATAGTTGTGTTCAAGTAAACCTTATTTTACTTTCATTACAGTATATTGTTATAATTGGTCTATTTTATTATCAGTTATTGCCATTAATCTCCCTCTGTGCCTAATTTATAAAACAAACTTTATCATAGGTATGTGCATTTAGGGAAAAAAAACCCAGTATACATACAGTTTGGTATTATCTGCGGTTTCAGGCATCTACTGAGGGTCTTGGAACGTGTCTCCCGTGGTTAAGGGGGCACCACTGTACTCCAAGGGGTCCCTGGAGGGCAGCACACATCATATGCAGATTGGAGTGGGAGCAGGGAGGAAGAAGCGGCACCATTGCCCATTTGACACAGGCTCAAAGTCTCTGAAAACTTGAAGAGGCGAGGAGGATGTTTGTGGCTTCCCCACCTGCTTAGCTCCCAGGGACAGGGCGTCTTTGACTGAGATTTAGAATGGAGGAAGCTCGATTCTTGTAAGAGGGCATCACTTTGTCAATTTCTTTTCTTAATATTTCTACAGCAGAAGGGATGGATCACAAAGCGCCCCTGGTGCTTCTTTCCTGGCAGCGTCTGGTTCTTTACTCACTGCTTCTGTCTCTTGTCAAAGTGCTCCAGTTGCCTTGGGGCACCAGCCTTTCCCTTGTGCTGAGAGCCTTATTTATCTTAGGCATTACCTACTCTAGTGGATATTCGTCAGGTTTTTGGCTGCCTACTCTCTATTCTCCTCCCTAATAGTATCCAGATTTTCTGATGGGGAATTATTCCTCCCCTATCAGGGTTGGGACGCCATGGTGAATTATAGGATTTGGGGGCCGAGGACGGAAAAATATGACCACAAGAGGGCAGCAGCACACAATGAGCTTTCTTTGGGGGGGGCACTTGGACTGGGTTGCCTGGGAGAGCAAGTCCCTCAGAGCAGAAGACCTAGGGATAGTGAGCAGGGCCACCACCCAGGAGGGCAAGAGGGCAAGGGAACTCCCCGGGAGAGGGGAATCGAAGAGAGGGTTTACATGTCTAGGTGAGGAGGGATGTCTTTGGGTCAAAGAACTCCAGCAGGGGCTTGAGCTTTTTTTTTTTTTTATAGCCCCAGGGTTTGTCCTATCTATGGCCAGCTGATGTTGGACGCAGTTTGGCAGGGTATGCAAAGCAGGCAGGCCCTAAGTGGTTAAACATACACGTATTGGGGCTATATTTAAAGCAATTGGATGTAAAAAATTGAGTTTGGCTACCGTAGGCTTTTAAGCTAACAGTGCTATTGTGCAGAAGTAAACTACATAGGGTTTAATATACAGGGTCATCTCCAGCCCATTTATATGACAGAGACAATGATATCCAGTGCCTGCCTCCCACCGCCTTCTCCCACTACAGTAGCCGAGGGAGCGAATCCTTCCTCACCCACCCTGCTGGCATAGCCAAGCTACAGACATGTGGCCTAAGCTCACCAGCTAGATAATCGCCCCAGGTCTTTAATATGAGTGTGTGTCTTCAATACTCAGAGATGAGAATCATTGATCAGTCTGGCCCTAACAAGAGACGTGGCCGTCCTCTGGCTTCCTGATCCTTTAGAACAGGTTTTTTTTTTTTTTTTTTTCTTTTTGTCTTTTTCCGTGTCCGGCAACGGATCGCAACCCTCAGTGTTGCCCCCGTACCGGACCGGGGACCGGCAACGGGATTGCAACCCTCGGCGTTGCTCCCGCGCCTCGCTCAGCCAGTGAGCGGGAACCAGTCTGTATGTGGGATCCGAACCCTTGGGTGGGAGCGCCGCCGCGCTTCCCAAGCGGCGCACTATCCAGTGCGCCACCGGGCCGGCCCTAGAACGGGTTTTGTCAACCAGCTCACTCTTCTGAAGCACAGAACGTAGGACATGGTCTGAGTGACAGTTTCTTCAGTTCCCCCCAAAGCCTCTTCCTTTTCCTCTTCTTCCTGCCTGGAGCTCAGACTCTGGACCTAGACCACGGGGATGGTGGGCTACACCAAACACAGTGCGGCAAGAAGCTGGAAGGAGCCTGGCTGTTGGTGACTTCTCGACCAGTGGTGTTAGCCCTGGACTCTATACCTTTAGATTTCTTGTCACATGGGGAGAAAAACCCCTTTGTTTGTGTGGTTGTGAGGCTGAACAAACAAGACTCACAGGGTGCCAGCATGAAGCACCTTTACTTCTACCTTCCAATTTCCATTCAAACTTGTTCTGTGGGGACTGCACATCGCTGCCCTTTTGAACTGAATATAGGGCAGGCCCAAGCCTTTCCGAACTCTGTTGGTAAAAAGTTCCTGGGTACTTGAAGTTATAAAAGTATCGTTTCAGTAACTGCCATTTAAAAAACCACACAGTGTGGCCAAATTCATGCAGGTGGAGGGTAGAATAGGGTGTGGCGGGGGTAGGGGGTAATGGGAGTTGTTTGGTGGGTATAGGGTTTCAGTATGAGATGACGAAAAGTTTCTTAAGACAGATGCACAACAGTGTGTGTATATTTGGTGCTGATAATATATATATATTTTTAAAAGATGACTGGTAAGAGGGTCTTAACCTTTGACTTGGCGTTGTCAGCACCGCGCTCTCCCAAGTGAGCCAACCAGCCATCCCTATATAGGGATCTGAACCCGTGGCCTTGGTGTTATCAGCACCGCACTCTCCCGAATGAGCCACGGGCCGGCCCCATGGTGCTGACAAATTTTAAGTTACACATATTTTACCACAATAAAAAAATGCAAAATAAAAAATCCAACCAAAAAAACCTTAAAAGTTCATTTAAAGTTAAAAATTTCTCCTTTGCATCTTCTTGATTTGTTCTTTGTTTGCTTTGCTCTTAGAACTTTATTAGGTAGAGTTCAGGCAAAAGAAAACCCTGAATCTTGGTCTGTTTTGTGCAGGCAGCATGCAATGGGGAAAGGTGTGTGTGTGTGTGTGTGTGTGTGCGTGCACATGCGTGTGTGTGCACATGAGTGTGCGCGTGCGTGTGTGCGCATGCGTGTGTGTGCGTGCGTGTGTGTGCACATGCGTTTGTGCGCACATGCGTGTGTGTGCGTGCATGCGTGCGTGTGTGCATGCGTGTGCGTGTGTGTGTGTGGAGAGAGAGAATCTAATTAACTTCTCAGTGTCCCTCCTCCCACCTGCTCATACACCCTGGGATTCTCATCCTCCTCACTAACTCTGGCTGCTTTTGGTTCCTCCAGGGTCCAAGTGGGGGAGCAGGAGGGGGAAGGGGGCAGAAAAGTCTTATCTTGATTAGTACTGTGTGAGCTGGCACGGAAGCGTCTCGGGCTTTGTCTATTTGTATAGCTGGCTCTTCATCTAGGGGCAATTTTGTAAGTTCTGAGACAATCTAGCTCGCACCGTTTGGGGGTCTGTCACCCACGAGTCCCTTGGTGTAGCTGACCTCTCCCGGGCTCACAGCAGGTCAGCCTTCAGCTTCCCGCGGCTGGGGACGCATCTTCCCTCCAGGTGGCACTCTCGGGCAGGTTTAATGCAGCTTTGTGCTGGTCCTTGCTCCTCCACGGCTCTCGTCTGGTCCACGGGAAACAATCTCGCATCCTTTTCCTCCAGTAGATTTTGGAGGTAGATTTTATATTTCCAGTGCAGCCAACTCTCTTCACTTTACTATCCAAACCACTATTAGCCAGCAAGTCTCTCATGTGTTGGATCTTAAAAATCAGATACAGCTGAAGGGAGGGCAAAAAAAGAGGGGGTGGGGGGTTATGGAGGCAAAAGAAAAAATCAGATAGGGCTGGCTGGTTTGTTCATGTGGTTAGAACACGATGTTGATAACACCAAAGTCACGGGTTCAGATCCAGCTACTGGCCAGCTGCCAAACAAACAAAACCCCCAGATATATTGAGGTATAACTTGTATAAAGTAAAATTCACTGGTTGTCAAGTATACAGCCATCAACCAACACCACAATCGAGACAACATTTCCAACATCCAAAAAGTTTCCTTGTACCCCTTCACCTCACCTCTTACCTCTGGCCATTGGCAATCACTGATCTGATTTCTTTCTTTCTTTCTTTTTTTTTAAAGATGACCAGTAAGTGGATCTTAACCCTTGACTTGGTGTTGTCAGCACCATGCTCTCCCAAGTGAGCAAACCGGCTGTCCCTATATGGGATCCGAACCTGTGGCCTTGGTGCTATCAGCACCACATTCTCCCGAGTGAGCCACGGGCAGGCCCCACACTGATCTGATTTCTGTCCCTATACATCTGCCTTGATCAAAGGCATTATGTTTGTACAGCCTTGTAACACCAAGGTCAGGGGTTTGGTTCCCCATACTGGCAAGCCGCCAACAAAAAAGGCATTATGTTTTAAGGATTTCCATATTGTAAATGGAAACGTCACATGTACTCATTCATATCTGGCTTCTTTCACTTAGCATAAAGCCTTTGAGAAGCATCCACATTGTTCATGTGTCAGTAGTTTTTTCTTTTTATTACTGAGTTGTGTTTATTGTATCTATGTAGCACAATTTACCTATTCATCCATTGGTGGAGATTGGGTTGTTTCCCATTTTTAACTATTATTCATATAGGTGTTATAAGCATTATGTATAAATCTTCATGCAAATGTATGTTTTTGTTCCTCTTGGGTAAATATCTAAGAATGGAATTTCTGGGTCATATGGTAAGTATATGGCTCACTCAAGAAACTACCAAACTATTTTTCTTTTCTTTTTTTTTTTTTTTTTTTGTCTTTTTTGTGACCGGCTGCACCGCACTCAGTCAGTGAGCGCACCGGCCATCCCTATATAGGATCCAAACCCATGGCAGGAGTGCTGCTGCGCTCCCAGCACCGCACTCTCCCGAGTGCGCCATGGGGTCGGCCCACTACCAAACTATTTTTCAAAGTAGCTGTACAGGGCCGGCCCGGTGGCGCACTGGAGAGTGCGCCTCTTGGGAGCGTGGTGGCACTCACTCCCGCCGAGGGTTCGGATCCCATGTGGAGACCGGTTCCCGCTCACTGGCTGAGCGCGGTGCAGGCGCAACACCGAGGGTTGCGATCCCGTTGCCGGTCAGTAAAAAAAGACAAAAAGGAAAAAAAACAAAAACAAAGTAGCTGTACAGGGCCGGCCCGGTGGCGCATTCGGTAGAGTGCGGCGCTTGGGAGCGCGGCAGCACTCCCGCCGAGGTTTCGGATCCCATATAGAGACCGTCCACTCACTGGTTGAGCGTGGTGCAGGCATGACACCAAGGGTTGCGATCCCATTGCCTGTCGTGGTACGGAAGCGACAACTGAGGGTTGCGATCCCCTTACCAGTCACGAAAAAAAAAGACAAAAAGGCAAAGTAGCTGTACAATTTTGCATTCCCACCAGCAATGTATAAAAGTTCCAGTTGTTCTACACTCTTAACAACACTTAGTTTTGTCAGTTTTTAAGATTTTAATCATGCTTGTGTGTGTAGTAGTTTCTCATAGTTTTAATTTGCATTTCTCTAATGTGTAATGGTGTTGAACATCATTTATTTGCTTACTGCCATTCTTCTTTGTTCAAGTGTCTTTTGAAATCTTTTGCCCATTAAAAAAAATCAGGTAGTCTTACTATGGAGTTTTAAGAATTCCTTGTGCATTCTGGGCACAAGCCTTTTATCAAAGAAACAAGTTTTGCAAATATGCTTTCTCCTATTCTGTGGCTTGTCTTTCCATTTTCTTAACAATGTCTTTAGAGATCGAAACTTTAAAATTTAGAAAAACAAACAAAAACAAAAACACACAAAAACCTTTTAAATTTTAGTAGTTATATTTATTATTTTGCTTTTATTTCCTATCTAAGAAATCTTTGCCTAAGCAAAGGTCACAAAGATTCTGTTCTATGTTTTCTTCTAGAAATGTTATAGTTTTAGATCTTATATTTAGGTCTATGATTTATTTAGAATTAATTTGGGGGCATGGTGTGAGGTAAAAGTCCAGGTTCATTTTATTTTCGCATATAGTTATCCAATTATTTCAGCATCATTTGCGGAAAAGACTATCCTTTTCCCCACTAAGTTACCATTGTTAACAATCAATTGTCTATATGTGTGTGAGCCTATTTCTGGATTCTTTATTCTGTTTCATTGATATCTATGTCTATCTTTACATTGAGAGAACACTATTATGATTACTGTAGCTTTATAATAAGTCTCAAAATCAGATAGTTTGAGTACTTTAACATATTTCTTCCTTAAAAAAATTTTTGGGCTAAATTTTAGAATTGACTTGTCAGTTTTTAAGAAAGTCTACAAAAATTTTTATTGGGATAGTTTATATCAATTTGGGGAGAATTGACAATACTGAATGTTAAGATTCATGAACATGGTATATCTCTCCGTTTATTTAGGTCTTCTTTAATTTATCTCAGCAATATTTTGTAGTTTTCCTTGTACAAGTCTGGCACATATTTTATTAAGTATGTTTCTGAGTGTTTAGAGTTTTTTGATACTATTTATATTTTATTTTAGGGGAGCTGGCTGGTACAGAGATCTGAACCCTTTATGTAATATATTTTTAAAAAAATTTAAACATCTGTTTCTTGCTAGTATAAAGAAATAAAATTGATGTCTGAATATTGACCTTGATCATTGTATCCTGTGACTTTGCTAAACTCATTTATTAGTTCTAGTAGATTATTTTTCATAGATTCCTTAAGATTTTCAACTTAGACAATCATGTTTTGTGACTAAAGAGTTGTCCAATCTGTATGCCTCTTATTTCTTTTTCTTGCCTTATTGCACTGGCAAACACCACCAGTAAAATTTTGAACAGAAGAAATGAGACAGAATATCTTGGTATTTTCCCCTGATCTTAGGGGAAACATTCAGCCTTTTATGATAAAGTATGATATTAGCTGTAAGTTTATCTTGGATGCCCTTTATCTGGTTGAGGAAGTTCCTTTCTGTTCATAGTTTGCTAAGAGTGTTTATCGTGAATGGATGTTGCATTTTGTCAAATGATTTTTCTGCATCTATTAAGATAATCCTACAGTTGTTCTTATTTGCACTGTTTATTTAGATTACATTGATTACTTTTCAATTCCTGGTATAAACCCCTTATGGTCACAATGTATTATCTTGTTTTATATTACTGGATCTGCTAAAATTCTGCTAAGGATTTTGTGTCTATGTGCATAAGGAATGTTGTTCTGTTTTATTGTAATGGTCTTATCTGGTTCTGGTATCAAGATAATGCTGGTCTCATAAAGTGAGTTGGGAGGTATTTCTTCCTCTACAAATTTCTGGAAGAGCTTGTATACAATTTTAATTATTTCTTCCTTAAATGTTTGGTAGAATTCATCAGTGAAGTCATTTGAACCTGGACTTTTCATTTAGGAAGGGTTATGTACTCTTTTTGAATAAACTTTGATAGTTTGTGTCCGTCGAGAAATTTGTTCATTTCACCTAAGTCAAGTTTATTGGCATAAAGTTGTACATAATATTACCTTACTACCCTTCTGATGTGTGTAGAATCTGTAGAAATGTCCTCTTTTTAATTTCTAATAATTTGTGTGTTCTCTCTCTTTTTTCCTGTTCAATCTATGTTTCTGTTTTCATTTATAGATTATTTCAAAGAATCAGCTTTTAGATTCATTTATGGTATAGTTGACTTTATTGTTTTTGTTTCCCATTTAAATACACTCTGCTCTTATTATTTTCTTCTGCTTATTTCTGACTTATTTGATCCTTTTCTCTTCCTTTTCTGTCTTCTTTTGACCAATTGAATATTATTTATGACCCATTTTTCTCCTTTGTTAGTTTATTGACTATAGGTCTGTGTTTTTTTATTTTAGTCATTGCTTTAGTGTTTGTAGTATACACCTTTGACTATTGTAGTCCGCTTTCAAGTGATGTTATGCCACTTCCTGCACAGCATAAGAATTTTACATAGCATAAGAATTTTACATAGCATAAGAATTTTACATAGTATATCCCAAGAAGTGAGCTGGGGCAATTGTAGAACTCGCCTGATTTGTTTCTCATCTCTCAGGGAGCACTGTTCTTTGCTGCCTAATGTCAAGTGTCTTAACAACTTTTATTTCATATATTTTGTCTGTTTTTAGGTTGTTTCAGTGAGAAGGTAAGTCCAATTCTTGTTATTCCATCTTGGCCAGAAGTGGAATCTCTGTAGCTGCTTTTAAGATTTTCTTATCACTTGTTTTCAGCAATTTGATTATGATGTGCTTTGGTGTGGTTTTCTTTATTTCTTTTCTTGGATTTTGTTGAGATTCTTGTATCTATGGATTTCTAGTTTTCATCTAATTTGAAAAATATTAAACCACGATTTATACAAAAAAAATTTTCTGCTCCTCTCCTTCTTCTCTCCTTCTGAGATTCCAGTTACACCTATGTTAGACTATTTTATATTGTCTACAACCCATAAGACTCTGTTCATTTCTTTTTCAGTGTCTTTTCTCTTAGTGCTTTATCTTGGGTTGCTGATTTTGCTATTTCCTCAATTTAACTGATGTTTTCTTCTGCAGTCTTGCACCTGCTCTTAATCTCATCCAGTGTATTTCTTATTTGGATATTATCTATATTTAAGCTCTGTGAGTTCCATTTTGGTTTCTTTTGTATGTCGTCCATTTCTATCCTCATCATGTCCATATTTTTTGTGATTATATGTACAAGATTTAAAATAACTGTTTCAAAATCTTTATCTACTTATTTCATCATTTCTGTTATTTCTGGGTCTGTTTCTCTAGTGATTTTTTCTTTTAGTTAGGCATCATATTTTTTCGCTTCTTTGCATGTCAGGCAATTTCTTAATGGGCACTGGACATTGTGTATTTTATGTTGTTGAGTGCTGTATTTTGTTGTAATCCTTTAAAGAGTGTTGAACACTGTTCTGGCATGCAGTTAAGTACTTGTGAATCAGCTTGATCTTTTTAGGCTTCCTTTTAAGCTTTGTTATAGCAGGATGGCTTTATTCTGGGACTAATTAGCTCTATTACTAACACATGACCCTTCTGAGGACTCTACTCAATGATTGGTGTATTACAAGATCTTTCCATTTTCGTCTTTCCATTTGGACTACTCCTAGTCCCATGTAAACACCTGAAATTGTTCGGCCTTCTACTTTCTGGGTGGTTATTTTCCTGGCCTCGGGTAGGTTCTTCTAACACATGCGCATATCAGTTCTTAGCTGAAACCTATACAATACTCCTCTGCAGACATCCTGCGCCCTTTCTCTATGAGACTCCTCCCTCCTCTGTATGTTGTGCCTGCCAGTTGCTTTGGACTTGGAACTCCAGACTTTGCCTCCTCAACTCATTGAGACTGGTGGGCTCTGTTTGAGATCCCCCTTCTGTACTATGGCCCAGAAGGTGCCCTCAGGCTGTGTGCTACAGCATTTGTGTTGTTTATTTCTCTCTCTGAGGAATCACAGTCCTGTGCCACCTGTTGCTTAATGTAAAAATATGTTTCATATATTTTCTCCAGATTTTTAATTGCTTACAGTAGGAGGGGGTAATTCCTGAGGCAGTTAATCCATCATAGCAGAAAGGGAAGTCACCCTCATTAGATTTTTGAAGCATGAGTCAGAGACCAGTCTAATATGTTCTCTAAGTTACTGAGGACCCCTATTTCATCCTCAGCCACACCCCTAGTCCCTGGAACTATCAAAGACTTACTGATTGACTGACTGATGCACACTGAGCTTTCTCAGTGGTCCTATTGAAGCCAATTTCCCTAGACCTGAGGTGAGGGACAGGCATTCCCCCACTTCTTCCCCACTGCTGCTGTATGTGGGGGTGTTGGTGGTGGGAATCACTATAATGGTCTCTCCAAAGAAATCCTACCTCTAACGTTTTTAACCCCTCTTAACTTCTCAGCCTCTTTTGTGAGCTAGAGAGGGGTGGTCAGCTAAGGGTCACAAAACTGGTTCTCAACTACCTCCTTCGCAAGCCCTACTTTAGTGGTCTTACCTCACTCCGGAGTGTGAGGGTCATGGGCACCTATCGTCTGGGGGTCTTAGTCAATACTGAGACAAGACAAGTCCCATTCTCATATCCTGTTCCACTTGTTTAAACCACTGTAGGCAGGTTTCTGTCATAATTCCTAAATTATACAAGCCAAGAGAGGGAAAATAGCTCCTGAGTAATGGAGTGGGACTGAAGTAGCGGAGTGGCAGAGAGTCTATTGGATCGGGGGGTGGATATGGTGGGGATTTAGGGGGACTGGAGAGAACCAGAGAGGACTGGGTGGAATTGGGAATGACTGATAGCTGTGCCTTAGATAGAGAAAGATTTAAAAAGTATTTTTTTATTGTGGTAAAATATATACAACATAAAAGTTACCACCTTAACCATTCTTAAGTGTACAGTTTGGTGGCATTAAGTACATTCACATTGTTGTGCAAACTACCATCCATCTCCAGAAATTTTTTATCCTCCCAAATAGAAACTCTGTATCCATTAACAACAACCCCTCCTTCCCCCTAAGTCCCTGGTCACCTCTTTTCTACTTTCTGCCTTGTATACAGAAAATTTTAAGCCGTGATCTCCTTGTCCCCAGCAGAGACATGGGGGACTGGGAGGAAGAGAAGGACTGGGGTGACCTGGGGGATGGAGGGGAGACTGGGAAGCCTGTAGAGAACTGGAGGAAATGGGAGGATGGTGGGCTGAGAGGGTCTGGGGGCCTGAGAAAGGACTGGGAGGAATGGAGTGGGCCTGGCAGAATTAGAGGAGTTTGGGGGCACTGGGTGATGATGGGGTGGGTGGGACAGGGGTGGCGCAGGACTGGCCATCTCAAAAAGTCACAGCCTCTCCAAAGACAGTCCTCTGGTGCCCTGTCCAAGCCTGCTGCAGCCCACCCCTCTCTCTGCTCTGGGACCACCCGCTCAACTCCCCACCCCAGGAGGGGCACCCCCATAGTCAGCTTGCTGTCATCCTGCCTGGGATGGGAAGTGAAAGGGAGCCTGGGGGACCCCTCCTTTCCTTCTTGCCGGGTCTAAGGGTGGCTGGAGATGGCATTAAACCCTGTGTGTGTTTTACCTGTATCTGGCCAGTGGAGAGTCTCAGCGTAATGGCCCATCTGGGAAGTGGGAAAGCGATCTGCATATGGTCTGGAAGGAGGAACTAGAAAATGGGTCTCTAATCAGGCTCGGCCAGAGGGACAGAGCACACTGGGGGGCCCCAGAGGGAATGTGGGACATGGGAGGAAGTCGGTGGTCCTGGGGCGGGGCAGGGTATAAAAGGGCTGAGTGTCTGGAAGAGTTAGGAAGGGACTGAGGGACTGGGTGGAGCTGGGGATGATTTGGGGATTCAGAGAGGGACTGGGGATGGAAGGAAGCTAGAGTGGCGGGAAGAGCTGGATTGGGCGGAACGGAGGCAGAGAGACCACATGGAGCCGGGCAGGCGTGTGAAGGGGAGAGTGAACTGGGAGGGACTGGGACAGTCGGGAGGCGTCGGAAGGACATTAGGGTCTGGAGTGGGCCTGGAGGAGCCAGCGGTGACATGTGGGGACTGTGAGGAGCTAGAAGGCTCTGAGGGACAAGGGAGCTGATGGGAGGAACTGAGGGTAAGAGTAGGAGGGAGGGAGGGCCTTGGGGGGACGGAGAAAGCGGGAGTCATGGGGCAGCACGGGGGACACAGAGATGCTCCTTCATCTGCAGGTTAAAACTTCCCGCTGTGATGAATACATTTCTCGACTTCTTGTAGTTCCCCCAGTTTGGGCACGGCCCCTTTCAGGGCTGAGTTAGGGGCATGCCTGACTGAAATCCCTGCCTGGACTCTGCCCTTGCTAAACCCACCCTCTGCACAGCAGGATCGTGCCTGCCTCGTCTGCCACCCTCCAGAGCTCACACACCCACCCCCGTCGCCCTCAGGCCAGCCCTCACCCCCTGCGCCTCCGTCCTCACACCCCCCCACCTCTGACGACCCTCCAGCCTCACCATCCTCGCTGCTGCTCAGCACGCGCCACACTGACCCGATCTTGGGCTTTTGCTCCCGCTGCTGCTCCTGCCTGAATGCTCTTCCCCTCAGGTCTTAGCCACCTTACTGTTTCACTCAGGTGTCACCTAAAGCCTCACCTTCTTTGCAGAGGCCTTCTCAGACCACCCTGGATAAGGCAGGCCCCACCTTGCCTGTCACCACGAGCCCCATGGCCTGAGCTCACCTTACTCATGTCACTGACCAGCACCTGCAGTCATGTGGCCTAGTCCTTTGTGTGCATATTACCTGCCCCCACTAGAACATAAGCCCCTCGAGGGCAGGGTGCCTGTCTTGTTCACTGCTGTATTCCCTGCACCTGCAACAGTGCCTTGAAGATGGTAAGTGTCCAATAAATGAGTGTTGACTGACTATTGATGGGCACTTTTTTTTGGCCCCTTGCTGGTATGGGATCTGAACCTATGACCTCTGTGTTATTAACACCACACTCTCACACTAACCAATTGAGTTAACTGATCAGCCCTATTGATTGATACATTTATGCACACCTGTGTTCATAGCAGCACCTTTCACAATAGCCAAGAGGTGGAAGCAACCCAAGTGTCTATCCACAGATGGATGGATAAATAAAATGTGATATATACTGTTTTAGTCTGTTTTGTGTTGCTATAACATAAATACCTGAAACTGGGTAATTTATTAGGAAAAGAGGTTTATCTGGCTTATGATTCTGGGACAGCTGCATCTGGCATGGGCCTCAGGCTGCTTCTATTCATGGTGGAAAAGCAGCAGGCAGCTGGTGGGTACAAGCAGATCACATGGCGAGAGGAAGCAAGAGAGAGAGAGAAGGTGCCAGGGTCTTTTTAAGCAATGAGCTCTCCCAGGAACTAATAGAGCAAGAACTCACTCACTGCCCCTCCTCCCCCAGTGAGAGCGTTAATCTATTCATGAGGGATCTGCCCCCATGACTCAATCAGTTTCCAACACTGCCACATTGGAGATCGAATTTCCACATGAGTTTTGGAGGGGACACATCCAAACTCCATCATATACATACAATAGAATATTATTCAGCCTTGGGCTGGCCCTTGGCTCACTTGGAGGAGTGTGGTGCTGATAACACCAAGGCCACGGGTTTGGATCCCATATAGGGACAGCCGGTTTGCTCACTGGCTGAGCGTGGTGCTGACAACACCAAGCCAAGGGTTAAGATCCCCTTACCAGTCATCTTAAAAAAAAAAAAGAATATTATTCAGCCTTAAAAAGGGAGGGAATCCTGTCACATGCTACAACATAGATGATCCTGAGGACATTATGCTAAGTGAAAGAAGCCAGCCACTAAAAGACAAATACCGTATGATTCCACTTGTGTGAGGTACCTTGAGTAGTCAAAATCATAGAGGCAGAAAGTAGCTGGTGGTTGCCAAGGGCTGGGGATGGGGAAATGGAGAGTTATTGTTTAATGGGTATAGAGTTTTCATTTTGTTAGATAAAAAGGTTCTGGAGATTGGTTGCACAACAGTACTGAATATACTTAATACTGAATGGTACACTTAGAAATGGATGAAATGGTAAATTTATTTTTTTAAGTACAATTTAAAAAAAAAGAACATGATTGATACATTCATGATTGATGAATTATTGGTGGATTGTTCATTTTAATATTTACTCTGCCATACAATGGAATATTATTCAGCCATAAAAAGGAGCAAAATACTGATACATACTATAACATGGATGAACACTGAAAACTTTACAGTAAGTGAAAGAGGCCAGTCACATATTGCATGATTCCATTTATATGAAATGCCCAGAATAGGCAAATTCATAGAGACAGAAAGTAGATTAGTGGTTGCCAAGGCTGGAGAGTGGGTAGTGGTAGAACTAGGAATTACTGCTAAAATGTGTACAGGATTTCTGTTTGGGATGATAAAAACATTCTGAAATTACATAGTGGTGATGGTTGCACAGTTTTGTAATACAGTAGTCACCACTTATCCACGGTTTCACTTTCCACAAGCTCAGTTGCCTACAGTCAACCACAGTCTGAAAATATTGAATAGAAAATTCCAGAAATAGACAATTCGTACGTTTTATATTGCATGCCATTCTGAGTAGCATGATGAAATCTCATGCCGTCCCAATCCATCCCACCTGGGAAGTGAATCATTCCTTCCTCCGGGATATCCATGCTGTAGACGCTTCAGTCACTTAGTAGCCATCTCGGTTCTCAGATGGACAGGTCACAAGAGAGATGAGTACAGCACAATAAGACATTTTGAGGGAGAGAGAGAGGAAGAGATACATTCACATAAATTTTATAACAGTATATTGTTATAATTATTTTATTTCATTATTAGTTATTGTTGTTAATCACTTACTGTACCTAATTTATGAGTGAAACTGTATCATAGGTATGTATGTACAGGCAAAGACAGTATGCATAGGGTTTGGTACTGTCCGTGGTTTCAGGAGTGGTTTCCACTGGGGGTCTGGGAACGTGTCTCCCAAAGACAGAGAGGGACTACTGTGCACTAAAAACCACTAAATTACACCCATAATATTCATTTAATGGATGTAAATTATATCTCAATGAAAAAGTCTGTTTCTCTATGATTCTCCTGAAGACAAGAACCTTAGTGTCTTAGCTCACAGTCTTCTTGAAAGCAAAGCCTGAGATAAGGACTGTGTGTAGAAAGTTTATCTGGGAGGTAACGGCAGGAAGCTGGAGAGATGGACCGGGAGAGAGAGGGACGGAGAGAAAGCCAATATGAGCGAATCATCGAGGTCTCTACTGTGGGTGATTTGGGCTCAGTTCCACCAGGGACCTTCTGGGGAGCATATGGAGGGGTTCTCAGAATCACCCACCTGAAGAGCTAGCCAAGAAATGCTTCCCCGTCAGCTTCCACCCCATTGGTTGGGGGCTGCCTTTGGAAGAATTAACCCTACAAGTCCTGGAGCAGAACGTGAGACCCACTGAAGCTGACAGCCTGCTGCTGTGAGCCTCCGGGATCAGCTGGTGGCAGCTACGGCTGGAATCAGAGGTGAAGCCAAGAGAAGGTGAGTTGGGCCACCAGCATCGCCCAGTAGGCAATGACTGTGACTGTTCTCCATACTTTTCCTCCCAACTCACGCGTCCTGAAATTTTAGTGCCAGCAACTAAACATAGTTATAAACAATAAAATTGATTATGGCCAATATGTTTAATTGGTTTATTTGCTCATTTTGGCTTCTGGCAACCCACTGTTTCATTTTTTTCTTTTCAGTGATGTCTGAAAATGTATTTAATTTGCCATTACTCTTGAAGGATGGTATAGCTATACCCACCTTTAGGTTCAAGTTCATTTTCCTTTATCTCTTTGAAAATAGTATTTTATTGTCTTCTGGCTTCCAGTGTTGCTATGGAGGATTCTGTCAGATTCTTATTCCTTGTTTTTAGATAATCTGCTTTGTCTTTGGCATAAGAATTTTTTTTTTCTTGATCCTTGATGTTCTTAAAGTCTTAGTAAAATGTGAAACTAAGGGCTGGCTGGTTAGCTCACTTGGTTAGAGTGTGGTGTTATAACACCAAGGTCAAGGGTTTCAGATCCCCTTACCAGCCAGACAACAACAACAACAGCAACAACAAAGAGCATTGAAAGAAATGTGAAACCAGGAATGGATTTTTTTGTTTTTTTTTTATCATGCTTAGCATATGATGAGATCTCTCCCAATCTAAGGATTTAAGTTTATTTTTTTCTTTTTTTTCTTTTTTTTATTTTTTTTTAAAAGATGACCGGTAAGGGGATCTTAACCCTTGACTTGGTGTTGTCAGCACCACGCTCAGCCAGTGAGCGAACCGGCCATCCCTATGTGGGATCCGAACCCGGGGCCTTGGTGTTATCAGCACCGCACTCTCCCGAGTGAGCCACAGGCCGGCCCTATTTTTTTCTTTTAATTTCTACAAAGTCCTCAGCTATTTTTTAAAAATCTATCTCCTATCGATAGATAAATTTCTATTCTCCTTTTGTCTAATTTTTCTCTTTCATATTTTCCATCTCTTGTTCTTTTGGTGATGAGTTCTTGGGGATTTCCTCAATTCAATCTTCCAGTTCATTATGTCTCTCTCCAGCTGTATTCAGTTCAGCCCACCTTTTGAGGTTTTCTATTCTTTTTAAAAAAATTGATAATGTAGAGTTTATTAAATTAAAAAGTATTCACTGTTTATTTATTTTTCTTTTTTACTGGAATTTTAATCCCCTAGATTTCTAATAGAATCTTTGTCATTTGTCCTATTCTTATTCCATGACTTCATTTTCTTGTTTTGTGGTTGCTATCCTCATTTTTATTTCTTTGAGGACTTTAATGATACTTACTCTAAAGTGCTTTTCAAATTGCTCTAAAACTTCATTTTCTCAGCTCTCAGTTCTTATGTTTGCTTTCATGGTGTTGGGCTTCCTCAGTTCTCTGTAATTTCCGGTTGTGAGGTTATCTGGAGATTCTGTAAAAACCAAGACCATCTGTTAGTGGCCTCAGCTTGGTCTGTACTGGGCTGGGCTCCAGAAGAGGGTTTTCTGAGAAGTGTCTACTGTCGGTCCACCTCATGTGAGTGATGCATTTCTGGGACAGTCCCTGTGAGTTTGGTGTCTCTGCTGAGGACCCAACCACAGGCATGTGGCTTGTTTTTTGCCAAGACCTTGCAGGGTGGATGTAGCTGCTCCAGTTTATGTTCACTAACTGGCAGCACAGGTCCCAGTGCCAGCCAGGCTCAAGTCCCCGCTCTGCACATGACCATACCCTACAAGTCCAGTGCTACTCTCCTCCCAGCCCCCAGGTACTCTTGCCTCAGCCCCTTCTGTCCCATGTAGGCTCCTGTCTCCTTTCTTTTAAGGAGAAGCCTCCACTTCTTTCTATAAACATACCCCTCTATTGTTATTGATCACATTTGTGTGATTATTAATTTTTAAAAATCTCATATCCATGTGTTTGGAGCAGAAGGAAATGGTTTCTCACCACCTTTAACCAGAAACAACGTGAGTTCTCTACATGTGATACAGCTGCTGTTAACTAAATTTTGTTTCACAAGCAGATCTGTAGAAATGCACATACCCCATAGCTGTGTTACTGCTTAACTCACACTACAACTGCTCACATCAAGCCTGTTTGGACCTGTTGGTGACCAGGGTCCAGCTCAGCCTGGGGCAACAGGATAAAGGTGAAAGCAACCTCTAGTTTTGATTGAGAGCCAAGTTGTAAGTATGTATGTATATTTATTAATTTTCTTTAACTAACATGTATATGTGTGTATATACGTATATCCAACACTATGTGCTAGACATAAGGGCTTTTGTTTGTGAGGGACTTACAGGAAATAATTTTATCCTCTTCACAATCCTAGGAAGCAGATAATATTATTCTGATCCCCATTTTACAGATAAGAAAACTGAGGCACTGGGCTGGATGGTTAACTCATTTGGTTAGAGTGCAATGTTATAACACCAAAGTCAAGGGTTTGGATCCCAATATTGGCCAGCTGCCAAAAAGAAAAAACAGGAAAACTGAGGCACAAAGGATGGTGAGCCATGACTAGGATTCAGAGTACTGTGCTCTCCACCACTACTCTGTGCTGTGTGTGTGCACGTGCACTAGCTTGCACATGGGGGTGAGGGTGGACCATGAAGTCAAACTCTGACTGTGGCTTGATTTTCCACAGTGGGGAGTGGGATGGGGAAGGAGGACAAAAGAGTGGCAGGCTCAGGGACCTGGCCCAGTGACACCAACCTCCTGGCCCAGACAAGCTCTGCCCATGTCCTCCCTTCCTGCTCACGTGGCACTGGCCTAGGTCTGGCTCAAACACAAGAGCCCCAGTGTACCAAGGAGGCCTGGATGTGGCAGGGGCAATGGGTTCTGTCCTCTCCCATCCTCTCCCACCCCTATCCCACCATCAGGAAAAATCTGTTCACTGCAGACTGTGGGGACCAGGGGCTGGAAAGGAGGGTAGAAAGTGCACACAGCCCCTCCCTTAGAAGAAAGGGCTAACACGCCACCCTGCTGTTATGATTCATGTCCGGAGAGCTGCAGAGAAATGGAGAGACACAGATACCCAGGGGAGAAAAGAAAACACAGACATATGGAGAGCCGAGACAGAAAGGAGTAAAGATGGGGAAACAGACACAGACATTGGGAGATAGAGACATACTCAGAGGGTGTCTGGTAGTGAAGCTGCTGGGAGATGGGGTGGGGGTGACTCAAAGCCGACGTAGGAGGGCAGCAGGGCAAGGAACTGAGCCCCTGGGGCACTGGGGTCCTTGGGGTCATTGGGGAGTCTGGTTCAGAAAGGCCTTGAGCTAGGGATTCCCCCCACCCACACTTATGGCCCTTTATCAGGGCTGGAGTAGGTGTGCATATGTGTGTCCAGTCCCCTCCCAGGCTGCTGGCCTGGTGTCCCTGGAGCTGGGGACAGGTGCCTGGTGCCCTCTCCCTGCCTGGGGGCCAGTTGGCCCCACCCCCCAGTGCCAGTGTCAGGTTCCGGGCTGTTCCCTGGGGGAACTTTGATCTGGAAAGAATGAGAGTGACCGATCTGGCTGCTGCCCAGGGCCAAGCTGTATCACTGAGACCTGGCCTGGGCTGCCCCTGCTGCCATCCCGCCCACTGGGACACCACGCAGTGACCCCAGGCTGAGGAGACACAGACGGGGTCTCTCCTGCCTTTTGCCCTGTCTTGTTCTGTCAGGCATCCCTTCACTCTCTATTCTCCAGTTCACTCGCTCACTCAGTCTCCCTCTCCATTCAACAAGCACTGGTTGACGGGGATGAGGGATGAATGACAGGGACAAAGGGATGAGGGAGACAGGGTCACCTCCTTTAGCAAGTCCCTGGCCTGAGGGGGATAGGCAGCCACAGAGACACACCCCAAACGGGGGCCACTCGAGAGAGCAACACAGCCCTGCTTTGGAGGAGGGAGACAGGACAGGAGGAGGGACGCATTCCAATGGCAGGAGGGGGGTTGGTCGAGGTAAGGAGTGGCGACGAGCTTTATTAGGGGAGGCTTCCTGGAGGAGGTGGCATTTAAGCTGGGCTCTGAAGATGTGAAGAATGAGCAGGAATGTGTCAGACAGTTTGGCAAGTGGAAGGGGTGCTTCAGGCAGGGGACCAGTGCAGGCACCGTCACAGAAGTGTGAAAGAGTGTTGTGCATTTGTTGGGTGGCAGCTGTGAGATGGGAGGCTGGAGAAGTGGGTGGGGACCTGGTCAGGAAGGGCCTTGAATGGCCCCCTAAGGCATTCCCCTCTTGGCAAGGGGATCCATGGGCCAGTGGGAGGGGTCCTAGCTAGGACAGTTTTGTCAGAGCAAGATTCCTCTGGGGGCTTGTAGAGAGGTGGCAGCCTGGTGGCACCTCTAGACCTTCCCAAGGAGGGGCTGGTACCCCTGAGACCTCACCTACAAGCCCTCAGTCCCAGTTACTCTCCAAAATGCTTCTGAGGAAGCCCAACTTGTTGGAGGTCTGCAAACAGCTCCAGGAGGGTCCCTGGCCTGGGTCTCAGCCTAGCCCCTGCCTTGGCCTCACCTCCCCACCCCCACTGCCCACTCTGACTGACGTGGCCTTTTGCTGGGCTGAAAGCAGACACTGCCCGGCCTGTGGGGGCCCCTGGGGAAGGCCCGGTGAGCTGTAGCTGTGGAGCTCTGGCTCCTCTTGTCCTGGAGGCTGCTGAGCCAGGCCCTATAAATAACCCCTCCCCCGGCTCCTTCTCTGGGAAGGGGGAGGGGAGGCAGGCCCACAGGGCTGGAGGGACAGGCCTTGTGGTGGGAGGTTGTGGAGGGGGTGGAGGAAGAAGGGAGGAAGGAGCCCAGAGTCTGAGGCCCAGTCCTGCCCCCAAACAGTGACTGCTTGCCCCTGGGGTCTCAGGGTCCTCTGGGCTGCGCAGCCAGGCTCCCCCGGCAGAGAGTGTGCATGCAGGGACTGTTGTTGTAGGAGGAGGGGTTTATCCTCCTTCCTCCCATCTCTGGGTGGGTTTCCGGAGGCCCAAGAGTCCGGATATGAGCTGCAAGGGGCCCCCAGGCTGAGCCTGGCACGCCCTGAGCCCGTTCCCCAGTCCCCGGTGGCCCAGGGTGCTTGCGCTGCCCCGGCTTGCCTGAGGCCTTGAAGAAGTGCTTTCTTTTCCCGGACCTCAGTCTCCCCTCTTGGTTCTGCAGTTCTGAGGTGGGGGGCAAGCGGGGGGTGGGAGGGGGAAGCAGTATAGAGGTCTCACCAGGCTGTGGGGCCAGGGTGGGACCCAAGGGGGAGGATCCTGGCCATGGAAAATGTGAGCCCAACTGCCTTATCTGGGCTGGAAGCAGCTGTCTCCACCCCACACCCTCTGTAGCCCCTGCCTCTGGAAGGGAGGACAGCAGGCCACTCTATACAGGAATGGGGGGGTATTTGTTCTCTGGATAGCCTGACCCTGTGGGAAATTCCTCCTCCACTGGGGTTAAGAGGACCCAGTGTTAGTCCAGGGGTACAAGAAGCTCTGCTGTCTATCACCCCTCCCCAAATCGAGGCTCCCCTCTTAGAATTTTATGTGCAAGAATCTCTGCAGGGCAGGTCCCGCAGCACCCAGTATCTGCACCTTCTAGAGACCTACTTCTAGGTCTGGTTAGCGTCAGCCAGAAATGGGGCATGTGGTCTGTATGTTCAAATCATGTTCACACAACAATATACACTCAAACATTTAATATAGGTAAGCATATGTACACACACGACACATACGAACAAGTATGTGGGCAGTATCAGCTGCATAGAACACAGCCTGGTGTCCACACTGAGCCATGTGCTGCAGGCGTACATACATTTGTGTATGTGTGCACACAAACACACATTCGCCACCCATGAGCAGACGCATTTCAAAACTCTCGTATAAACATGGATACTTACAAACATGCACGTACCCCACACACCACATATCCGTGCGGGTATGTGTGCAGAGAGGTTAGACGCCTTAACTCCACATATTTCCTCTATGCAGACACACTCACACATGCACGTGCAAGCATGATGCACGCGCAGACACATCTTCAGATACATGGGAAAAAGAATATGCAAAAGGTACAGGAGTGTCCGGCAGTGTCCACTGGGAAGGAGGGATGGAGTTTAAAGGAGGGTTTGGTGGAGGAGAGTTGGAGTTCCCCAGGGGGCAGAAGCTCTTCCCAAGTTCCTGGGGTCCTGAGGGTTCCAGGATCAGCCCGTAGCTCTGCTTCAGGCAGGCAGAGCTGTGGGGAATAGGGCAGAGACCCATGTGTCCCTCTCCGGGACACTGCCCTGGGTCCTGGCTGGAGATGAGACTTGGGGACTCCAAGACTTGCCAACCCTGGGGCCTGTGCTCCTGCACAGCTTCCACCATGCCTTCTATCCCCTCCTTATCTCTCCTCTTGGCTCCTGAACCCAGCAACCTGGCAGGAAATGATAAATATAAGCCCTGCATCCCCACCCTTATGGATCTCATAACAAGGCAACGGTTTCCAGGGACAGAGGCTGGATTTCAGGATTTGGGAGGAGGAGTGGGGATGGGTGTGTTTGCCAGGGGTGGTGGGGCCCAGTCTTGGAGTGGACTGAACCATCCCACTTCTTATGTCCTTTCCCCACCCTGTAAGCCCAACGCGTGTTCCCTCAGGACCTGAGAGACTGGGGGGGGGGTGGGACCTGCAGGGGGAGAGGGCTGTGGGCAGATGGGTGTACGAAGAGGGTGGTTCGGGAGAGAAGCCAGCCTGGGGGTGGAGGTGGCAAGTGCCCCATGGGGGTGGGGGTGGGTGATGCCACCCAAGGAGGGTGTGTGGAGGACAGAGGGAGTGGTCCAGCTCGGAGCCCTGGGGACCATGGAGGTTAAGAGATGGACCAAAGAGCAGTCGCTCAGGAAGGTCAGTGGGGAGGAGAGGGCAAAGAGGTGGGAGGAGTTAGCGTGAGGAGGAGGAGTGGTCCTCAGGTGCTACTGCCAGAGGGTGGGGAGGGGCACTGGAGACCCCCGAGGAGCAATTCCAGGGGAGTGGAGCATCCAGCCAATGTGGGGAGCAGGGAGGAGCTATCTGGCTGTTGCCCTGAGAGGTGAGCTGGGTGGTGCAGGCAGGAAAAAGTAGTACCTCGGATCTGGGGGTAGGGCCCTGGGTTCCTGTCCTATCTTTGCATGCCTTGCTGTGTGGTCTTAGGCCAGTCCCTGCCCCTCAGTTTCCCCATCTCAGGTCTGTGACTCTAACTTTCCTAACTTTGTGGTTTTGGCCTGGCGAGGATAGGATTTTGTGAGGTGACTGGCATCCTGCTTCAACCTAGAACCAGAGAGCAGAGCGAGGGACCAGCAGGCAGCGGCGGGGTCAGAGCGGGGCGAGGGGGAGCTGGAAGGGCAGGCGCCAGAGCCCCCAGGACTCGGTGGGAGGTCGGCCTCCACTTGGGGGCTGACATCAGGGCTGGTGAATGTGGAGGGAGTTCAGCCAGGTTCATCAGCCCTCACCTCCCTCACAGCCTGGCACTGGGAAGAAGCCAAGCTGGAGGAGACTGGGAGGAGGGGGCCTCAGGGAGGGGCTGAGAGGAGCTGCCTGGGCCTGGGAGCAGAGTCGCCACCTCCCCCACCTGTCACGGAGCCAGCTCATAGGGTGGTGCTGTCCTCGGTCCCGCCCCTTTCCCACCCCAGAATCTCCCTCCCTCCCTCCCTCCTTCCCTTTTTAACCCTCTGACCCTCTTGCTCACTCTCCTCCTTCATCTCTCCTCTCTTAGGCTCATCTCCAGCCACTGACTCAGGGGTCTGACTGCTGAGGGAAAGGAACCAAGGGGGATCGTTTGATTTTTGTACCATCTGCCTTCCCAGAACCTACAGTGAGCCCCAATCTCTGGCCTTGACAGAGTCCTGCTTCAGGCCCAGAAGCAGCCCCTCCTAAATATCCTCACGGTGGCTCAAGAAGGACCAGTCAACTCATCTAAGGTTGGAGAGTGTGGATGGATCCTAGGCAGCCAGTCTCTGCAATCTATCACTTCCTCCTCCCTATTAGGGTTCCTGCCCTGGAGACCTAGCCAGTTTTCCTTCTCCTTGGGGATGAGAGAGAAGGCTGGACCCCTGCTCAACCTTACGTCCAGAACCCCACACCCCTACTGCTTATGCAGCTAGTCCAGGTACATGCCAGGTGCATAGCAGCTGTGGGGCCAGGATCAGCCCATCCAGTCCCTCCCAAGACTTCCCGTGGGTCTTGCAGGGGAAGGGACTAGGCTTTTCTGGCTGAGACCAGGGTGTTTGAACTCCATCCTCCTGTGCTCAGACCTGCAGGGACTATGAATGCTGTTTGGGGCAAGAGCTGCTGCAGCAGCATCTCTCAAGGTCTCTAGCAAAGATTCCACCCAGAGAAAGAACGCAGGGAGCGGTTTGGCTCACTCCGTCCAGACGGCTACTTGGAACACACACACACTCACACACACACCATAACATGCATGCCTTTTGACACTTGACTTTCTCATGAAATAATTGCTGGAAGGCTCCCTGGATTAGGTAACTCAGTGTTCTTTCCTGTCTCCATGGGGAGGGGGCAGAATCAGTGGTCAGCATCTGTTAGGCTGATCCAGCTCCTTTGGGGCAGTGAAGGCCAGTCCAGGAGGGTCTGTGGGCTCCAGATATCCTTGGAAGCTGAACACGATGGGAACGAGCCTTGCAGACTTCTTGTTCCTGTGCACTATATGGCTGTGCCTGCCCAGCCTCTGGGCCTCCTTCAAGCAGGCCAGGCCTGGGAAAGAGAAGGCTAATCAGGAAAGGCTTTTTGCACAAAGGATGGAATGTTCCCATTTTTATTTTAAATAAAATAAATATACAAGGAAACTTTACAATCTACAATATACAGGGAAACTTACAGTATCTTTGCCCATCATCCTATCATCATCCTAAAGTAACTGTTTCCATTCTTGCCTGTTTTTGTGATGGTTGGGAGGCGTGTGTGGGTTTGGAAGTAGGGACCATCTGGGCTTGGGCATGAAAGGAGCACTGAGAGGGAACAGAGGCGGGAGTCCTGGCCTGCGGTAGAGGCCAGTGACAGACTTTCATAGGGGGAGAAGGGTGATTGGCCCCAAAGACGCCCATCCCAGGATTTGGAGATTCAGCCCTAAGCACACCCTTTCCTCACTGTCTGCCCTCAGCCTCTCCTTAACAGGGGCCTCTCGGCAAGCCTGGAGCCCCTACCGACCACTGGCGGGAAGGGCACAAAGATCTTGCTACATACCATAGCACTGGGAGGGGAGAGCGCATAATTGCAGGGACAGGGAGGGGATCTCACCACCTGTCCCCTTCTCCCTGCGGTCTTATAACAGGTGCAAGAAATTCCAGGCGAAGGCTCCACAGGTGAGTGTGTGCATGTGAGAGCCGTGCCCACCGCGTAGGGAGGGTGGGGACCGGCACAGGGTGAGGGTTAGGACTGCAGTTCTGGGAGCTGGGCTGATGCTCTCAGGTCTCCCTGACCAGTGGGGGAATCTCCACCCCAGTAGAACGCGGGCCGACCCTGCGGGCGAGAGCACCTAGAGAATGCATTGTGGTCTCCCAAGTAAAAGTCCACTTGGGGGCCAGGGCCTTCTTCCGGTGAGCCCGCAGCCCCTCCCCCAGGCCATACGCCACTCCTCCGGGGCCGGGGGGGATGGGAGAGCTCGGACTCGGCACTTTCCCCGGGCTCCGCACCCGAGGAGAGGCGAGGCGCCGCCTCTGGGGCCCCCAATCCCTCACCATCCAGCCGCTCTTCAGGAGCGGGGGTGTCCCCGTGCCGGCCCCGCCTCCGCGGCCCCGCCCCGTGCCCGCCCCT
>NW_007726136.1:216716-324287 GCF_000696425.1 Galeopterus variegatus | reverse complement strand
CTGCGGGAGTGCGGCGCACCGGCGTGGGTGCTGGTGCGCGTGCGCCGGCCAGTGGGGTTCCGCGCCTCGGGGCCGCACTCCACCCCGAGGGCCCGCCCGCGCGCGTCTGCTGGGTTGGGGGATCTGCGTCCATGGCCGCTGGGACTTGGTGATGGGGGTCCTGCCACCACTCCGGAGTTGGAGAGGGCAGGAGAAGCACTGCCTTGCTTGCCCACTGCACCTGTCTCGGGCCTCCTCCCGTCTTTGGAGCCGGGCCCTGTATGCCTGTGTTCTGCCTGCCTCTCCACTCTGTCCCATGACAATGAGGGCTTGGGCGCTGAGGTACGCCCCCTGACCATTTGGCACTGCCTGGGGCCTCTCCGGGCGTGTAGGAATGGTCGGTATCCTCCACCTGATCCCCTCACCTCCATTAACGCGCCCCCCGCGTTGCTGCTTCACTGAGGCCTGACGACTGAGGTTATAGATTAACCCAGATTGAGAACTCAAGCCCCTGGGTGAGGGGGGCGGGGAGGAGAGACGCTATCTGGTCGGGACTCAGCCGCGTCTGGGAACCCTGCTTTGCGGGGGGCAAATCCCTTACAGTGAAGAGAGAGAGGGAGAAACCGGCCTTGAGCCGTGTCTGGATTCCTGGGGTCAGTGACTGGCCAGAGGCCCACACCATGTGGCGGTGGGGCGGAGGCCCGTGTAGACCAGTCACTACCATGAGCATGGGCCTCCCGGAGTGTCAGTTCCCAGTTAGAATGTTTCCATGGTGTGTGCAGTGGCCCTTAGATGGGATTTTCTATCCTGACCAGGCGTGTGCTCTGGGGTTGGGTTTCCAGGGGCTGGGTCTGAGTAGTCTGCACCTGCTGCCCCTCCTGGGTTCAAACCATCAGGCACCAGATGTCCTGCTGTGGGCTGGGCTGCCACTCAGGAGGCCAGGAGGAGGGGATCAGATTAGGCCTTGCCCTTGGAGGTCCCAGCCTGAGTGGGTGATGGCCCTAGACTGAGTAGTACCAACATTGCAGCCAACCAGAGATGTTCTGCTCCGAATACCCTTCCCAGTGGGTATCTGAGGAAGGCTTTGTGCTGGAGACCCAGGGCTTGCTATGGCTGGCACAGGTGGAGGTGGAGTGGGTGGCTGTGCATGCAACCTCAGAATGGTTAGAAATGCCCACCAATGGAGCCCCCAGGTATGAGAGTGGAGGGGTGAGTTGTGAAGGACCCCGGACGCTGGGAAAGGACTTGGGTATTGTCCCTCTGGCATAGTCCCAGCACTCCATGTATAGTGTCTGGACATATGGATACACTTAAGTTTGTCCTATGAACACGATACTCTACACATGGCATAGAATCACCACTGTGGGCTCATGTGTACCTAATAAAGTGTCATCAGTTGTTTCTGAGCTTTTATTTTAACATGCATTTGCTACTTGTCGGTTTGTGGAGGCAGCTGTCCAAGTTTTAAGAAAAATCTCAGTCATATATACATGTCTGCTGACTGCTCCTTGGAAACTGCTGTCCACGGCAGTCCCATACACACACCACTGCCCCAGCTTAGACCTATCCTTTCTTCTTGGACCACCACAATTGTTACCCTTCTCCAGCCACCCTCCAACCCACCAACTATCCCTAAGAGAGCTTGCCAGATACAAGGAAGACCCCGTTCCTCCCCTCACCTACCACCCCCATAAGCAAGAAGACTAGCTTGGCCCAGGTGAATAATGGCCAATTCCCACAGAAAAAAGTCATGACTGGAGAGAATGTTCTATATGAATGTGTGTGTGTGTGTGTGTGTGTGTGTGTGTGTGTGTATATATATATATATATATATATATATACACACACACACACACACACACACACACACACACACATTCATATAGAACATTCTCTCCAGTCATGACTTTTTTCTGTGGGAATTGGCCATTATTCACCTGGGCCAAGCTAGTCTTCTTGCTTATGGGGGTGGTAGGTGAGGGGAGGAACGGGGTCTTCCTTGTATCTGGCAAGCTCTCTTAGGGATAGTTGGTGGGTTGGAGGGTGGCTGGAGAAGGGTAACAATTGTGGTGGTCCAAGAAGAAAGGATAGGTCTAAGCTGGGGCAGTGGTGTGTGTATGGGACTGCCGTGGACAGCAGTTTCCAAGGAGCAGTCAGCAGGTGGGGTCATCTTTGGATGTGAGAACAGAGGCAGAGAGGGGAGCCCTGCCTTGCGGGACTACTGGTTCACAGATCAGGGTGGAGATGCCAGGTTCCATTTGGGTCATGTTAAACGTGAGGGGGCTGTGGGATATCCAGGTGAAGCTGTCCCAGAACAGGTGGATTCATGGATCTGGTGCTCCAGGGAGAGGTCAAGGCTGGATGTTAGGGAGCTACCTGGGCAGAGCTGGCAGTTGAAGCCGCAGAGTGGGTGAGGTCCTCAGAACAATTGTACCAGAACACTGTGCAAGGCAGAAGAGCCCCATGGAATCAAAAACCAGGCCGAGGAGCTGCTGGGGGTGAGCAGGACCTGAGAGCTCACTCTTGGAAATCCAGAGAGGGGAGCCCTTCTGGAAGAAGATGTTGGGGGACAGCAGGGTTGCTGCAGCCTGTTGGGGGATGAGGATGGAGACCCAGTTGGGGAGTAGGTTGTGGACTTCAGAAAGGCACAAGGGGCATGGGCAGCAAGTATAGTTGAGCGTTCTGGGTGGAGGATGGTCACCATTCAGTGGGGTTAGAGGCTCTGCAGCCCCCTGGGCCCCGGCTTCCTGGGCCTGAGACAGCTTCCCCCTGCCTGACCCCAGAAGCACTGGGGCTGTCTTGCAGCCCACCCTCCCAGGAGCACTGACACAGGCTCTGAGGCAGTTTCTGGTAGTGAGAGGGTTGCATGCAGCCATCTGCATGTTCCAGCTTGCACGCTGTGACCAGCAGCATGTGATGGGGTGCTTGGCCGTGGACAAGGAATCAGGGTTCTGGGGCAAGACTGTGTGGATGATGGACAGAGAGTCACAGCGGGTGCTGGGCTGCTGGTTGTTGGGCCTCTCATCTTGACTGTGTGGCAGGGGAGCTGGAGGTGAGAGTCTCATCCCATGCACAACAGCCAGTGGTGCCTGCACTACTTGGTTTGTGGTCAGGCGTTACAGAGGCTGGTGTTACACCACCCTTCTGTAATAAACAATGGGATTTAGAGACCCTTTTCAAACTGGGGACTATAGGGGTTGGAGGTGGGTTGTCCCTGGTATATAAATGTGCCTTGAACTCAGTGCAGAAAGGGACTGCTTCTGAGTGCACAAACCTTGACCTTGCTACAGCATGGGAAGACGTGGACCATAGAGGAATGGTCAGGGCAATTCAGTGAGGAAGAACAGGACAGGGCATTTCTCAGTGGGATTAATCAGGGAAGACTCCCTGCAGGAGGCCCGAGACCCTGGAACAGACAGGAGATGCTTTTAGAACATTTGCTGTGAGCCCTTGGGGGCATTTCCTCCTACCTAACTGGACCTCAGTTTCCCTGTATCTAAACCAAGAGCAGGGAGTTGGCCGGTTAGCTCAATTGGCTGGAAGGCAGTGTTGCTAACACCAGGGTCAAAGGTTTGGATCCCCGTACCCTCCAGTCACCAAAAAACAAAAACAAAAACAAATAAACCAAAAAACCAAGAGGAATTGGTCTAGCCCTGGTTGGGCCCTGAATGCTGAGCAGGCTGGGATGGATTGGGGTTAACAAAAGTTCAAAGTCCTGGGAGACACTGCTGTTGTCTGACCTGGAGAAGAAAGCAGGGAGCCAGGAGCCAGGGACCAGCTGGGAGCCTGGGGCAGATGGCAGCAGCCTGAGGCCAGGTCCTGGTCCCAGGAGGCTGGGCCAGAGTCGTTCCCCCAACACGTCATCCTTGGCTAAGCTGGAGCCACTGTGGCCCCATGGCCGAGGCAGTGGAGTCCCTCAGGAACAACTCTCAGGAGCCTGGTGTCGGAGTCCGACCATGAAAGAAACCAGACTTGCCTTATCTGCCTTCCTTTCCCAGACACACTGTGTGATAAGAGAGTTAAATGCATAGAGAGAAGTTTGAATTGAGTCCTTTAAAACTGTGATGTGAGTGGAGGGCTGGGGCAGCAGTGCTAACCATTTTAGGAGGGGTTTCTGGCCTGCGGGGTCTGTGCTGGACACACACATGGGCTCCCGTGTCCACGTAGGAGCCTGCATGGCTCAGGCAGCACTGAGAAAGCCTGAGGTGTTATTCCCTCTCCCACAAAATGTTAAAAAACCTTCCCAGTAGGAGGGTTTTGTCTCCCGGAGTCCCTGAAATCAGACTTATCTCATCCCTGGCTTCTCCCCGTAATGTTCCCAGGCCTGGGCTGCCTCGTGGGAAACCTCCCCCTTCTTAAGACAAAGCTGGAGGGGGAGTCTTGGGGGTGTCCGGCCAGCTCAACAGGACCTGTCCCCAGCTCCAGGGCTCTCCAATGATTTCTGCTCTGGTCCCAGCACATACTGGTTCCCTTCACCGTGGCTGAGGCAGGCTGCCCCCACCAAAGGAAGATAGTAGCCCACTGGGGGAGCGTGCCAGAGTCCCCCATGGGTGGGCTTGGGCCCTGGGAGAACAGCTTGCTGCAGCCCAGCCTGGCTTGGCCCTTTGGTTTCAGGACTGTGCGTTCTGTGACAGTTCTGCTCCTCTTCCTCCCCCTCATCTGGCTGAGCCAGCTCTGATGGGGCCAGGGCTCACCCTGATCCAGGTCCTGGGAGATAAGTTTGTCTTGAGGTGTCCTCTCTGCTCTCCGGAAGGCCAGATCACTTTGTGGACAGGGCCCCAGGTTGGGGCAGAAGACCCAAGCACAACGCCTTAGCTCTGCCACTGCCTTTAGCCTCAGTGTGAATTTAGGAGCATGCTTCTCCCTGCCCCAGGCTTGGTTTCCCCAACTGTGTGGTGATGGGTTAGAGGTGGTCTCAGAATAACCCCTTGCTCCTTGGCCTGTGGCATGGACAGTGCCCTTTCCCCAGGTGAGGAGCATTCTTAGTCTGGGACTGGGGGATGAGGGGCAGGGAGTATGGGAGTCTGCGCAGCCACACGCCCCCGTTGTAGTTGCCTCCCAGCCTGAGTTAGCCCAACCCCTCTCCCTCCTTTGCTGGAGACCCTTTAGCTGGTGCAGAACCTATTTCCCATCTGGTTGTGGTGTCCGATCCCCTGGGGCATCATGGGGGGGCAGTTAGGGGGCCTGCAACATGCAGGAACAGGTGTCTGTGGGGGGCCCCCCATAGAGACCCACATTCCTGAGAGAATGCTTTCACCATCAGCCCGTCCTTCGGGCCCCTGCCTGGACCTGTGGAACCTGTTGGACCAGAGTAGGGTGGGTGGGGGGACATGGAGACCCTAGAGCTGAGTGGGCTGTGGTGACAGGGGGGCTGAGGTTCCAGCTGGCCTGGCTGGATCTCCTCCCCCTACTGACTTGGCTTCAGCTCAGCTACCCTGTGGCTTTGGGGATGCCCTCCCTGCTCTGGAGTGCCAGCAGATGCCCTATGCCTTTCTCCAGCCTTATCTCCTCCTCCACCCTCCTGAGTCAGAAGTGGAGGGTCACCTGCACTCCAAGGCCAGGCTCTCCCCAGGCTCTGGGTCCTGTCCTCTCTCACCTCCGCAGGAACCCCACCCTCAGATGGTCCCCTCACCTTGCTGGAGCCTTTCTCTTAGCCTATCAATGTGGCCCTACCACTTTGATCTGGAAGACTCCTCAGACCCCTCCCCCCAGCTCCCATCGTGGCTAAAGTTACTGTGTTGTCTTCATTTCTGACTTCCCCTAGGCCGTCTCCTGCCCCCACTCCCCATGCCTCTGATCCAGTTTCTACAGCCATCACCATTGACCTCTTTTTGCTAAATCCAGTGGACATTGTCCCGATCCTGTCTTGACCTTCTTTTCCTGGACCCCAGGCCGCCTTTGGATTCTCCTGCCTGATGATGCACTCCCTCCCGGCTTTCTCACCCTTCCTCGGGCTTCTTTCCTGCCTCTCTGGCTGCTCCCTCTTGTTCTCCTCCGCAGACTCCTCCTCTGTGTTCTGAAACGTGGGTGCCTCAGCCGGGCCCCCTTGGCCCTGTTAGCTCCGCAGGGCTCCCGGGAGCCTTGGGTGCTGTGACTTGTTTCTCCGTTGCTCGTCCTTCCTTTCTGTTAAACTTCAGACTCAAGTATCCAGCTACCTCCTCAACCCCCTGATGTGCCAGGGGCCCCTTTACACTCATCGTGTTTCCCCCCAAACCTGCCCCTGACCCACCACGTCCCCTCCCTTCCCGGTCACCCAGGCCCCACGCCAAGAGGCTTGGCGCCCTCCTGTCCTCCACCGCCGCTGGCTCGCCCCGCCAGATCCCTTTCTCCCAAAAGATCCGAGTCCTCCTCCCTTGGCCCTCCCACTGCCCCTTCTCCCCTCCCCAGGTCCCCACCCTGCACCCCCCAGGTTGCCATCTGGTCCTTCTGTGCCACTCTCTTGCTGCTTCTGAAGGGCGTTCCTGAAGCACAGAGCTGATGACCTCTGGTTCCTTCTTGTTTGAGGAGTCAGGTCCGAATACTCGGGGCAGCTTGGGCCACACGGGGCTTCTCCAGCCACCCGCGCCCAGTTGTGCGTGATCAGCATGCCTGTGCCTTGATGTCTCTCTGCTAGTTACTCTGCTGAAAATGGCCTCCCCTCTTCATCCACCTGGCTCACTCTGGACTTGGCTCAGGCACCCGTACCTCTGGGGAGCCCTCCCTGCCCTGCTGTGCTGGATGAAGTCTGTCTTAGGAATCCTCATGCTGGCTCAGCACGGTCGGTTCATGAGCCTGCCTCCCCCGCCAGACTGATTCCCCCATGGCAGGGTGGGCACCTGCTGCAGGGCTGCAAGAGGAGCTGAGCTGCCTGGGGCTGGGATGAGTTGTTATTTGTCTGGGAAGCTTGTAGAGCAGGGGGCCAGCCTGGAGGCACCTAGCAGGAAGCACTGCCAACCTCTCAAGCCATCTATTATGGACTCTTAGGAGAGCCCTTGGTTGGGGTCTGCCTCTGTCTCTCTTTGCTAGGCAGATCCCATCAGCCCCACAGATGCTCTGAGCCCCCCACACCCCCTCAGTGGGAGGAGGGCAGGACCAAGGGTGAGGCTTCCCTCCTGGTCCATATCCCCACTGTTTTTCTCTGTACGACTGTGGGCAGCACACGTCCCCTCTCTTAGCCCTTGGGTTCTGTCTGTAAAATGGGGCTGGTAGCACCCACCCGGGAGGACAGAAGCAAGTTGGTATAAGTGGCATGCCCAGAAAAAGGGCTTGACATTTGGTAAATGTCAAATGGTATTTGCATAGCCTGCTCCATTACTCAAACAGGGAAACTGAGACCCAGAGGAGACATGACGTGGCCCAGGTTGCATGGGGGTTGGCAGCACAGCGAGGGTCCCAGGCTTTCCCACTGGCCCTTGGTCTTGGCTTTCTGTCTGCTCCCTACCCTCCCCACCCACTGCTGCAGCCAGAGAGGGCTGGAGGGGTGGCCTGGAGCCAGTCAGGCCCCCGCACTCTGCACATCCAGGTAAATCTTTTGTCTCTGCATCCAGTGAAAAGGCCTCAGCATGACGGAGCCCCACTGCCCATCACAGGCCCAGAAGGACCTTGCATCTCTGCTTCCTGCTGCTCCCTCCCAGGCACCATGGCAGCCTGGCCCAGTGGGAGGAGTGGGGACCCAGGCTCTCCCAACCCTGTCACGTGGTCCAGCCTAGGGGAAGGGATGGGACTGCCTGACAGACTCCTTCAGAACCCTCAATCTTGACCTGTGTCCCCACTTTTTTGGGCTCTGGGCTGAGCCCAGTTTGCCTCTAAGGGTCTCAGGGGCTCAGCAGCTGGGGTGGCTCCATCCCAGCTTGCTGTGTGACTTTGGCTCATTACTGTACCTCCCGGAGGCTATTTTCTCTCAAAATGAGTGATGTTTGCCCTGCCAGAGCCAGGAGGGGCTTTGGAAAGTGATTTTGGGGGTGGACAACTGGCCCTAGCTGACAGGGCCTCAGTGGTGTTTGTGTCTCTGTAGAGTGTGGATCACGACGAAGCCAGCGAGCTGGAGCTGAGAAGGCCCTCAAACCCGGCCATCATGGAGAACGGGCACCAGCCAGGGGCAGGTAGAGCCTGAGGACAGGGAGGGGGGCTGGGTAGTTTTGCCAGGAGGTGGCCTCATTCAGTGTGAAGTAGAACTTTTTAAACTCAGAGGGAAATGGGAGATCTCGTAAGGTAGTGAGCTTCCCTGTGTCAGGAGGAAAGCAAGCAGGGGCTGAGGAATTGTCCAGACACTGAACCAGGTAGAGAGTGGACTGACAAGCCAACTAGTGTTTATTGAGCTGGCTATGAGCGGAAGTTGGAGAAGAATCAGCTCTGGTTGGAGCAGCAAGACCTCCCCAGAAGGGGAGGTCAGGGAGGCTGGAGTGGTCAGGGAGGCCTTCCTGGAGGAGATGGAAGGAAGGTTGAAGGAAGCTGGAACCCTCCTGGGATGTCTGAGGCCCCTGTGGCTACCACAGCTGACCCCACACCACTGCTGTCACATGTTCCAGGTCCAGGCGATGGACCTCCTGAGGTTGCCCAAATCTTTCTGGCACCAGAGCCCCCCAAGCCTCGCCCCGTGAGCCTCAACTTGCAGCTGCCCCACCAGCCAGTCACGGCCGTCACCCGTGTCTCCGAGAGGTTCTCTGGGGAGACCTCAGCCGCAGCTCTGTCACCCACATCTGCTGCCATGCTGGGGGGCCTCAGTTCGAGTCCCAGCGAAGCCACCACATCCTGGACTCCCAGTCCAAGTGGTATGAGCAGGAGAGCAGGACCTGAGGGCAGACCCCCACCTGAGGTGGGGGAGGGAGGGCAGGGGCTGGGGGAGTTGATGGGAGAGTCACTGGCCCCACCTCTGCCTGTCACTGTGACCCCTTTCCTTAGCTCGACTCCTCTCCAGAGATGCCAGGAAATAGCATCATCCCCCATGGGGGACGACCGTGGCTTTTTTCACAGTTGGGGGCTGTGGTTAGAAGGTGGCCTCTTGCCCTGCACATTCGGCACAGTCCCATCCCCCAGGGCCCCCCAGGCCTATCTTGGGTCTGTGGTCAGGCCTCAGTAGTGTGTCCTGGGGTGCAGCTGTATGGGCTTCTGCGAGTAGGATTTGGGAACAGTGTTTGCTGGAGGCCCTGGGCTTTGTGCTCTCAAGAGCAGGTGGGGGACAGTTGAGAGGACCTCTTTTATGTCATTGCTCTGTGTAACCATCCTTTCTCCTCATCCGTTTGCTGAGGCAAGGCCATCTTAGCCCAGGGGCTGCTGCTTGTCTGTGGAATGATGCTGGGTGAATGGGCAGGGCCATCAGAGGAAGGGAGGCTGTGGGTGGCCCTCCCTGAGGCCAGGGTTTGTCACCTCTCTCCCTCCCTTGTCCTGCAGAGAAGAGTTCCTCTTTCACACGGTCTGTGTCGAGTTCTGGCTACGGGGCAGTGACGGCAGGCAAGTGCTCCAGCAGGTGAGTCAGGGCTGTGTTTCTGTTGGGGGCGTCACTCCCCTGGGAGCGACACTTCCCTGGGGGTGGCTCTGCTTTACCTCAGATGCTGGGACCTCTCTGTGTGGACCCCAGGAGCAGGCGGCCCCCCTGAGCTGGGCCTCTGGAGAACTGAGGCGGCAGGGTTGGTGGGTACAGTACGAGCAGGAGAACTGAGGCAGTGGGGCTTGGTGGAGAATTTAGTTTGGAGAAATGAGGCTGTGGACCCTTCAAAGCAAGTCAGTCAAAAGATTGGAGAGGGTGTCTCAGTCCCACAGGAGGAGGGATCCTCCTATCCTGCACTTTCTCTTCCTCCATCCCAGCTGGCTGGGTCCCTCAGAGCTGGGGACTTCCTGACCACAGCCTGAGGAGATTCCCAGAGAGGCCCCTGGGCTGGGCAGGTCAGCAGGGGCTTCCCTGCGGTCCAGGCCTCCTTGGGCCTGCAGTAGTCCTGGTGCTCTCCCAGGCCAGCTGCACTGCGACTGGAGCTGGCAGTGGGGGAGGGCTTGGCCTTTTTTTTTTTTTCTTTTAATAATAAAAGAATTGTGACTTTCTGGCAAACTGTTCCAGGGGAGAACAAAGGGGGTCTTATGCAGTGGTGGAGGGAGAGGAGGCCTGGTCCTGGTGGGCTGGTTCTGGGTACACCTCTTGCCCAAGGAGGGTGTCTGCGCCCTCCCCAGGCATTGACACCTGCCAAGGGGTGGCTATGCCCGGAGAGGGGGCGCCCTGTTCCTTCTCAAGTTGGGCCAGCTTCCGAGGGTAGCTAGGTTCAGAAAACCTGCCAAACCAGTTGGGGACGGGAGCAAGTGGGGCTTCCTCTGTGACTGCCACTGTAGCGCCATCTGCAGCGTGGATGCAGACTGTCCACCTCACTCACACTCAGTGCGGGGGTGGGGGTGGCACCCCAGGGCCCAGGTGAGCAGGTGATGGCTGGGCCGGTGTTCCTGATTCGGTGGTTCTCTCCTCAGCCCGCTGCTGGTGACGCCACCTCAGTCACCCCCGTCCCCGCAGCCGCCAGCCACGACTCAGTCCCGTCGCCAGGGGGAGCGTCGCAGGGAGCTGGTGAGGTCACAGACGCTGCCCCGCACGTCGGAGGCGCAGGCCCGGAAGGCGCTGTTTGAGAAGTGGGAGCAGGACACGGCGGGCAAGTACGGACGCTGGCCCCAGACCAGGCCAGGGCCCCAGAGTAGGCCCAGGCCCAGAATGTGGTCAGGTGGGCACAGCGTAGCAAGGCCCAGCCCTGTCCTGTTCCCCAGGGGGCAGTTCCTCAGGACAAGGCCTCTTGGGCACGGCACAGGTCAGGGCTGGGCCACAGGGTATGTTGGGGGGCAGGGTGCCCAGTTGTGGGGAGAAGAGGGCTGTGGGGTGGGGAGCCCCTCTCTTCTCCTCCATGGCCAAGCCACCGCCCCCCCCTCCTCATGGGTGGTCACTCCTTTAGTTTCTGGGCATGACTGGGGTTGGGGCACCTGGCTGGAGTGGGCAGGCCCAGCTGTGGGGTTGGATGTGCCTGAAGACTGAAGACAGGTGCCCACCCTCACTGCCGTGCCCTAGTAGAGGCGATGGCCACCTTTGAATATTTAGCCAGTCCTCTTGTCAGTGCATGATATTGATGCCTGCTGTGTACGGGGTGTGGCCCAGGCCTTGTGAGATGATGAAGATGACAGTCTCTGCTCAACTCTAGTGAGGGAGACAGGCCCAGGAGGTGTCTCCACTGACCTCTAACAACCTTATCTTGGCCATTAGCGAGTGTCCTTGGGGTCCAGAGGAGGGAACTGTCCCTCCTGGCTGGGGAAGAGCTGTGCGGGAGGGAGATCCTCCATCGAGGGGAGGGCTCAGAGGACAGAGGAGGGGTGTGGTGAAGGGAAGGGGGAAAGTGTTCCAAGCAGGGTGCAGTGGCCTAGGCCTGTGTGGGCTCAGGTCCTCTGTCTCAGGATTACCAAGCGACCCCTGCTTCTTGGTCTGGGAAATAACATGGGACCTGGAGGGCTAGACGGGGGAGGATGGTCCTGCCAGAACCGATCAGAGGAGGCTGAGTAGCTGGTATGTGGGGTTGTGCGTGGAGGTGGCCGTCGGGCACCGACCATCTCCCCTGGGTGAGCAGAACAGGTACGGCGCCTTCCCTGGGGGTGATCCCCTCAGCCCCCCACACCAGACCGAGGTGGAAGATGGCAGCTGGAGGGGCAGCCCCCACAGCAGGCTTGCCCTCTCTCCACAGGGGAAAGGGCGAGGCCCGGGCCAAGCTGAAGCGGTCGCAGAGCTTTGGCGTGGCCAGTGCCAGCAGCATCAAGCAGATCCTGCTCGAGTGGTGCCGCAGCAAGACTCTGGGCTACCAGGTGAGCCCCAGAGTCCTGCCCCCTGGCTACTGGGTACCCTGGCCAGAGGCTTGACCAAGCCTCAGCCCTTGCTTTCATTCTCCTGGCCAGGGCAAGAGCCCACCAAGGCTGGGGGAAGGGGTAGGAGCCAGAGAAATCGTGCCTTCCAAGTGGGTACCTAGCTGCCTGCAGCATGTGCTTAGAAATTCTTGGAACCCATGTATAGTCCTGAGCAGACTAGTCCAGCACAGTGTTTGGGGTGAGGTCTGGGAGTGCTGTCTTGTTGCTGAGCTGGGTGGGTGGTGGATCTGGGGGAGGAGCTGGGAGAACACGCTCATGGGGATTGAGTTGGGTTGGGGGAGCTGCCGTGGGAGCCGGCCTTCCCCCTTCTCCTCTCACCGACCCTTTGCTCTGCTTGCAGCACGTGGACCTGCAGAACTTCTCCTCCAGTTGGAGTGATGGGATGGCCTTCTGCGCCCTGGTGCATTCCTTCTTCCCTGACGCCTTCGACTACAATGCCCTGAGCCCCATGCAGCGGCAGAAGAACTTCGAGTTGGCCTTCACCATGGCCGAGTAAGCAGGGCGGTCCCACTGGCTACCAGCCCTAGCATGTACCCTGGGCCCGACTTCTGCCCCAGGCGGGTCACAGGTGTGAACAGGACATGGGGCAGCAATCCAAAGAGCTGAGGGACCTTGAGGCCATCCGGTCCGTCTGCCTCTTGTACAGATGGGGAGACTGAGGCCTGGTGGGGGGTGGATTTGCCCAGCCTCCCTCTTTGCTGGGTGCCCAGCCTCTGGGGTGCAGTCTGGGAGACCAACAACAGACAGGGTGTAGGGGCAGTGGGACCGGGTCCCCCCAGAGAACTGAGTCTGTCCTCTCTGGGCTGGTGGAGAGACACAGTTGCTTGGACAGGCCACAGCTGCTGATCAGCAGGAAATTGCATAATATCTCGGACATTTAAAAAAGTAAATTTTGCTTCCCTATGTATTGTTTTATCATTTACTAGGAAATTGCCTACCTTCTTAAGTCCCACTCATAGGGAGAAGACTTGGGGGTGGCGGGGCAGTTCTGGGATCAGGAGGCGCTTGGGAAGCTACTTGAGATTTGGTTATCAGCCGAGGGCAGCCCTCAGAGCGTTGGGAGAGATGGCAAAGCAGGCTCTGTCCGTCAGGGCTGTGGTGGGCAGCAGGTGTGTGTTCACCCTGACTGAGGAGAGTTTAATAAAGGGACTCGTTACAAAGGTATGGGCAGGACTGAGGGGCAGGAGCATAGTGCAGCAGCCTCAGGGCAGATAATAGCAGTGCGGGGCTGGTACCAGCGTGGCCTGGAGTTACTGGCAGTGAGAGAATAGCTGCATGGGGAGGAGCTGCGCTTTGGGCACGTGGGTGCAGCCAGCTCACAGTGACCTGGCGGGGGGCGGGCCACAGAATGAGCACTGCCCTTGTACCCTTCCTGCCCTCACACCAGGACCCCTGTTGGCTTATGCTGATCAGAAGGCAGAGGGCCGCAGAGCCATTGCTGTGGTCCATCACTGCCCCAGGGCACAGAGCAGGCACAGATGAGCAATGTCAGGCCTGCCTAAGGCTGAGCTCTCTGAAGGTCAGACAGAAGGAAGGCTGTCCCCAGAGCTGAGTTTCCTGGGGGTGCATTTATCATTCTGCCCCTCCCTCCCCACCTTTGTACCTCCTGTTGTCAGCCTCAGATCTGTCTGTGACTGGCAGTGTCTGTTTCTTGTCTGAGTCCTCAGGGCCCACGTCTGGGAGGTGCTCCTCATGTGCTCGCTGGGTTGAAGGAGGCCTCACCCCAGACCTGTCACCTGCGCCCCAATGCCGGGCCCTGAGCATGGCCAGGGAAGGATTCAGGCCAGTGGGTCTCAGAACCTGCACTTGGAATTGTTAAGTCTCACCTCTCTGGGGCAGCAACTCTTGCACGGGGTGGGGGTGGGGAAGGATGGGGATTCTGGCTCTGAGCTCCTCGGCCTGAGTTTTTGGAATATTAGTATCAGCCCTGTTGTGTTGTCTCAGATGACGGGCTTAGGCTCTCAGCCCCTTGGGGTCATAAGAGCTCCTTGTATACTTTAAAAGCCTTCTCTTTCTTGGCTGCTTGGGATTAGTTGTCATCGTAATTGCAGAAACGGCTCTGGAGGGGTGTGTTATGCAACTGGATCCAGGCGGGGTGAAGTGGAGCCAAGGGCAGTGACATGATGTTGGGGAGGGGCTGGCTCACGACGAGGAGGCCCAGCTGCTTGAAACCCAGAAATGGCGACTGTCAAAAGTCAGACAGGTTTCGTGTACACAGGGTCGGGGTCTGTGGGCACCCCAAGACCCACCCTAACCTGGGGTGGGGGGCATGCCACACTCAGCTTAGTGTTCTTCACTGTCTAAATTTACTAGGCCAAGTGGTGCCAGCTCCTGCCCTGTCCGTCATGGTCACACTCAGCTGTAGACCGAGCTGGGCTGTGGCAGAGAGAGGGATGCCCTGGGCCATGGGGTGGGGGCCCTGCACCCCAGCCTGCAAGGAACACAGCTTCCTTTGGCAGTCAGAGTGATTCCAGGCTGTGCTTTCCCAGCATGAGTTTTGGGTTCACAGAGACTCTAGACTCCAAACAGATGTTTCTTCTATTCCCATCTTGGGGGGGTGGGGGGGTGGCAGTGCAGGCTGGTTTGGGTTTTGCCTCCCTCTGCTCCAGAGCAAACAGCAGGGTAAAAACCTTGGCCTTCCCTCCCTGTGGTCTGAGCCTGCTCCCTGCTGGGGAGGGGAGGATGGTGTGATGGGGCCACGGACATGAGTTCTGCTGATGGGAGGGCTGTGTGGGGAGCTTGCTCAGAGCCTGGAAGTGCCTTCCCTCGTGAGTTCCCCTTGCGAGTATCTCTATCTCTCGCAGGTATGAGGGGGAGAGGCCTGGGAAGATGGCTCGCCTCCCGGGGCCTCTTGGGAGGACAGCAGCTTGGATCACCTAGTTTCTTGGACAATAGGTTGGTTTGAAAAGCTGGAAAGAAATCATAGGGACAGCTGCTTGAGGATATGGGACAGCAATGTCCTAAACAGATATTCCTTAAATTTGCCACACAAGTTGAATGGACACACGAGCCAGCTGTGCAGGCAGAGGACAGACTAAGAAGGGCAATTTAGGAGCAGGCAGTATAGGGTGAGGGGAGAGGACACAGGTCCTCAACAGTGGATCCACCTTGCATCAGCAAGGAAATGTTTCCAGACCCTTCTGTGAGCAAGTGCCTTAAAGGCACAAAGACATATCAGGGAACTTTGCAGTAAAAGTGGTGTGTGCTGCCCTTCCCCCCAATCGTTTACGGTCTCAGAGATTCCTGGTGGCCTAATCTGTGTGAGTGATGTGGTGTTGACAGCATAGCGAGCTTCCCTTGTCTGACAGGTGTTCAGGGCCTGGAACTAGGGAGGACCAGACCCTTTTATGGAAGGGGCCGAGTCGGGCGGGCACCTGACCCTCCTGCACTCTTCCTCCCCACCTCTCAGCAGAGCCAGAGCACAGGACATGAGGCCTGAGGCTTCCCGCTTGCCCTGCGGGGAATGTGTCCTGCTCTCAGGTTACGCTTAAGCAGAGGGGCTTCCAGGCTATTTGTAGTGTCCATGTGTCTCTGTCTAAAACTAGACAGGAGGCAGTAGCCCGAGCCCTGGCATCCTGGTCTGCATTTAGAGTAGGCTTAAAAGAATAAAAATACCCTGTACCCCACCGCACCCTTCCTCCATCTCCCTTTCAGGCCAGCCCTGGGATAGCTGGGATCACAAAAGATAAGAGTAGGAGAAAACCCTTTAAACCTTTTCCCTAGACCCCAACAAGAAGGGGCAGCATAAGCATTTAAAAAATGGTGGCAGGCCCTGCTAATCCTGTTCTTGCTGTGCAGTGGCATTTGAAGTGATCTCTGTTTTCTTCTTTGGACTTTTCCATGTTGTTTGAATTATTTAAAACAAGCTTGTATCATTTTTACAAAAGTCATTTTGTTTCTTTTTTTAAATTTAAAAGGCAATTGAGGCCTCTGATATTTTGAGACAAATATTTTGATAGTCAATGCTGATTATCATTTTTCTTTTCTCATTTCTTTCCTCCCAAGTTTTGTTCAACCTGTGTCTGCATCTTTTAGGAATCTAGTAATCAGCACATCGCAGCTGGCGCCAGTGTCTGAGGGAGAGTGCTCTCTTTGCAGGGAAAGCTCTCTTTGCAAGGAAAACTTTCTACAGGGAAAAGCTCTCTTTGCAGGGAAAAGCTCTCTTTGCAGGGAAAGCTCTCTTTGCAAGGAAAACTTTCTGCAGGGAAAAGCTCTCTTTGCAGGGAAAAGCTCTCTTTGCAGTGAAAAGCTCTCTTTGCAGGGAAAAGCTCTCTTTGCAAGGAAAACTTTCTGCAGGGAAAGCTCTCTTTGCAGGGAAAGCTCTCTTTGCAAGGAAAACTTTCTGCAGGGAAAGCTCTCTTTGCAGGGAAAAGCTCTCTTTGCAGGGAAAGCTCTCTTTGTAGGGACAATCTAGGATGAAAGGCAAGTGTTCTTGATGGTCTGATGTGGGCTGTGCCATGCCTCAAAGATAGGGATGCTGCTCTACCTGTGGGAGGGAGAATTTGGAGTGCCCCAAAGGAAGAAGTGGGTGAGGGTCAGAGGTGACAGCAGGAAAGAAAAGAGGGAGCCAGGTGACAGTGGCTGCATGTTGCATATTGTCACCCCCTCCTCAGGAGTCCCCTCACTCTTGTCTGCTCCACTTAAAAATAACAGTGGGGCGGGTGGGAACCAGCTGGCCCATTCTCGTGAGTGTCTGCTGGGGAAGCCAGCACCTTGCCCATGGCTTGCCGTCTGGGTGGTGGCAGAGGGCACTTAATGCAGCCTCTAGAAATGAGGAAGAGGGTCGGCTTGCTCTCTTCTGCACGGTTGGACAATGCCTGGAAAATGCCAGTGATTCTGAGTGTCTCCTGTGAAGTGGGCTAGAGAGAAACTAGAACCAGTTCAGAGGACAAGGTCCAAGGTGCCCTTTGTGGGGACAGTTAAGGAACCAGAGAGGGCTGGCCCGTCTCACTCGGGAGAGTGTGGTGCTGATAACACCAAGGCCATGGATTCAGATCCCAATATAGGGATGGCCGGTTAGCTCACTTGGGAGAGCGTGGTGCTGACAACACCAAGTCAAGGGTAAAGATCTTACTGGTCATCTTTAAAAAAAAAAAAAGGAACCAGAGATATTTAATTTCAGGGAAAGACATGGATATGGAGGTTCTCTTCCAACATGTGAAGGGCTCTTTTGTGGGGAAAAGAATTAGACTGAGAATAGCTTCAAGGGATCAATAGGTAGAAAGGACCAAGAGAGAAAAGAGCATAAGGAAAAACTTTCTCATGGCCAGAGCCATCTGCAGAGCGGTTTGAACTGTCCTTGGAGGAAGTTAGGTATCCTTTCCCTGGACCTGGGGTGAGCACGCCGAGGTAGGGCCTTTAGGGGGATGTTTGGATGGGGTGATGTTTGCAGTCTCTTCCAAGGCCGAGGTCCTAGTGTTCCAATGCTGTCATCATTTAACATGGGGGACCACCAAGGCCACCATTATCACTGTGATAACCTGAGCACACACACTTGGGATCCTCTGAAAAGCAAGCCTAGGAGGGAGGGAGGCAGGTGAGGAGGGGGGCACTAGATGCTAAATGATAGCTCCAGAAGGCAAACTCAGGTCTTGGCCTCTCCGAAGAACTCAGATTTTCAGTCCTTTACTGTGGACAAAGCACTTTTGCATGCCTGCCCTCATCAGAGGGTCACCCTCCCCAGCACCGAGCCCTGCCCTGGCCTGTCCTGGGGAGAGATGGTGCCGGCTCCAAACACGAGGGGGAGGTAGGGATGGGATCCGGGACAGATGTCTCCATTTTGCCTTGACATTTGCTTTCTGATAGGAGGCCTGGCATCTGGCCAGCACCACAGAGCAGGCCGAGTGGTCATGTTACAGTCTTTGTCTCTGGAGTGAGCAGCCCAGGGAGCTGCCCCCGCTCCACGTCCTGGTAGAAAGTGCTGAGTGAGTCTTGCGGAACAGGCTCCCAAGCTCGGGGTGGGTCAGAGGAGCCCTGGCCTGCTTGCTGGGGAACAAGGTGCATAAAGACACGTGTGGAAGCACCACCTCCCAACAAGCCCATGGAGAGGGAGAACAGAGGTTTTTCTGATTTTCTGCCAAGGAAATGGGCACAGAAAGGTGAAGTGATTGGCAGAGTCAGGACCTGAACCCTACTAATTAGGTTTCACATTCAGGCCTCTTTTCTTCGTGATCCACTCTGCTGCTGAAAGCGGGGCATGATCATAGAAACTGCAGCAATAGTAATCTCGGATGTGTATTGAGCTCTTTTGATGTGCCAGATGCTGTGCCAACTGATTGGCATGGATTAGCTCCTTAATCCTCATAGCACTCTGTGAGGTGGATGTTATCCCAGGCAGGGAAACTGAGGCCTGGAGAAATGAAGTGTGTTGCCCAAAGTCATATAGCTAATAAGAGATGGAGCTGGGATTTGAACCCTGACACTCATGCACTTATTGATTTGGAAAAGAAAAAATAAAAAGAAAAGACTGGAATACAGTAGTGCATGCAGCTGCTGCAGGAACGGCACTGACCATTGGAACAGGTGCAGTCGTTTTTGCCCTTTAGGTCCTGCCTGGTAATGGCAGGCCAGATATATCTGGTGCCCAGGGGAACCAGTCGTACTGTGAGCAGAGTCCGAGGGTGTGGGGGCAGTGCTTGGCACTGCAGAGGACGTCTGCTGTTATTGTGGGACTCAGTACTGAGATGTGCTGTGCGACGTCGTCACTGTGGACACTCATCTTCCTGCACCATGAGGCCTTCAGCCGCCCTGCCAGAACCAGTGACAGGCCACAGTTCACATACAAGTCTATACCAGAGGGCCCAAAGTTAGGCCAGTGTTTCCCCGGGCATGAGATTTAAATTGCCAGTTATGACCCATTAGTAGATTGTAAAATCAACTTAGTGGTTCATAAACAGCTTTTAAAAATGGGGAGGTCGGGGGAAGAAATACACATGAAATATTATAGAGAAAATAGCAGCAGTAGTAAGGGTAAGTATTTCTGTGAAACTTTATTTCCACACACGAGGGTGCTTCAAAAAGTTCATGAAAAAATGGAATTAAAAGATAATACAGGGGCCGTCCTGTGGCTCACTTGGGAGAGTGTGGTACTGATAACACCAAGGCCACGGGTTCGGATCCCATATAGGGATGGCCGGTTGGCTCACTTGGGAGAGCCTGGTGCTGACAACACCAAGCCAAGGGTTAAGATCCCCTTACTGGTCATCTTAAAAAAAAAAAAGATAATACAAGCCCTCCCCTGAACTTTTTGAAGATCCCTTATACATGTATGTGTGTGCTGAATCATGCTGAAAATATCTTTCATGGTTTTAAAGAAAAAGTTTAAAAACACTTTTAGGAGGCGAATGGGTGAATTTATTTTTTGCTTTATTTTAAGAGTCTCATGCTCTATCAACTGAGCTAGCCAGGCACTATTTTTTGCTTTATTTTAATTTATGTTTATAGGTCATGCTGGTTTTCCATATACTACTGTTATATATTTAATTTTTTTTTTTTCCTTTTTGTCTTTTTTCGTGTCCGGCAACGGATCACAACCCTCAGTGTTGCTCCCGTACCGGACCGGCAACGGGATCGCAACCCTCGGTGCTGTGCCCGCACCTCGCTCAGCCAGTGAGCGGGAACCGGTCTGTATGTGGGATCCGAACCCTCGGCGGGAGCGCCACCGTGCTCCCAAGTGGCGCACTACAGTGCACCACCAGGCCGGCCCTATATATTTAATTTTTAAATTTAAATTTCACTTAAAATATAAAGTCTATTTAAATCAGAATATGGATTTATATAGGTGGCTCATGGCTATGCGAGTTCAGGAAATGCTGCATTAGAGCAGGTTGAGCCAGGGGTTATTTGAATTCCCCACTGATGGACACCTGTCAGCCTCTGGCTCCAGGCTGAGGTCTGTCCTTGTGTCATGACGATGGCTGTGGGCTGGCTGGTTGCTGGGACCATTGCTCTGATGGGGGCCTCTGTGTTTTCAGGAATCTGGCGAACTGTGAGCGCCTCATTGAAGTGGAAGATATGATGGTGATGGGACGCAGGCCGGACCCCATGTGCGTCTTCACCTACGTCCAGTCGCTATACAACCACCTGCGTCGCTTCGAGTAAAGCCCTCGGGCCCGGAGAGCCAAATAGCAATGCCAGGAAGAGACTGCGGGGCTGCTGGCGTTCCCCACATCGGGACGACCCCAGAAGAGTTGCCTTTGGGGCGAGCACGCTGTTTGTCCTGTGGCATGTGACTGCGCTCCCCTTCACGGCCAGCTGTATTCCTGATTAAAAGCACCGCTGAGCTGTGCTCTGCCAGCATCGATCACAACCAAGGGCTCCGAGGAAAAGGAAAAATTACCAGAGAGAGAGAAAGTGGTGCTAAATCATGATCTTCCTAAAGAAATGCTTGTCTCTGTAGATGACCGAATGCTAAATTATGATTTTCCCTCTGGTGAATTGGATAACTCGGCTTTACAGGGTTATGTTGATTACCAAGTGTTTTTTATCAAAATACCCAGAGTTTTTTTTTTTTTTTTTTTTACTTCCTTACACTATTGTAGGTCTCTTTCCTCCCTCCCTCTGGGCAAGTGCCAGAAAACAGACCACTTAATCAGCAGCTTGACAAAGAAGACTCAAGTCTTGGGAAGAAACAGTTTAATCACTCCCAGGTCCTGGGCCACAGATGACCTTCAAGTCACCTCTGTTCTCCGGGGAGATGGGAAGGCTCTCACCTTGGTCCCCAAGTGCTCTTGTTCTTCTCAAGAGGCCCTGCAAGTGTTTGGCTAAGAATAGGCTCTTTTGGGGAAGGATAGGCCCTTTGTGCTGAGAGTTTTTATTCACGTTTTTCTTAAGGAATTTACTGCAAATATTTATAAAAAGTAATTCCATCTGTACCGTTGACCCAATTGTACATAAAAATATGTGTCAAACTTTGCTTGGGATTTGTTATTTCTATTTGGGAGGTGTGGGTTCTGTGAATTAGAGACTTTGCCCACATTTGAATGAAGACCTACTTAAAATCCCACCTTAACTGTTTCTGTGCTTAAGTTGCTTGCCCAGAAAGTTGCAACGACACTTGCTGTCTCCGAATTTGCCTGTCATTCGCCCATCTTCATGTCTTCGAAGGAGCATGAACAGAACATTCCCCCTCAGGGATCTGTCCCCTGGATGTTGACTGATGTCCCTATGATAAACAGTGGCCCAAGACAGCAGGTTTTGGGGTTGTCGCGTACTTGGAGGAAACCCAGGAAGGAGCACTGGTTTATTTTCACAACTGTTTGGTAGGATTTTTGTAGAAAAATCTTTAGATTCTGTAAAGCTTCAGCCATCAGCTTATTCTAGAGTCATTTTATAATTGGGTTGGATTTTAGCCACGAACTTCCCTTTAAGGAGCTATCTTCATCTCATGAGTGGGCTGTAAACCCCAGTGCTTGTGTGCCTTGGTGGAGTCCCATGTGTGTACCTTATGTGTTGGGGGACAGAAGACCCTTGGGGGTATGGGGAGGAACACAGCAGAGATTTTAGGTGGGTGAGTAGTACTCTTGGTTGATTTGTTCAAGACACAGCCTTGCACTGTCTCTTGGATTCTCCCATAGTGGGACCCATTTCCTTTTTAGCTCTCTCATCTCTTGCAGGCTTAGGAAGGTGAGCCCTATTATTAGCAGAGACACATAACTGAAGCTTAGAGTTTCAAATCTAAAGCCAATTCGGGAACACCAGGGCTCTATAAAAAGCATGCCTATATGTTACTGAGAACTCACACATGTCAAATGGAACTCTCCTGTGCTGCAGATGTGGCCTTGCACCTCTGCACATAAAATAGAGCAGATCCCACCAGAATAAGGAACAATTTCTCTTAAACTTTAGGAATGGTGTCCCACACGTCTCACATTCAGCATAACACAGACTGGATATTTTTAGAATTGGTTCTATGAGTTGGTTCTTGTCTGTGGTTTTTGGGAAGGGGGAAGTGAGGGATCATAAGAGTTAATGAATTTTAAACTTGATTACCTCCAGGACATGGTGTGAGGGTTATAAGGCATGGGAGGAGATGCAAGGTCTCAAATCTCAAGACATTTGGAAACCACTGTTTTCAGATCGGGCTTATGTGAAAGTTCCCTGTTGGAGAAGTCTGATTTCACATGGCCTTCTACCATGGTATGGAGGATTTCACATCTTATTTCCTTTCCTGAGAGAATTATTTCTTGGAGCAGCTCGTAAGATTCATCTGTTTTCCCAGATAGATTCCTTCACCTGGGTTTTGTTAAAACTTATTAAGTCTGACCAAATTGGCTTGTGTGTTTCCCTGAAGTGAACGTTTCACCAGAGCCAAGATGGTTTTAGCTTTTCTGACAGCTGATGGACAATTTTCAAGTCAAGTGAGAGCCTATAAGCACTTTCTGAATATGATATAGCACATGCTGGTGAGAGGAGAACGCACAGGCCAGGTGTTTGGGGAACAGTTTGTTAAAGCCAATGAATTTTGCAAATGGGTTAGATGATGAAGTTCTCGGCTTTCCGGTTGCAGCGTGGTCAAGACTCTATAACTGGAGGAGACCAGCTCGTGAGAAGTTTATTTCCTGCCATTATGATCAGGTCTATAGGACTCCAAGCAATTGGACAGAAGACTAAAAATGCTGATTGAGTTGGTCAGTTTTGCGTGGGACATTTTACCATTCCAGCAGAACCAACGCTGGTTTGGGTTTCTCCAGCTGGTGACAGGTGACCAACTCATTCTGATGAATTGATGGTGCCTGTTGAGATGGCCAACTGGATTCCTATTTTTTCCTTCTCCTAGCTGTGCCCTCACATCTACATGAGTAATCGGCTTCTGCTGAATGATAAACGTACTCAGGATGATTATTTCTGAGTTATCTCTTTCACGTTGAAGGTTTAGGTTGGGCTTGCTTTTGGGGACTTTGATCTCTTACCTTTTGGTGTTTGGACTTGCTTGGACACCAAACAGCCCCTGCATACTCCTTTGAAAGAGCACGTTAAAAATCCTTTAGACCTGCTCCTCCCTAGAAAGCACCAAACAAGAAAAAGCACGCAGGAAGAATGAAGTCGAGCAGGCTGCGCTCTTCGTGGTATCCAGGCAGGCTCTGCTGGAGGCAGGAGGTCCGAGCAGGTGGAATGACAGCCGAGGGGGGCTCCGAGTTAGGAGGGCAGGTGGTGTGTGGGGCGGCACCTAAGAGAGGCCGAACAGCGTTCTGGTGCATCTTGACTCTCCGTTCTCATCCCTTCAGTTCGTCCCAGCTTTTCACTGTCACGTAGATAGCGGCAAAATCTATATTCTTTTTTTTTTGTCTTTTGTCTTTTTCCGTGTCCGGCAACGGATCGCAACCCTCAGTGTCGCCCCCGCACCGGACCGGGGACCGGCAATGGGACTGCAACCCTCGGCATTGCTCCCGCGCCTCGCTCAGCCAGTGAGCGGGAACCGGTCTGTATGTGGGATCCGAACCCTCGGGCGGGAGCGCCGCCGCGCTTCTCAAGCGGAGCACTATCCAGTGCGCCACTGGGCCGGCCCAAAATCTATATTCTTTACAAACCCAATTTTTCATCACTCATGGTAACAAGTGTCATCTTGTTTGCACCACGGTGGCATTTGCACTGTTGGACCCCTCTGCCAGGCTTATCCCACTTCTGTGGCTGTGTCCTTTCACTCTTTTTCTCAAGCCTCCTTTCCATCTACCTTTCACTCCTCTGTGCTGTGTCCTAAGCTCTGCCCTCCTTCAACATCAGGGGTTTGTAACCCAGGGCTCCTGGGCACTTTGGGGAGTATGGGGATGTCTTAATTGCATGTTTTACCTAGCTTTTCCCCTTTAAAACTGGCTCCTTGTCAGAGTTTGCTACCGTCAAACGGCAGCACCGTCAGCCCCCACCCCCCTGCCTGCTGCCCACGCTGGAAGGTCACCCTTGCATCTGGGCATAGCGGGCCTAGTCCCTGAGCAGCACACTTGCTCTTCTCCAGGCATCGTAAGTGAGGCATTTGCAAAACCCCTGCCAGCAGGGGCTCAAGATTTCTCTTCTCTTGCATGTCCTGAAGCATCAAAACTATTTGTTTTTCCCAAGCTCTTCTTTTGAAAAATTTTCAGATTTACAAAAAAGTTGAAGGAATAGTTCAGTAAACATCTGTGTTCCCTTTCCTTGATTGTTAGCGTTCTGCCCTGTTTGTGTTCTTTCTCCTTATGTAGCTGTTTTTGTCTTTTTTTCTGAAACATTTGGAAGTAAGATACGGATATCATGAAACTCACTTCTGAATACTTCAGCAAATATCTGCGCACTCTCCTACATAAGCGTGGTATGTTAGCATAGCTAAGAAATTGAACATTCCATTCATCTAATGTACAGTCCATATTCAAATTTCCCCAATTGTTTCCACATGCCTTTTATGGCTGTTAAGAAAAAAAAGTCCAGAATCCTATCAAAGTTCACACAGTGCATTTGGTTGTGATGTTTTTTTAGTTCCTTTTAATCTAGAATGGTCCCTCCCTTTTGCTTACTGTCTATTTTAAATTGGACTCTTTTGAAGAGCCCAGGCCAGTGGCCTTGTAGACCATCCCACAATCTGCTTATCTGTTTCCTCCTGATTAGATTCAGGGGAACCACGTTGCACACAAATACTACCCAGGAGATGGATGTTTCCCTGGCATCCATCAGGGGCACATGTGCTGGGCATGCCCATTGCTGGCCCTGCCGGGTTCGATTGCATGGCAGGGCAGCGCGCACCCTACCATGCAATCTCCTTGCACCCGTTCCCAGTGGAATGAGTTAGAAATTTGCAGGGTGTGACTCTTGAGACCCTGTGAGTGTCCTGTTCCCCAGCAACCTTTCACCTAGTACCTTCAGGATTATCAACTGATAATTTTTGCCTGAATCTGTAATTATACTGGGGGGTTGAAAATGTTGATTTTAAAATTCCATCACTCCTTTTATATTTATTGGCTGGCATTCTTCTGTAAAGACCTTTCCCTCCCTCTACCTCAGTTTTTGAATATTACTATAGATTCATGGATTCTTTTTTTAAAAAAAATTCAATGTGTTGTAATCCCTTACCATCTTTTTTTTTTCCCCGATACTTAAATTATCCAGATCGTGTCCAGTGAGAGAAGACAGCTCTGTGTCCTCGTGCCATACCCCCATGGTTCTTTGAGTGTTCCTTGCTTTCTGGCACACATGCTCCAGGCTGACCTTTTCCTTTCCTTTTCCCAGCCCTGGAATCAGCCATTTCCTCAAGTCCTGGTGTCTTGTAGCGGGGAATCTTATTTCTCACTCTGGATCCAGGAACAGGGTGTGCTCACTGCTACTGGTGTCTTGCTTCTAAGCCCTTTCAGTGAACAGAGCTAAGAAATTTTATATGTAGAGGGGCTCCCAGTATGCTGATACCTCCGATTTAAATTCAGTACCACGGTCTTCATCTGTACTTCATTCCATATTTATTTTTGCTTTTCTCCAAGAATTCTTTCTTTCTTCTTTTTCAAAGATCTTAACCCTTGACTTGGTGTTGTCAGCACCACACTCTCCCAAGTGAGCCACGGGCCAGCCCTCCGACAATTCTGATTCCCAACAATTTCAATATATTTACGAATTTCTTCTATACTAAAATACACAGACAATAGTTTCAGAATTTTTAAGCTGCTGCCACTGCCAACAACAAATCCACTGAGTAAGGTTTGGGATTTCTTTGCAGCCCTTTCTCCCTCCCTCCCCCCACCTTAGAATGAATTCCCTAAGGGTGCACAGGGTAGTGGGTTCAAAAGTTTCTTGTATTTTTTTTTTCTTTTGAAAGTCATGTTATGAATTTGATATGCAGTGAGGCTCATTAGTTTCTGTTTGTATTCAGTTGGGGGTTTGTTTACATCATTTTTTTTGAGTATGTAAATTCTTTACCTAGTTCAAAAGTCAGAGCTATGTAAATAGCTATATTCCCATTCATATGCCTCCATGTGTTCCACCCTCTCCTTTGTTCTCTGCCTTCTCCTCTCTGTCTGTCTGCTTTTTCTTCCTCCTTCTTCCTTTCACAACGATAACCAAATATGTGTTTATTTTCCTTTCTTACACAAAAGATAGCATAGCATGTACTCTCTCGTGTACCTTGCTTCTTATTTTCATTAACAAGTGAAATCATTTCATAGAGATCCTCCTCATCTTTAAAAAAATGCCTGCACAGTACTCCACTGTGTGGATGGTTCGGTCTCCTGTGCAAGGGCATCTAGGTGTTCCCAGCATTTTGCTGTTGCAGATGGTGCTGCAGTGAACAGCCCTGCGCAGGTGCTGCTTGGCACGCGTGGGGGCATAACTTCAGGATTAGTTCCCAGGAATGACATGGCTGGATTAAAGGGTCAATACACATTTCATTAGATATTGCCAAATTCTTCCCCATAGAGGTCGTACCATTTTGTACTCCCACCGGTAACAATGGAAAATGCCTGTTTTTCTCCCAACAGTGAGTGTTGCCAGAATTTCTGCATTTCTGTCCATCTGATAGGTGGCAGGTGGTTTCAGTGTCATTTCAATTTGTATTTCTCTTATGAGCAAAGAGGAGCATATTTTCATGTTTATGGGACATTTGTATATCTTTTCCTATGAGCTCTTTTGTCTTTTGCCCATTTTTCTATCTTTTGTCCCTTGACTTTTAAGAGCTCTTTCTATATTGGGAAGATTTCTATATCTCTCCAACCCAGTTTTCTACATCCCCTGTGCTTGTAACTTTATCCAGCTCATATCCCCTCTCTTGGATTAGAACAACTGCCTCCTAAAAGTGGTTTCCAGGCCTTCACCCTTGTCCTTCTCTAATCCATTCTCTACGGTGGGACTAGAGTGATCTTAAAGATCACTGATCATGTCACCATCTCCGTTGGATGGGTTCCCATTGTCCTTGGACGATCAGTTCCTTAGCAGGCACTGGAGACCACCTAACCTTGCCATGTGTCCCTAGCCCCAACTCTTACCTTCACCCTTGTCCTCCACTGTCCCCTCTGCCCTGTTCACCTAAGTCCTTCCTACTTCATTTCCAAGGCTCAGTCTAAACATCACTTCCTCAGGGAGGCCTTCATTAACACCCCTCCATCATCTCTGTGCCCAGGGTACCATGAGCTTGACCTTATCTTTCACTGCTCCTGTTTTATCCCATGAGCTCCCTGAGGGCAGAGCTCGGGCCTGGTTCCCTGCTGGGTCTCGCAAGTACTCCATAAGGATGTTTGAATGGATGGTTGCCCAGTGCCAGGTAAATACAGGAAGAACTGGCTAAATGCATGGATTGTTCTGGGTCCCATGGACTCAGAACAAGTTTCTGAGGATTAAGTGCTTACTTTTAGAATTAATCAGGTGCCAATGAGTTTTTTCCAGTGGAAGCTTCTTATTCAAGATTGCTTCAGTTCCATTTCCCCAGGGAGCTTTGAGAACCAGTGGCAGGAGGCCCTGGGACTCAGTTATGCTCCGGTCAGCGCCTGTTTGTTCAGCACATGTTAACAACTGAGCTTCTCCAGGCTTGACCAGACCACCACTGGATAAAAGTTTCAGATTTCAGCCCCAAAGTGCTGCGTCACTGCCTTGGATGAAGGATATTAATTAGTGTCACAAGGGTAACCACCAGTCTCATTTCCTTCAGTCATTATCATGAAATTGGAAAAAAGGAAAATCAAACTCAGGCTAGAATAGAGAAGTGCTGAGAAGCCTGGCCCAAGACCCTGTGGAGAATCTGCTGTGGTTTGTCAAAAAACAAGGCCAACGAGGGGGAAGCAGACCATGGCCCCCCCACCCTCTCCACTTTGGGACCCACAGAATGTTCAACAGGGTAGCACTTTCCAATGAATGAACACTGCCCCGGCAGAATAAGCAACCAGATCCTATCCAAGCGCGGTTAAGCGAATTGGATTAACCACATGGCACGTGGCAGAATGACAGAGCAAGTGACTGATATGGCTGCTGAGGAGAAAGAGCAGTGCCTGAGCCAGTGGAGGCTGTCGGGTCCTCTGTGATCAACCTGGGGGCGGAGATGGATTTTGTCCCTGTCTGCCCCTACTGCCATCCCGGGCCTGGGACAGAGGTTACTCAGAGGCAGGGTTGTCTGCCCACCAGTGAAAGCTGCTCCACTGTCATGGTTACCACTGCGTTCCGTGTCGGCAAGTTTGGGGGGCACCGTTTGCCAGGCCACCTAAATCACTTGAAGAAGGGCTTTGACATAGTGAGAGGGTTATCATAATAATCAGGGGCTAGTTAGCTCTGCAGGTGTTTCCTGCACTGCAGAGGGTTAATGGTGATTACAGTAATTCAGTTTCACTTCTGTTCTACCAGGTCTGCCCCCCGCCCCCCAATAGGGACTGATTTTGTCCCAGACTTGTGTCCCCACTGAGGGCAAGAGAAAAAGCCAAGTTTGCCCCCAGAACCTTGTCCCCTTGCCCCCTGCCCCTCTCTGCAGCTTTCCTCTTAGCCATGGAGTTTCATTCCACAGGAGATCTGTTTGTTTCCTTCTATGACTTTAGCCAGAGGATTTACACTGACCTGAGCAGGGTGACTAAGGGAAATGGAGTATTTTCAGCCAGGGGCCATCGCAGTTGCTGTATCAAGTATCTTTCTGAGGCAGTGGATTTCATGACAGGTGTGTTTTTATTCAGGAAAAATAATGCACTTAATTTAGAGGGATGGACTTTCCTTCCAAGAACACCCCCTTCCCCTCCCCTGCCCATGGTCATGGCAACCACCATTTTTATCCTGGAGAGACCTTTAAACTGTCAGCCAGGAGATCTAGGTTCTTCTAGTGTCTGCCCTACCTTTTAATGAATATGTGAACTCACCAAGCCTCAGTTTTCTCCTTTTTGTAATGGTCATTAGCTCTACCCTCCCAGCCTGGAAGGATGGGGAGGAGATTAGTGAGATGCATCTGAGACTTGGAAAGTGCAGCGGTCCTTGCTTGGAGATCCCAACCTGAACGGTGGCCCTGGACCACGCACGGCCAAGGCTCCTCTGCGGGTCTGAGGCCAGATATGAAGGAGAAGGCACAGAGTGGAAAGGCTTTCATTCATTCCACAGGAGATCTGCTTGTTTCTTTCTGTGATTTACAGGGTTGGGGTATTTCCTAAAATTGCACTTGCCATATGTATGAGACATTTTTTCCTATCCATTTTTAACATCAATTTTTTTTTTCCTTTTTGTCTTTTTTCGTGTCCGGCAACGGATCGCAACCCTCAGTGTCGCGCCCTTACCGGACCGGGACCGGCAACAGGATCGCAACCCTCGGTGCTGCGCCCGCACCTCGCTCAGCCAATGAGCGGGAACCGGTCTGTATGTGGGATCCGAACCCTCGGCGGGAGCGCCACCGCGCTCCCAAGTGGCGCACTGCAGCAGTGCGCCACCGGGCCGGCCCCAACATCAATTTTTATAGAAACAAAATTGACACCCTTTTAAAAACTAATTATTTTATCAAAGTAATACATGTGTGTAGATTAAAAAGTCAAATAGTACTAAAAGACACATTGAAAAACTGGCCCCTTCCCCACCGTCCTCACCCACCCGCTCCCTGCAAGGAACCGTCCTTCACCTCTCCTGTGTACCTCCCTTTGTACTTATCCCAAATTTCTCTTTTTGAATTTATTAAAAATATTTTTTCCTTTATTTTTATCACAGTGTCCTTGTATTTCTAATTAACACTGTTTTACTCTTCTCTCTCAGCTTTTCCTTTGTATCCACCCACGGGTCTCCCACCGTGTGGGGTGGGAGCTCAGCTCTCCCATCCTGCCTTCTGCTCAGCCCCCCCTCAATGAGGGCAGATCACAATTTTTGGTTAAATGGATAATTGGTGTTATTATGACTATGCAAACAGTATGCGGTATACCTGTACAGATCGGTGTCTCTTTTTGGTTAATATTAAGCAAAATTAGGTTATATACCTACTTACTCTTGTGAATGACAGCTGGGGTTTGGCAATGTCTTCTCTGCTGTCCTTGTAGTTTTATTCTAACTATTCTAAGCAAAGACCTGACTTTGACAGGTTCCCTTTCTACTTTAAATAAAATTTGATCTTCCTATGAACTTTAACTTTAGTTTTGAACTACTCCCCTCACTTATGTCATATAAGTAAAAACATTATTACAAATATTTTAAAATATCAAAACCAAAGAAATACAATAATCATGGGTACTTCAGAAAGTTCATGGAATGCACAGCCTTGTAACATCAAGGTCAAGGGTTTGGATCCCCAGACCGGCCAGCTGCCAAAAACAAAAACAGAAACAAACAAACAAACAAACAGTTCATGGAAAAATAGAATTAAAAGATAGTACAAATCTTTCCATGAACTTTTTGAACTACCCTTATAGTGTTCATCTCAAAGTGTCCTGCAACTGAACTCACCTTCTCCCCAGAACCTGCTGTGGTGGTTTTAAAACATGTCCAAAAATTCTTTGACTCTCCTCCCATCAAGGGTGGGATCTGGTCTCCTCCCCCTCGAACGTGGCAACTCCAGCTGGAGTGGGCTGTGCTTCTGACACCAGGTCATAGAAGGCCATACAGCTTCCCTCTCTTTCTTGGGACCTGTCCTCTTCGAGCCCAGAGCCACCACGTCACAAGTCTGCACCATGCAGGAGAGAGCACGTGGAGAGACCACATAAAGATGGAGAGAGATGCCCAAGGAGCCCATTGCCCAGTTCTTCTGATCTTCCCTCAGAGGTACCAGACACCCAAGGGAGGGAGCCTCTGAGGTGACTCCAGTGCCACCCAGCAAGTGAGACCTGCCTGGCTGAGTCCTGTCAGCTGCCAGGCTCCTGAGAGATGGTAAGAATAATGATGTTGTCAGTGCCACTCAGTGTGGGTTGGCTCAGCAATGGATGATGGGGACATTGTTCCAGCTGTGACTCCCCATCTCATCTGACCACAATTTCATCCCTCCAGTCTGATTCCTCTTTCTTTCATACCTCACATCCAATATGTCAAGAAATATTTTGGCTCTGTCTTTAAAGTATGCACAGAATCCAACCACATCTCCCTACCTCCGATGCTAATGCCCTGGTCCAAGTCACCCTCATCCAGTTGGGCCATGATTACTGTCTTTCACCTGGACCACTACCCTAGCCTTCTAACATAGCATCCTACTCCTGCCTTTTCCCCCCTGCAGTTTCTTCTCAACACATCAGGCAGGATTATCCTGTTAACATGTAAGTCAGATCATGCCAGTCCTCTGCACAAAACCCTGCAGCAGCTCCCATCTCTCTCACAGTGAGCGCCCCAGTCCTCACAGTGGTCTGCACAGCCCTTCAGAGGTTCTGCCCTCTCTTATCTCTTGGGCCTCATTGCCTTGTCATCCCCTCCCCAGGTCTGTTCCAGCCCCACTCTCCTTGCTAGTCCTTGGATGCATCAGGCTCACTGCTACACCAGGTCCTCTGCAGGAGCCATTCTTTTCACTTATTTCCTAGAATTAATCACTACGTTTTGTTTCTTACTTGCCTAGTATTCTGTGTGCCAATTGCTAAGTTCCCCCCCAAGTGCTTCAGCACTTCCGGATACTATTTTCTATCTCCTCAAACATTCATTTCCTTTGATTCCTTGGGCGTCATCCTCCTGCTGCCCTCTGGACAGGTTGTCCTCTATCCACTGTCATCCTGGCATTGTCCTTCCCTGCTCTGTGTTGAATCCCATGACTCCTACCTCCACCACATCTTTCTTAGTTTACTTCCTCATTTTGTTGGTGCACATCCTGCAGTAGCTATTTAAGAGGGGGATAGACAGGTCAGGTAAAATTTGGGTCCTTGCATGTCTGAAATGCTTTTATTCTTCCTTCATGTTTCATTGATTAACTGGTTACAAGTATTCAAGGCTGAAAATCATTTTCACACAGAAGTTTGAAGGCGTTATTTTCTAACTCTGGGTGTGGCTATTTAGAAGACTGGTGCTATCTGATAACTGATCTTTTGTATTTTTTTTTTCCTCTGGAAGCTTTGAAAATCTTTTCTTTATTATGGGTATTCTGAAATTTGTGTTGATGCATCTTGGTGTGGGTCTTTTATTCATTGTGTCCAGCACTTAGTGGGGCCTTTCAATTGGAAGACTCACATCCTTCAGTTCTGAGAAACAGTGTTTTGACTATAGTTTCCTTCCTTCCATTTTGCTTTTTCCCTGTACACTCTTTATGGAATTCCTACTAGTTGGAAATTGGACTTCCTGGAATGGTCCTCACTTTGATAGTTTCTCAATTGTTATTATTTTTAAATCTTTGTTTTTTGTTTTACTTTACCTTCCACACTTGCTTTTAAATGTTTTATTCTTACTCTCCTTTTTTTTTGTCTTTTTCCGTGTCCGGCAACGGATCACAACCCTCAGTGTCGCCCCCGTACCGGACCGGGACCAGCAATGGGATCGCAACTCTCGGTGTTGCCCCCGCGCCTCGCTCAGCCAGTGAGCGGGAACCGGTCTGTATGTGGGATCCGAACCCTCGGCGGGAGCGCCTCCGCGCTTCCCAAGCGGCGCACTAGCGCAGTGCGCCACCGGGCCGGCCCCTTACTGCAACGGATCGCAACCCTCAGTGTCGCCCCCGTACCGGACCGGGACCAGCAATGGGATCGCAACTCTCGGTGTTGCCCCCGCGCCTCGCTCAGCCAGTGAGCGGGAACCGGTCTGTATGTGGGATCCGAACCCTCGGCGGGAGCGCCTCCGCGCTTCCCAAGCGGCGCACTAGCGCAGTGCGCCACCGGGCCGGCCCCTTACTCTCCTTTTAAACAATGTCCCAAATCTCATTCTTGTTTTCTCACTGATCTCTTTAAAAAATCACATCCAAAAACAGTGGGGGTGGGGCGGGGAGACAAAATCCCCCCATCCAACTCTTGCTTAATGGGCTTAACATCTTATTTTACTTCTCTGAAGAAATTATTATTTCAAAAATTATTATTATTTTTAAAATTATATATATATATATGTTGTTGTTGGCAGCTGGCCGGTACAAAAGTCAAATCCTGGACCTTGGTGTTTTTGTTGCCATGTTCTGAACAGCTGAACTAACTGGCCACCCCGAGTAATTATTAATAGGATTTTTATTTTCAAATTTTTTTCCTGCTCCTTGCATCATCTCTGTTTTCCCCACGTTCCTTTTTTCTGTTTGTTTGGATCTCTCTCCTTCAAGTTAGAGGCTGTCCTTAAATATCTGGTGATTCTGGGCTGCCCATTCTTGTCTAACTGTGACGAAAAAAGATAAATGGGAGCTCTGGCAGAGTGGGAGAGCCTTGTTCATAGGAAGGACTTACTACAAGGTCATTGGGCAGCCAAGTGGCTTCTGGACGGGACTCCAGAATGTTAGAATTTGCAGGTCTTTGCTCTGGAGCCATTCAGTTATCCAGAAAGAACTTCTCAAATCTGCTGGTTGTGGGAGGGGGCACTGTGGGGGTGGAGAGGGCTGGGGTAAGCCTGCCAGAGATGCCTGCTCACTTCCAAAAGTAGGAGGAAGAAGAGGGTCCAACCACCCCCTCGGCAGGCCACTTAGCCCTCCTGTCTTTAGTCCCATGCCACATTCCCACCTTCTGTAGATTTGCATCTCTGTGTCCTCAGAACCTAGAGTTCTGCAAGGCACATGCCTTCTGGCTTGTTAGTTTCCTGGACCACAGGGAGCCAGTGATTGCCAGCTCTGCCAAGTCAGTTCCGCTCTTCCCCATCTTTCAAATATTTTTGGAGCTCTCTCATTTATGTTTGTCCCTTCCCTCATTTTTTTCCCTTATGGCTTTATATATTCTTTATTCCTTTTACTCAACTAAATTGCCATTTTAGTTGAGTTTTAGAAGGGAGATGTGAGCAATCTGCCATGCTTATTCAGAAGTGAGTTGCATTTTAAAAACAAAATTGGCTGTATTGCTCAAAGAGGAGGTGTGGGGAAGGAAAACCAATTTGTGTGCAAGACATACATTCTCACTCACATAGCTGTACATGCCTTACATAGTGAAGCCCCTGTGAGAGGGGCCAGCCTGTGAGAATCCCAGATGGTGGACATAGTGCCCACCTCACAGAGTTGTCATGAGTATTAAATGGCCTAATACAAGTAAAATGCTTAGCGTAGTGTCTGGCATTTGAATACTCAAGTGGTAACAATTATAATTATTCTTATAATTTGGGGGTGAACTTGACTAAGAGCTCTGGGATGTAGACAAACTTCTTTCTATCCTATTCTCTGCCTTGAAGCAAGGAGCAGCCTTTTGCAGTCTTCTGCTGGGAAGTCCTCCAGATTTCAGGGTTCTTTGTATTTTGAGAAGGCAGTGGGGGGATCCCTTTAGTCTTGGCCATTCTGGCATTGGGCATAATTGGCATATATGGGGCATCCCAGCTCAGCCTGGAATGTTCTTGCTTCTTGACATGAACCTGTCTCTTTGCAAACAAAGTCACTTTGTGTGTGTCCCCTTGGCCCTCTTCTGACATTTTCTTCTACCCATCTCCTCCCATAGACATCTTTTTCACCCAGAAATAGCTCAAACTTGGGATCTAGATCTGATCATCCTGGTTTGAATCCCAACTCTGCCACTGATGAGCCATGTACCCCGGGCAAGCACTCCATCCTCTATGGGCCTTAGTTTCCTCATCTGTCAAATGAAGATGGTAATAATAGCACCTAACTCATAGAGCTGCTGTGGGGATTAAAGAGATAATCCATGTAAAGTGTCCAGCCTGGTACTCAGAGTTCAAAAGAAGTTAGTTCTAACCTATCCTCTTTCCCGGCTTAAGCCCTCCTGCAAGCTTCGTAGCTGCAGGCACAACTGGAGACGAGGACTCTTAGGGGTATGAAGCTTTTCCAATGGCTGAGGCAGAGGAAATGCGATCTCCTTGATTTTGTTTGTAGCTTCTACTACACCACATAGCAACAGGACAACATAGCAACCAAGTGAGAGTGATTCTGTTTTGTTCCAAGTCAGTCAACTTGCTTTAAAAAAAAAAAAGTCATCCAAACTTTAAAACAACAACAACAACAACAAAACAAAGCTTCTCGAGTAGTTTTCTTGTCATATAGACAAACCCTTTATGGTAAAAATGGTATTTGATTTTTGTTTTTGCTTAAAGCAGTTATTGCAAATTTAAAAACTGATCACAAATTCCCTGCCTCGGCTCTTCTGACCCTGTTTTATAAACTAGTTACTATACTGCCCTCTAGTGGAATGTAACGATTTCCTTGCCTTTAGGGTCTTGCTTAGATTTTAAATAGGACCCCATTTCTTATTTATTATTGATAGTATTAGGCTCATTTGAAGATATGGCTTATCTACATATTCTATAAAACTCTTTTTAAAAAATTACTTATTATTTCACTTTTAGTCGTTTGAACTATGAGACTTGCTTTCCACTAAGCTTCTATCTTCCTACAGAGTAGTTCTACCTGGTGGGCACGTCAGTCCTGCTCCTGCAGTTTGCTCCAGGGTCAGAAGGCTAATCACAAATTAGTCCACAGCAGTTCAGGTGTGGTGGGGAGAGCAGGCCTCACCAGGGCACAGGCCAATTGTTCTGCACAGGGGTTGCAGTTAGAACTCAAAGAAACTGCCTGAAATCATCCTTTTGTGCCAGTCCCTGTCCAGCTTCTCCTCAGCTGGATGTGCTGATGTTGCTGAAGAGGATCAGAATATGCCACCCCCAAATATGCTACCTTGGCAGAAGGATTCTTTTGAGCTTTAGGCAATGGACAAACAACAGTTGCAGGAAAAGTTCTCTGCCCTCCCCTTATCTGCCTAAAATAAATTTTCCTTTGAGGGCATAAATTTTCCTTTGAGGATGATTATGCCTCTGTACCAGAAAGAAGAGACAGACCCTTACCACTGGTGATGGCCAGACACATTGAGATTATTCTGCATAAACAGATCTTACTAAAATAACCCTTCCTTCCTTAGTTTCCCTCATATATTTCCTACGTACTTTCCCAAAATTTATTGTCTCTAGAAGCCCAAAGCCCCTTTCCTTAGTCTAGTCACTTTTCCATAGTATGTCACCCTTTGTTAAAATGGTATATAGATCCCCAAGTTTAACCACTTCTTTGTATTTTCATGTTCTTTTTGTGAAGCTCCTGTGCATGTCAAAATATTAACATCAAATAAAAATGGTATATCTTTTTTCCTGTTAATCTGTCTTTTTATCAGTTTAATTTGCAGGTACTCAGAAAGAACGTAAGCGGGTGGGGGATAAACTTTTCCTCTCCTATAATCCCAGGTGTGGAGTTGATCATGGAAGAGGCAGGAGGTGGGTCAGCGGCCTCCTCTCCACCCTCAGGGGAGCACCTTGCATCGGTTCAGCTCTCGAGTGTTGCTCCCTCATCTGATTGGGCAGCCTCAGCTGCTGTGCCTGACAAATGGCAAAAGACAAGAAACCAACCACACAAAGAGCCCTGCGTGCACTTTGCCCTGCCTCGTCTTGACTTTCAAGTGGCTTTCTGTGCCTATGAAATGTTAATCCTCACGGGTGAAATCCAAACTGATTTAACCTCAGAGCTACGAGGGCCAGCGGTGATGGTAAGCAATAGGGCACTAAATTTCTTCTCCTGAAATACAAGGGATCTATTCAACAAACTTGCAGTTCCCATACAAAAAGCTGTTCTTGTATCAGATCAGCAAAGGAAATTGGTCCGAGTGCAAAGATAATTTTAGATTGATGTTGTTTTCTGTGGAAAAGTGAAACCCAAGGGAAGACCACTGGTAGGACAGAGCAAACACCCCTGAAGGTGCAGCATTTCTTAAACTTAAGTTCTGAATGAGCAGTTTTGTGGTTTTAACAAGCACCTCCTGGGGGATTCCAGTGCAGACTGTTGGAGGGTTGCCTGCATTCTGAGAAGATGTTGTCTGCCAAGATTCAATAGCAGACACATTAAAACTATCAGGAGACACAAGGCCATGACAAATAGTAAAAGAAAATAGATATATTTACATTTTTGAAGGTTTGGCCCAATCAGACTTTGCTTGGTCCACGTAAATGTCAGTAGATAGGTATTTACAAACAATAAACATATGTTTAACATCCTGAACTGTACTTTTAAATAACACATTAAAGAATAGTCTTGATTTATGAAATGTGTAAGTCTGTAGTTAACATTTAAGACAATTAATGATGATTAATTAACATGTAATTTTTACTATGCAATATTAACTTAAAAATACCTTTCCTGAGTCAAGGAATCAAGTGGTTGTGCAAACTTTTGTAGAAGGGCCTGGCTTGCACAAGTATCTGTTTCCATTTTGCTCTTGTAAACTGGACCTTCAGATCTTGTTGATGTGTTTGATAATTTCAACATAAAGAGCAAACCTAACTGCTATACCCAGGCATACTCTGTAGAGTGTGGATTGTTCTTTGTAAAATCTGTTAACAACCAACTTCATATGAAAAAAAAAAAGCCCTTTAAGAAAAAAATCTCTCAAAATTTACTTTTCTTAGAAGATTCTGGTATTTGTATTAGGAAATCTAGTTTAACCATATATTTTAATTTTTTGGCTTATTAATTTAAAAAAAGATAACTGGGTGCCTATTTTGTGCCAGGTACTCTTCTTAGTATTGGTCTAACTCCATCTTTAAAGCAATTTTCAGTGAATATAATTATACTGATTGTATATTATGTACTTCCCTGTGACTAATATAAGATGGAATAGTTAATTTCAAAAGAAATTATTTTCTTGCATGTTATTTTAGCAAAAGTTCTGCTTCCTTTTCCCTCATGCAGAGAAATGTGTTTTCACCTAATGCAGAGCGGCAGAAATGCTTTCTCTTTATGGACTCAAGGGCCAACATTATTCTAGCGACTGTAGGACAGGTGGCAGACACGTTCTCATGTCCTAGTTTCTGCCATTGAAAGTTCAGGAGTTTGCCTGCGATCATAACCTGCAGGTTAGATACTTTACATAATGTGGCATTGGAGAGAGATCCAAAAATTTCCAATTAAAAAACATGCAAAAGCCAGTGTGTTTTGATGTCTTATTCAAATCACTTAGCAGAATACACGCTATTTTCATTTACATTAGATACATGAGACAGTTTTCGAATGAGATATATAGCTTTTTAGTAAAGACTGAAATTCAAAATTGCCTGCAAGGTGAATAAAAGCATTTTAAGGAATTACAATAATTTTATTTCTGTGAAGATCATGTTGCAGAACAGTGTTGGTCAAAGCTAAGTTTGGTTGCTCATCACACGAAAGAAAAAAAAAAAAACAAAAACCAAACACTCCAATAACAAAAATAACCGGGAAGGTGCCTTTTCTTATTATCATTGATGTCAGCTGGGAGACAGAAGGGCAAGCCCTGAACCGCCTCCCCGACTGATCAGAGTTTGGGGCTTTTAAAGGGAAGGAAAGAATGTGGGTGTGCGGGTGGTAGCAGCGGGGTGGGGAGAATGGGAGACCCCCAGGTGCGTTGAATCAGATGTCAGGGGCTCATGTTGGACAGGGACTTTGACGTCATGAAATCTGTGACTGGTGGTCTGGTGAGTTTCTGGTTCTGACCTGGAAGAGAACTCAAAAACACCAATCTTAGCCATGTATCAGTGGAACATAAGAGCATCTGACTCTGACTCTTACCAAATGTCCATGCTTTGAGCGAGGGTACAGGTGATAGATTAACGACTAGAAGGCTTTGTTCACACAGGCTGATTAAGCAAGCATGAAATGCAGAAAGGAAATTTAGACTCTGTGAAAGGGCGGGGAGAACTCAGCCCTAGTTTCTAAGTTCTTAAGGTAGGTTAAGGGAAGTGGAAGAAATGGGAAGGAGGCTCAGTTTTGCTCTTAACCCTTAAGTTTATGGAGGCTACTCTACGTACAGGATCAAGGAAAATTCTTTTAAAGAAACTCTTAAGGGGGCCCAGTTTCAATCACTGAGTCTAATTCTTCATTCTCTGGGCAGGGAATCCATCTAAGAAATAAATAGAAGTATAAAAACTATATTTTTTGTTTACGGCTAAGGGGGAATATGAGGTTACTTCCAAAAGTTCATGGAAAGATTCACATTATCTTTTAATTCTATTTTTTCATGAACTTTTTGAAGTACCCTTCTATATCATGGGATAAGAACTGGATGTAAGGGAAAATATGTTCATAATGAATGAACAAACAGGAAATTTCATCAGAGAAATAGAAACTACTGAAAAATAACCAATGGTTGCATTCTAAAACTAAAAAAAAAATACAATATCTGACATAGAATTCACTGGATGGGCTTATAGCATAGTGGAAATTACAAAAAAAGAAGTCAGTGAATTTGAAGATAGAAGAATAGAAATTTTCCGATTTAAAGAACACAGAGAAAAAAGATTAGAAAAAGAATGATGGGACATATCTTTGGAAAAAATAAGTGCCCCTTGGGAAGGAAAAAGGAGCCAGGGCGATAAGAACAGGCAGAAGATTTACTTCTCAATGTATACCCTTTTATGTTATTTAAAATTTTAATCATCTGCATGTATTACCTATTTATATAGGAAATATGTACATACTGGGTTAATATGCCCTAGACTTAACCTTGGTAATTCTCATTGAGTGGGTCTAAGAAGAACTTTTTATTTATTTTTTATTTTTATTTTTATTTTTTTGTCTTTTTCCGTGTCCGGCAACGGGATCGCAACCCTCGGCGCTGCCCCCGCGCCTCGCTCAGCCAGTGAGCGGGAACCGGTCTGTATGTGGGATCCGAACCCTCGGCGGGAGCGCCACCGCGCTTCCCAAGCGGCACACTACAGCAGTGCGCCACCGGGCCGGCCCTAAGAAGAACTTTTTAAAAGTTGATGTCGATATGAACTGGTGGTTAGGAACAACCATCCTATGATATATGCTGTTTGTATCGCTTATTTGTTATAATACGCTGCCTCATAAGTGAACGCTCCTGAGTATGTCAAGACTCCAAGCACCTTCAAGAGAACGGAGGGTGTTAAGTATTTATTGAGCATCTGCAGCACTTTGCATATGTTATTACATGTAGCGCCCAATGTGATAGATACTGTGTGTCCATCTTTTACATGTGAGGGAAATGAGATGTAGAGAGACAAGCAATTTGTTCAAGATCACACAGCTGGTATGAGCTTGAACTGGACCTGAACTCAGGTCTGATACCACAGGTGACCACATGCTACCCACCTGAAGCCCCCAGCACAGTGCTATGCAGTGAGTGGAGTTTGAAAAAGGATTTGTTAAATGAATGACTAAATAATGTGAAAACTTTCTGAAATGCAGGCACTTCACTACTAATTAGGTATTCAGGAAAAGTACAAAAGTTCTATTCATTATGTGCCTGCCTGGACTAGTTCTGGGGCTGTGCCTCTCTACAAGAAAAAAACAGTGATTAGGAACTGGAGTTAATTATACAAATGTAGGTTACCTAATGCCTTCACCAAAGCAGAAATTTGATTTCGGTTTTCTTTATAGTAAATGACGAAATGTAGTGACTCTTCTTTTTAACTGGTTGGTCCTGACTGGTTAATAGCTGGTCATTGTAGCTGAAATCTTCCAGCCCCTTCTCTTATTTGTTACAAGATTATCTATCTTATTCCTACCTGTTGATGCTGGTCTAGAGTCAATTTTACTTAGAAATTGATTTATTTTTGCAAAGGTAATATGTGTATATTGTGCAAAATGTAAAAGATATGAAAGGACATTCAGTGAAGTCTCCCTTCTAGTGCTGCCCCTGGCCACCTAGTTTGTTTCAGAGTCAGCCAATGTCAACAATATCTTTGGTATCCTTCTGGAGATACTCATGCATTTACAGACAAATATATGTATGTTTTTTTCCCCCGCTCTTATTTATACAAATATTTTTGATGACATAATATACAATATCAACCTTTCTGCATAGAAACTTTGTTTTCAGTTAACAATTATCCTTTGGAGATCATTTCATCTGTAGTACCTAAGGTCTTTCCTCATTCTTTTATAGCTTCATAGTTTACAATTGTAAGGATTACCATAATTTATTTAACATGCCCTCGACTGATGAGCATATAAATTGTTTCTAGTCTTTTACCATCATCAGCCTTGCTGCAGTGAACAACTTTGTGCATGCAGGCATCATTTTAAAGCCATCTCATGCTTTCTTTCTTGCTTTTGATTACATTTGGTCTTATTTCTGGTGTATCTGGTGGAGCCCTGAATATTTTAATATGTTCAACATTTGGTTTGGTGGCCTAGAAAGCAGCCAAGATCAAGCTTTCTAAGTCTGATCAAATAGATACATATTCCCCGAGTGCCTCCAAAGCAGAAACCTTAAAGCCTTAAAATAAAGGAAGTTTCATAAAAGTTACTCCAGTAATCTTGGAGATGAGGGACCGTTTACAGCACTTTCAAGATTATGTTGTGATTCAGGGCTCCTGCCCAGGATGGGTGGAGAAGCTTCCAGAAGAGCCCATAGAGGTAGACAGGAATGTTCAAAGGGTCACCCACGTAGCCTGTTTTTCCTTAAGGAGAAGCACGAGCATGTGGCAAAGGGCAGGAAATGACCACTTAGCTCAAACGCCACAAAGCAAATATGGGCAGACTTAGAAAAGATTTAGTCAATCCTTCTGGCATTACAACTTGCAAAGTTCTCTTATGAGCATGTGAGTCAGCGTGGTGCTCAGAGAATGGGCACAGTAGTGTTAAAAGACAAAAGCACAACAAATTTAGTTTAAAGATCTTAATTGGCTTTTATTCACAATTCTGGAATTCCTCAGCGCTGGAATTGTCTGGCCAGAATTGTGGTCAGACAATATATGTGGATAGAAAACTGAAGTGAGGTATAGAGCTTAATTGGTTACAGTCTTATTTGAATCAATTGGCTGCATAGGACTGATTAAATCTCAGCTGCGGTGACTAATGGAAACTCAGCTGTTACATGAGAATGCTCCTACGTTAGTTTTATTTAGCATGAATGACTCCATATTGGCTCGGTCTGTGGGAGCCTAGTCCAAATCAATGGCCTCCTGCAAATTTTATTTAACAGTATTTAACATCACATGCTCTAGAGTCAGGTAGTTAAAATCTTGGCTCTACCATTTATTAACTGTGTGATTGCCACAAGTAATTTTGTGCCTCATTCCTTCTTCTGAAAAATGGTGTCAATAATCAAAGCTACCTTCAAGGGTTCTTGTGTAGATTAAATGGGGTAATATCTGTAAAGCATTTAGCAGAGTTCCTGGTACCTAATAAATGCTTGATAAATGGTGGTCGTGGCTAATTACTATTTAAGAAGAAATAGCAAATGTGTCACAATTTAAGTCCGAACCACAAATGCACTACTTCAAAATTTAGTGAAGACTTGTAGAAATAAATATATTTTGTATTTATTCTTGGCTATAACGTTTCTAGCTACAGGGCTTTGATTTATTTTGCACCCTGGTGCCAATTGCAGGGGGAAGACACCACCTAGAGATGAGAAACAGGGACCTGAATCGGGATTTGCTGAAGAACTGCAGCTTGGAGTCCCTGGGATATGCCATAAAGTACCATAATTGATCAGTTTCTTACGAATCTTTCTCTTTTTTCTTTCTTTATTCATTATTAGTGGAATTTATGAGTAAAAAAAGAGTCTTGCTCCAGAGAGTGTTCAGGAGAGATGTCTGTAGCTCTTCAAGCCTCAGAGAATACCAGAAAAATCCATTATTAGATGGAGTGATGGCCTATGTCTTTTGAGATTTTTTTAAACAAAAGAGTGAACACAGCTTTTTTGGTACAGTTTAGGAACACAGTTATCTGCACGCAGGTGAATGAACGCGGTTACAATGCTTTCTCTCGACTTTATGACAACTGATCTAGGAAAAGGGCACATCAATACCTTTTAAATTCGTGGGCAGTTAAAAATGACGTTAAGTTTTATTTTTGGGCTACTTGAGATAATCAGATATCAGTTTCCAAAGAGGAAATGCAAATGTTAAGCAAAATATGAAGTTGAATGGCACAGCTACAAATACCCCGTTTCTGCACAATTTCATGAACAGTGCATAGAAACTCCTGGTGTCTGGGATTTCCAGAGGTCCAATTTGGGATAAAGTTTGGAGAAAGGGAAGGGAAGGAGGGAAGGGAAAGGGAGAGATCGGATAAGGGGCATAAAGAATAAGTATGATTTTTAACAATGAATATGCTAATACAAAACAAATTTTAAAAAATGAAAAAATTAGCATAATCTGTTAATTCTGGGTCTGGAGAATGAACAAGTTACTCTCCAGGATAGTGGAAGGGGAGAAACCCTCCCCAGATTTACACAGCTCCATCACTGGTCTATAGGAAAAATTAAGCAAACTCACATTTTCCTTATCTTTAAGATGTTTGAGTGTGTGAGTGTTTGTGTCCCCTCCTACCCCCCAAATTCATATATAGAAATCCTAACCTCCAAGGTGATGGTATTAGGAGGTGGGGCCTCTGGGAGATGATTAGGTCATGGGTGTGGAGCCCCATGATTGAAATTAGTGCCCTTATAAGAGACCCCAGAGAGCTCCTTGCCCCTTCCACCATGTGAGGACTCAGTGAGATGTTGTCTATGAGAAAGGGGGTCTTATCAGACATCTTATTTGCATGTGCCTTGATCTTGGACTTCCCCACCTTCAGAACCATGAGAAATAAATTTCTGTTCTTTATAAGACACCCAGTCTATGCTATTTTGTTATTGCAGCCTGAACAGACTTAGATAATTAATAACCATTATTATTCTTCAATTAAAATGTTACTCATGTCCAAATATTGGTCTATTGGGGAAACTTGAAAGTGAAGGGCTATATTCACTTCCTACATTTCTCATGTAGAGAAGCAATTTACAAAGAATAAAAAGCTGAGAAATATTTAGCTGAGCGTTGTGGAAAGAAAGCAAGTTTTTTAAGCCTTTATGGTTTCCATTGGACAATTACAATCATCTTGGCTATGCTAGCTCGCAAAGAAAGTGATTTCTGTTTTTTTTTTTTCCTTTTTGTCTTTTTTCGTGACCGGCAACGGATCGCAGCCCTCAGTGTTGCGCCCGTACCGGACCGGGACCGGCCACGGGATCGCAACCCTCGGTGTTGCTCCCGCCCCTTGCTCAGCCAGTGAGCGGGAACCGGTCTGTATGTGGGATCCGAACCCTCGGCGGGAGCGCCACCGCGCTTCCCAAGCGGCGCACTATAGCAGTGTGCCACCGGGCCGGCCCAGAAAGTGATTTCTGTTTTTAATTTTCCTTTTTGAGTGTCTGAGATGATTGCTTAGGAATTAAAGTGGGCCAAACCTATATAGACTGGAGGGAAAGGAAGCAGGACTATTTCTTAATCTGTTGAAGGCCACAGGTGCTGTGCTATGCAATATAAAAACAACAAGATTAAAAAGTGAAAGATTCAGTCATTGGATAGTTATTTAAGTGATGCTCAGTAAACATTCCCAATATTTTTCACGAAACTGACCTAATTAACCAACTGTTTTGAATCCTAACTTTGAATCCTAGACCTGAAGTCTAGCCCTGGCTCTGCACTGACTTGCTCATGTGACCTTGGACACAGCCCTTCACTACTTTAGGTCTCTCTCCCCTCCTCTGCAAACTGAGGGTTAAACTACATGATTTCTATGACTTGTTTTCCTTCCTTATTCTTCTTAACAGAATTTAATGTGGGTCCTCTTAGAGCAGAAAGGAATTTCTTCTAAGAGAAACATAAATAACATCTATATTGTTTATGAACCATATTAATCATGAAAATTACTATAGATTCTTTGGAAGCCCAGCATTCTCAGCCATGGAAATTTTCTTCTGAAGCACTGATTCTCAAACTTGAGCCTGCATCAGAAACACCTGGAGGGTTTGTTAAACACAGATTGCTGTGCCACACCCAGGGTTTGTGATTCAGTAGGTCTGGGTGGGGCCCACGAATTTGCATTCCCCACAAGTTCCTGGGTGATGCTAAGCTGCTGGTTGGGACAAGGCTGTGACACCCACAGGTGCAAATGCCTCTCAAGATGGTGTGTTGCCTCCCACTCCTCAAGCTTCAGAATCTACTGTTATGTTCATCTGGACAGAATGATGGTGTCCTTGGAATTGGAGCTGTCAAGAAATTTAGAGGTCAAATCAATTGTTTTTGATGGCTTGGGTTTTTTTTGTTTGCTTTTTGTTTTTGTTTTGGTTGTTGTCACCTTTTTAAAAATCTGTTCTTTTAAAAAGTTTTTATTACTATTATTTTTTTACATTCTATGATGTTGTTGCAGAGCAGTTGGGAGGGAGGGGGAGAGGGGAAAGGGGAAGGAAATAGGGTGGGAGAAGGAGGGAGGAGGAGGAGGGGTGGGGTTGAGGCCTGTGGCATCCCCCTCATTCCCACAGGGGAGACCAGGGGGCTTCCAGCCGTGGCTTGGTCATTGCCAGGCTGGGTGCAAATGTCAGGGGGACGTGGCAAAAGCCCTCACCTCCCACCACCGCAGCTCGGGAACCCGGGGCCCTTCTTGCTGCAGCTTGGTGGTTGTCGCTGGGTTGCATGCACATGTCGAGGGGGTGTGGCCAAGGCCCTCGGCCCCCTGCAGCCCTGGCTCAGGAGAGCCTGGGGCACTTCCTGTGGTGGCTTGGCAGTCATTGCTGGGGTGGTTGTATGTGTCAGGGGTGTGTGGCTGAGGCCTCCGGCCTTTCCCCCTTTCTGACTTGGTAGCCCAGGGGACTTCTGGTCTTTCCAGGTGTTATAGGTGTTCTTTGGTGACATGAGAACTTTACTAGTCACTATCAAACTTTGTCTCTGGTTGTGGGTACTTTGTTTTTTCTTTCAGTTCTGTGTTGGATTATTTGTTGTTCCCACCACTTAAACTCTGCACTGGAACTAATTTGTTGTCCTTTGCTTACTTCTAAAATGGGAAAACTTCTTGTGAGGATCAGTACTTGAGCCCTGTGGTTGAGCTAAATTGCTGCTTTGCTGCTGATTCCCTGGGGAAGGCTTTTTGTGCAGCTCGGGGTTTACTGGTTGACTTTATAGGTACTTTTGCGTCTAGTGAAATCTGGTGCACCTGGATTGTGTAGAAACTCTGGTCTGGGCCCGTGTCTTTTCATCAAACTGCATCCCATGCAATTCTGTATTCCTGACCAGTCTCCTCTGAGTGGTCCTGTGCTGATTGGGGGGCAGGTTAGCTGTCCTTGCTGTGTCCCAGTGTTCCCCTGGTGGGCCTGTCTCCCCCACTGTCCGTGCTCCAAACATTCCCCATGGGATGGGCCATGTACAGGTCCCTTGCAGTGACTCACTGGCCTCTGAGTGGCTCTTTTTTTTCAGTTGTTGCAGCTCCTGACTCTTACGTGGGTCCACGGGAACCCTCCCCTCCCCTGCCGCCTCCAAGCAATGCCACCTGAAGGGCACAGCTGCAGCTTTTGCCAGCTCCTGCTCCATGTCCTCAGCAGCTTGTCTGGAAGTGGCTGGGATTCAAAATGGTCAGAGCAGTTTTTTCTTTCTCTCATCGTGGCTTCTCCCTCCTTCATGTACTCCACAGGTCTCTCCTCCTCTTCCCCTGAGCTCTAGTGTCCCCAGCTTGGCCATGGTTGCTTTTCGGTAGTTGTAACTTGGTTGATTTGTGGGAGAGAGTGACACTGGGGACTGTCTATTCCACCATCTTGACTGGAAGTCTGTCATATTTTTGGTAGAGGAAACTTTTCAGTATTTTTTTTTTCAGTTGAAATCCTGCATAGAGCATCAACATATAAAATAGATGAAGGTGATATTTTATGAGTTTATTTTACATAAGCTGAAATTTATAACATGTAAGAACAATGAAGCTATTTAAAAAAATACAAACTTTAAACAAACTTTGAGTTAGATATGAGTAGCTTTTATGAGCTCCCTATTATGTCTTAAGTGCTGTTGTAAGTGCTTTACATGTACTAACTCATTAATATTCACTACTGTACTATAAGTTAGTGCTTTTATCTTCACTTAACCTATAAGAAAATTGAGGCACAAAGAGGCTAAATAATTGCCCAAGATGACTTAGCAAATAAGAGGTGGAACTGGGATTCTGGTTACAGTTGTGTATCAACTTTACTATCTATTATTTTTCCTTATTTAAAAATTTTAGTTGCATAATGAGAAAATTCTACAGAGAACTAGCAGCAAATGATAATACAATCGTCCCTTGGTATCTGTGGGGGATTGGTTCCAGGACTTCTGTAAGGAAACCAAAATCTGAGGATGCTCAAGTCCCTTATATGAAATGGTGCAGTATTTGTGTGTAGCGTATGCACATCCTCCTGTGTACTTTAAATCATCTCTTAATTACTTATAATACCTAACACAATGCCTATGCATCACTTCATTTATGTGGTTTCAACATAGTGCTCATTGTGCAGCAAATTCAAGTTTTGCTTTTTTGGAACTTTGTGGAATTTCTAAAAAAATATTTTTTTAATCTATAGTTAGTTGAATCCACAGATGTGGAACCTACATATATGAAGGGCTGACTGTAGTTTATTATCCAGACTTGCAAACTCGATAAATCCTTCGGCCAAAATGGATTCTAATGCTTGTAAGAGAAATCAGTGGGAAATGTTTGATTTCAAAGTAGGCATACTCATAATATCCAAAAACATCCCCATTCCTTGTCATAATTACAAATGCCAGACAAATAACATCCCAAACGTAATAAGCACTAAAGGTAGTATTAGTTCTCTTGTGATTGTACAACTGACTATCACATGTGACAGGAGAATGCATCCCAGCAGTTGGCCTGAGCCTTGCCTGGCGTTGACTGAGGGTGGCACATATGTGCTCACTAGAAAAATTGTACATTTGGAAACACACAGGCCTGGGGTTTTGAAAAACTCTGCTGAACAAATCCTTCCTAATCTGTCAGAGGGTGAACAAAACTAATGCCATTTTGTGCCCTGCCCAACATGTTGACTTCTGTTTAACCTCATTTTTCTTCTTCACTGGCTAATTACACCTTAACCTGAAAGCAAGCTGTAAAAGGAAAATAGGTTTTAGGGAGTGGATAATCTATTACAGCAGGTGGCATCAGTGGTCTGAGTGTTAACATCACAAGATCCCTGCCTCTGGAATCACAAGACACCTAGTGAATGATGTTATCAACTTATTTTTCTTAAGATGGTTCCCTGAACTTATTTTTAGTAACAGGGGCTTTTGCTATATAAACATTATCTAACCTGGAGAAAGCTGGAGCTCTCATCTGCTGGCATCTGATTCTTCATTGCATGCAAGTTTCCTATAGGTAAGTCACCCCCATTAATAAATATCTGTGTATATCTCTGAATGGACCTGCCTACTTCCTTCTTTGGTCTCAAAGTGCCTTCTCAATTTGGACAGCACTATACTTTAACTCCCTCCTCACACACTAATCAAAGACACTTTTAGATGTAGTTGAAGAAATATAAAAATGGGACAAAGCTGGTTTTAGTCTGAGATCTGCAAAATGTTGGCTGGCTCCAAGGAGCTAAATAGACATGTAACATTTTAATAGATGAAACATTTGGTTGTACGTATTTTTCTTAGTTTTAAAAATAGAGTTAAAAATAAAAGAAAAACTAACCATCTGTGAAGCCACTGAAACATCTATGCGGGAATTCTGTGGGAACACAGTGCCTTCCTTCCCACTTTACAAATGAGGAAAGTGAGGTCCAGAGAGGAAGTGACTTGCTCAAGGCCATTTGCAGAACCAAGAGTAGAAGCTCCATCTCCACACTGCTGATGCCAGGCTCCTGCCACTCGTCCTCTCCTAGGTTATTCATGTCATGCCCTGCAAAGGGCCACGGTCAATCAAATGTGCTGCCATCTAAAACTCTCTTTCTGGGTATTTTGGGGCTAAAAAGTCATCCTATGAAACTAACTTCCATTAAAATTAACATAATTATTATGTGCAATTTTGGACTATAGGTAAAGTGAAACAAATTAAGAAGAGACATGGTATGATGAAAGGCTAGAAATACTGTCCTACAAAGAAGGGTTGAAGGACCTAGGAATATTTAGCCTGGAGATGAAAATTCTTAGAAGAGGCAGGGCAGGTGTTTTAAAATACCTAAAGGGCACTCAGGTAGAGGAAAACACAGACTTTATATAGCCCCAAATGTAAGCTGGTACCCATGGATAGAAGGTACAGGGAGGCCTTTCTGGCACAGAGAGCCAAACACTCACCTGGGAGGTGGAGAGTTCCTCACCACTGGGTGTGTTCAAAACACTGGATAAGTACTTGGCAGGAATGCTATAGAGGAAATTTCAACATCACATTGAACCAGATAACCTTTCAAGTTCCTGGCAATTCCCAGAATCAGATTCTCTCAAAAGATACCTCAAAAATTCAAAAGTAAATATAAGTTTAAAAACTACTAAAATTGCTTTCTGAAGTTCTTTCATGCAAATGAAATAAAGATGAGTAGAAACTCTAGCACTATATTCACTAAAAGCTTGAAAAAATTTAAGGAATAGAACTATAAACTATCAGAAATGTACATCAAAATAAGAGGAGTGTGGGCCGGCCCGGTGGCGCACTGCTACAGTGCGCCGCTTGGGAGTGCGGCGGCGCTCCCGCCGAGGGTTCGGATCCCACATACAAACCGGTTCCCGCTCACTGGCTGAGCGAGGTGCAGGCGCGACACCGAGGGTTGCGATCCCGTTGCCGGTCCCGGTCCGGTACGGGCGCGACACTGAGGGTTGCGATCCATTGCCGGACACGGAAAAAAAAAAAGACAAAAAGGAAAAAATAAATAAGAGGAGTGTTAGGATGAAAGAACAATGTGATACCATAGTTTACTGATTTTTTTTTTTTTTGTCTTTTTTTTGAGACCGGCCGCACCGTGCTCAGCCAGTGAGCACACCGGCCATCCCCATATAGGATCCGAACCTGCGGCAGGAGCGCTGCTGCACTCCCAGTGCCGCACTCTCCCCAGTGCGCCACAGGCTCGGCCCTTACTGATTTTTTTCACAAGCCCCAAATAGGTTTCCATGGGGAGCAATAAAAAAAATTATGCTGTCATTGCATGCTTTCAAAGATCTTGACATATTTTAATCTTTTGGCAATTGGAATTCATAAATACATAATAATCTTAAAAAACTCTTCATAATTAAATCACCTTTTGGTAGGAGAGCAAAAGTAAGCATAAAAAGAATTTATTTCTCATGGCCCTTTCTAGCTATGGTATTTGACAGAAAGAAAGTAAACAGTGACTGGGTAACATAAGTCAAAAAGAGCTAGCACATTGATTTCTTTTACTGAGTAGTTTGTTTCCTGATATTACACTAATTAAGGGAGGTTAGCTTTGTGGCTGGCCATTTATAGACACATGCTATGAGAACCGGGGGGAGTTCCCAATGCACAGCAGGCATTGGCAAAGTACTACTGGGGAAGTACTAGACATGCTGATTTACTGTGATCGCATGAAAGAAAGATGACTGAGAACATCTCGTAGTCCTCACTGGCAGTGGAAATCTGTTGTTTCAAAAGAGAAGCGTATGCTTCACATCCTCTTTGTCTTCTAAGGACCTCTTAAAGCACACAACAATTATTGGGTAGGTTAGTGGAAGTTTAAAATTCCAGTGAATAGCTTTTAAGTTATTATATTTCTTAACTGCTGATTTTGGAATAGAGGACTAAGTCTCTGGTACAGACCCAGGACACTGGCGTCTTGAATAGTCAAGCTTCACACAATGGTTATGATATTGAAACTTATAAGAATACATAGAATAAAAGGTTGATGGTTTCTTATCAATGAACTCACTGTTCCACAGTGAAACCTAAGATGGAAATCAATTCATATCTTACAGATGCTCTTATATAGAGGAAGATTTTTTTTCCTCATCCAAGTGCAGTTCAGTGGGGAAGCTGACACAGATCCCAGTACCACTGGCAATGCTACCAGAACAGAGGGCAAGGGTCATGGTGGCTACTGTATGAAAGTTAAACAGGAAGTTAAGAATACCAGATGTCTTGGTAGCATTTTTGCATCTATAAAACACTCTCCTATGCCTATCGTAAGGTAAGCATGACAGACACTATAATGGATAAGAAAACAGAGGCTGTAAGTGGGAGCATGCAGGCTGGAAGCCAGTCTTCAGGCCCCTAGCTACGTGTGTGGTCCACTACATCATGCTGCCTCTGCTCACTTCCTTCAGAATTCTTTTGGTTTCAGAATGACAATTCAGCTCTGCCTCTACTTTTCCCACACCTCTGCTCTTCTCTTGGCTGCCCTATTTGTGTCATCCATATACTTAAATAATTTACTATTAAAAGTGTTTTTGCATTTTCAAATTGTATTTTTTTTTTTGTGTCCTTTTTTGAGACCAGCCGCACTGCGTTCAGCCAGTGAGCGCTGTGAGCGCACCGGCCATCCCTATATGGGATCCGAACCTGCGGTGGGAGCACTGCTGCGCTCCCAGCGCCACACTCTCCTGAGTGCGCCACGGGCTCGGCCCTCAAATTGTATTTTTTTATGAGAGAATATATTGCCTAACTCTCAAAAGGTAGAAAAGTATTCAGTGAAGTCTCCTATCTCCTCCTGACTCCCAGCCGTCTAGACCTCTTCCCAAGAAAACCAGTGTTACCAGTTTCTTATGTGTCTTTCTAGAGAAATTCTACAGGTACACAAACAATTACATTTTACCTTTTTCTGTCATAACAATAGTAGAATACTATATATATATATATATATATATATATTCCTTTGAATCTTACTTTTTTCCATTTAATATATATATCTTGTTGATCATTCCCTATCAAAGATGTAAAAAATTCCTAATTATATATTTTATAGCAGGAAAATATTCCACTCTATTTAATCAGTCTCCTCTTGGTGGACATTTAGGTTATTTTTATTTTTTTCCTACTAAGAATAATTTTGAAGAGAGCAACACGCAGGGTCCTAGGCAGGAGCTGAGGGCAGCACCCTCTGCTTGGAAGCAGACAAGCAGCAGAGTATGCCCCAGACCTAACGCAGGAGCTGAGGGCAGCCCTTCCCCCATCCAGAAGCAGGCAAGAGAACATGCCAAAAACAGTACTTCCACATGGGTGGCCCACCACAGCCACGACTGCCACAAAAGTGGCTCGATGCCACAGTAGTAGCCACAGCCACCATGCACGTGGCCCACCAGACACACTTGACTGCACTGACACAAGGAGAGTCACCAGTGGAGACCAGAAAAAGAAGACATCTCTCTCTTCAAAGCATGCTCCAGAGTAAAAGAAGAAGCAACTGGTCTACCAAATGACCAGACATCAACAGAGATACTAGAAATGCAAAAACCCAGGAAAATATAACACCACCAAAATAATACAGTAATTCTCAAATACCAGATCCTATAGAGCAGGAAACCCTTGACAGAAAAGGAATTCCAAGCAACAATCTTAAGGAAATTCACTTAGATATGAGAAGAGTTGGTTAGACAATATAATGAAATGAGGAAAAGAAAATCCAGGATATGAAGAAGGAAATTTGCAGAGTAATACCTTACAAAAGGGTGTAGCAGAACTCATGGTACTGAAAGAGTCACTCAACAAATAAAAACAGAACTGATAGCTTAAGCAGCAGGTTAGAAAAAGCAGAAGAAAGAATTTCTGATCTTGAATATAGTCTTTTTCAAATAACTCAGGTGAACAAAAAAAAAAAGGAAAAAAGAATTTTAAAAATGAAGAAAATCTAAGAGAGCCAGCAGACAACCTTAGGTGCACATTCATATCATTTGAATCATGGGTGTTCCAGAAGGGGAGGAGAAAGGAAAAGGCATGGAAAACCTATTGAGTGAAATAATAATGGAAATCTTCCCAGGTATAAGGAGAGACACGAGCCTTCAGATCCAGGAGGCTCAAAGGTCACCAAACAGATTCAACCCCAAAAGATCCTCTCCAAGACCCATTATAGTCAAAATGGCAAAGCTCAAAGACAGAGAATCTTAAAAGAAGCAAGAGAAAAGTGTCAAGTCACTAATAAGGCTAACAGACTATCAGACTAACAGCAGACTTCTCAACAGAAACTCTACAAACCAGAAGAAAATGGAATGATATTCAAAATACTAAAAGAAAAAGACTGCCAGCCAAGAATAATATACCCAGCAAGGCTGTCCTTCAGAAATGAGGGAAAAATAGAGTATTTCCGAAACAAAAACTGCAGGAGTTCACCACCATATGACAAGCCCTACAAGAAATCCTCAAATAAATCCTGCGTCTGGAATCTGAAAAAAAATAATTACTACCACGAATACACAAGAAAGAACAAAACCTACTGGTAGAACAGAAATGCAAACAAGAAAGAGAAAGAAACAATCTTACCACCACAAAAAACCATAATGACAATGTAATAATGCCCTTGCTTTATTCTGGATTATAGTAATTTTGGCCTTCTCTTTTTTCTTGGTAAGTCTAGATAAAGGTTTGCACATTTTTTTTTTTTTTTTTTTAAAGATGACCGGTAAGGGGATCTTAACCCTTGACTTGGTGTTGTCAGCACCACGCTCACCCAGTGAGCCAAGCGGCCATCCCTATATGGGATCCGAACCCGCGGCCTTGGTGTTATCAGCACCGCACTCTCCCGAGTGAGCCACGGGCCGGCCCAAGGTTTGCACATTTTGTTGATCTTTTTAAAGAATCAGTTTTTGGTTTTGTTGATTTTCTCTATTGTTCTTTCCCTGTTTCATATATTTCTGCTGTTATTTCATATATTCCTTTGTTATTTCCTACTTATATTTGCTTTCGGTTTGCTTTGCTCTTCTTTTTCTGTTTTCTTAAGGTAGAAGTTTACATTAATGATTGGAGATTTTTGTTATTTTTAATGTAAGTATTTACGAGTATAAATTTTCCTCTAAGCACTGCATGAGCCCTGCATCCTACACATTTTGATATGTTAAAAAAATCTTTATTATAAAAATCATAAAGAAGAATATAGAATTCACACACACAAATATCAATGAAATTTTGTTATATGTCCCTTTAGATTCTTAAGTGTTTGTGTGTGTGTATGTGCATGAGTGGATTTGGAACCTCTTTTTCTACTTAACAATCAATATGATTACCTTTTCCTGTCAATTATACATTGCTATTTTTCAAAGCTACCTAATATCCAACAGAAAAGAAATTGTAAACAAACTTAAATCTAACAGTATGGGTATTATTCTTCTTAATATCTTGTCAATCTTATAGGAGAAAATTGTATCTCATTATTTAATTGCTTTTCCTGGATAACTAGTGAATCTGAACATTCAGAAAATGTATTGTCATCATGTATTTATTCTTTTGTAAATTGCCTGTTCATTTCCTATGTACTTTAAAAATTTTCTATTGTGTAGCTCCTTCCTTAAAAATCAAATCTGATTTGTAAGAGTTATTTAAATATCAATAATATTATATTTTTAGTATATATGTTGGCAACAGTTCTTAGTTTGTGGTTTACATTTTAAATTTTGTCTATGTGCTTTATAATAGGTGGCAGGTAGTAATTTCATGTATTCAGCTTTATCAGTTATCCCTCATTTTTAATAATTTATCAGTTATCTCTCAGTTATGATCTCTCATTTTCAGTATCTTGCTTAGAAAGTCCTTCATGACTTGAATGTTTGCCTGTATTTCTTTTTTTTTTTTTCCTTTTTGTCTTTTTTCGTGTCCGGCAACGGATTGCAACCCTCAGTGTTGCACCCGTACTGGAACGGGACCGGCAACGGGATCGCAACCCTTGGTGTTGCTCCCATACCTCGCTCAGCCAGTGAGCGGGAACCGGTCTGTATGTGGGATCCGAACCCTCGGCGGGAGCGCCACCACACTCCCAAGCGGCGCACTGTAGCAGTGCACCACCGGGCCGGCCCCTGTATTTCTTTTTTGACAGTTTCATTGAGGTTTAATTATTATACAATTAACTGCACAGATTTAAAGTGCATAATTTCATAGATTTAACATATGTATATACTCCTAAGACCATTACCACAACCAAGAAAATAAATATATTCGTCATCCTCCTAAATTTCTCTATGTTCCTTGTAATCCCTACTTCTTTTCTTCTTTGCCCTTCTCACATTCCCTACCCACTGTCCCTAGCAACCATTTATCTGCTTTCTGTCACTATAGATGCTAGAATCTTGTATAAATGGAACTAGTTTATAGTCTCTTTGTCCGTCCTCTTTCACTGAGTGTAATCATTTTGAGAGGCATTCTTGTTGTTGGGTGTATCAACAGCTCATTTTTGTTTATATCTTAGTAGATGGACATTTGCAGAGCATAACCTGAAAACACAGTGTCCAGGGGATCAAGGGTAAAATAGTGTTAGGGATGTGGTGATAAATTCACTCAATAACAAACTGCTGACTTGTGCAGTTAGCAAACTGAAATAAGTGTTACACTGAACTATATGAGGGCAGGCAATTGGTTTGACTCAAACTTACTCACCTTTTCATTTTCAAGATTTTTTGGGGGAATTATACAATAAAAATATCATCTTAAAAAAAAAAAAACCAGTTCAGAGTATTACAAATAAAGGGCTATGAACCTTGCACACACACACAGAAATAAATAATTTTGCAATGAATAACCTTTTACCGACATCATTTTGCACATGTGCAGATATATCTATAGGATAAATCTCTAAATGTGGAATTGAATTGCTACGTCAAATAGCATGTACATTTGTAATTTTGATAGATATGGTAGTTATTATTACTACTAATAACAAGCTATTTACGGAGTGCTCACTGTGGAAGCTTCATGCCAATTAATTTTGGGTAAATGCAAAGATAAATAAGACTTTTAAGTCTTCTCTCCAGGAAAAGATAAGACGTAAAAATAACAAATTTACTATGTAGATTATGTCATTTGAGTCAGAGTAAAAAAAGAGCTGGATTATAAACCCCACAGAAGGCAGGGACTATGTTATCCTCAGTGTCTAGCACAGGTCATGGTACTTAATAGTGTTCAATAAAAGTTTGAACAAATGAATAAATGAGTGAATACAGAGAAGGCATTCAGAGAGTGGTCAATAAATCTTTGTTGAGTGAATCAATGAATGAGTTCAGAGAATGAATGTGTTCAGCTGAGATGGTCAGTGATGCTTTTATGAAGGTGGTGGTGACATTTGGCACGATTTCTTATATTCCATTTTTGCTCTGAAAATGACATCAAAATTTAAGTTTCCTCATATTTATTTTTTATTTTATTTTATATTTTAAAAAAGATGACCGGTAAGGGGATCTTAACCCTTGACTTGGTGTTGTCAGCACCACGCTCACCCAGTGAGCAAACCGGCCATCCCTATATAGGATCCGAACCCGTGGCCTTGGTGTTGTCAGCACCGCACTCCCCCGAGTGAGCCACGGGGCCGGCCCAAGTTTCCTCATATTTAGAACTTTCTTGTGCAACTTAATTTTCTCAGAATTTCTATTTGTCTATTTTTTTATTGATCAGAAGACATATAATTTCAACTCACCCCATGCAGTTATACTTGTGGGTTATGAATCATATAGTTTGTGTAACTCTTCTTAAAGATATTCTTCAAGAACTCTTCTGACCTTCAATTATAATTTGGACTGATTGCTTTCCAATCATACAGCTATTATACTGAGGTTTCTTTTCATCACAAAGCTAGGTTGGTTCCACTGTTTCTTACATCCAATGTCTTCCTCATTCTGGATTTTTAACTTTTGCTCTAGTAATTTCCTTTTTCAAAAAGATTGTATGCTCGACTTTTTGAATACCAGCATGTCCAAAAAATCTTTAATTTGTTCTCATACATGAGATGCTTTGACTGGTTATAAAAATTTCAGATTTCAAATGATTTTCTCTAGAATTTTGAAGACATTATTCTAGCATCTTCTCTAGCAATGTCTGTTAGAGATGAAAAGCTTGCTACCTATTCATTCCTTTTCTCCTTATTCATTGAATTAGGAAATTCTACCAGAATATGCATAAATACGCAGTTGGTCCTCTGTATCTGTGGGTTCTGTATAGAAAATAGGTGAAAACAAAAACTAAAAACAATAATAAAAAATAATACAATAAAAATACCTATATCAACTATTTTATTGCATTTACATGATATTAGGTATTAGAAGTTATCTAGAGATTACTTAAAGTATACAGGAGGATGACCTTTATATAAAGGACCTGAGCATCTAAGGATTTTGGTATCTGCAAGGGTCCTAGAACCAATCCCCTGCAGATACCAAGGGGAGACTGTGTACAAGGTGTATCTGTGTGTGTTAATTTCAGGTGGGCCTTTCAATCTAAACATTTGAATCTTCAGCTCAAGGTCTTCTCCCCCTCCCCCATGATTGTTTTGCCACTCTCTCTTTTTTTTTCCCATCTGGAAGTCCTACTTGATAAATATTAAATCTCCTAGAGCTGTCCTCTCTGACTTAATTTTTCTGCCATATTTACCGTCTCCTAGTGGATGCAGAATGACCCTTCGAATGTTTGCCTGAAGGCCTCCTCCCCACACCTGCATTCAGAGTGGCCCATTCAGGCCCCCCACACAGGAAGAGTCCAGTTGTGCAAACAGACCTATACAAACTCTGGAGAAAACTAATTGTAGCTTAAATAAATGGTGAACTTGGTTTCCTGATGTTAACCCTCAATCCCAGTATGGAAGTGTCAAGAGATGAGGCCAGATAATGAAAGGACTTTGTGCTAGAGACTTCTGGGGTTCACCCTATCTGGTTCTCTCCTTCCTGGGTCCACAGGAGGATTATACTTCCCAGCTCCCCACTGGATAAAACTCACCAGTTTTGGGGAGTAACTGTATCATTTAACCTTTCTAAATATGCTTACTCGTGAGCTGAGATTCCTAATGCTGACAAACACCAAGACTAAAAAAACAAGTGGTCTTTAACAACATCAAGCCATATATTAATTTATTATAAATAGGTCCATTGTTCTTACTGAGGAACTTGCTTTCAGATGTGAATTTTTAAATAATAAGTTAATTTATCATTATTTTTATTTCATTGTTTTTAATCAACATTAAATTTTATATTGTTTTTTTCATTTTAATAATTACTTTCTGTCATGCAGGTGATACTAATTTTCCATTTACAGTAGTGGTGCAGTCTGCTTTTAAAATAAATATGCTTACATGTCACAATGAGTGTCTTCAAAGAAAAACATCAAAATAACTTTACAGGTGGTACACGGATATGTAAAAAAATCAAGAAGTTGGACGAGAATGGCTGAAGTTCAAGAAACAATTCTATTCCAACCAACAAAAATCTCAAAGTCACTGAAAACTAAAATACACCTTGAGTATTTCTCCTTTGAATAAAAGCTTTGCATGAAAGCTTTATTAACTGTATACTAATTAATTTAGTAAATTCTAAGCCTTGTGCAGGATATCTGCCTGAAATTCCATTGTTTCCTACCCATACACAGTACCAGATATACAGTGAATAATTACTGATAGTAAGTTGTTCCATATTTCCTCTATTTGACTCATTCCTTTGCTGGCTTATATATGTGTTGTGTGTGCAAAACAAGATTTTTCTTTTAAAAGTATTTTCAAATACTTGCAATTACACTTAAACTTCAGAAAAAAAAAATTTTTTTTTTTTTGGCATATCAAGAGATGCAACACTTTCCAAGCATAGGCCTTCAAGGGGCAGAACACCAGCGTGAGGGTCTCATTGGGGGAGGAGTAAATTTGTATACTGATGCAAAATACAATGGTGACCTATGATCATAATTAACTAATTTCATGTACTTTGCCAATTCTACCATGTTTCCAACAGTTCCAAGAAACTTCCCCTTCTGTAAACTGGGGGGCGACTCCAAGTTACGGTCTCCAAGGCAGGGCCTGCTCAGGAAACTGCAGAGGCCATGTAGGGTTGGTAGCTCCGTCAGGACTGAGGTTTCGAGCTCCCCAGCATGCCACCTTCCTCCCGCCACCACCAGCGAGTCCCCCCCGAAGCCTGCTCTGCCTAAGCGCGCCCGCCCCTCAACACGCCCGCCGCCCCAAGCAGACAGGGGCGGGGCCACAGTCTCCAGGTGTCCGGGTAAAGGCAGTGCTCAGGCTAGGACGCCGGGCGCGCTCCTGCCGGGCTCGCCTTTCCCAGACCGGGAAACCCGGACTCTCTGCCTGGAACACCAACCGGAAGCCTAGAGGAGATCCAGGGCAGGGGGTGGGGACGGAGGGAAAGCCCCTCCTTTGGGGGTGGGGAATATGAATATGCAACAGGAGCTCCTCCTCTTGCCATTGGACAGGCGGCATGCTGCATATTCATAACGCCTCGTGATTCGCCAGGGCGCTCCCCACGGCTCGCCTTACGTACGGGCGGGAACGAGGCAGAACCTCCTGTGATTGGCTGCCGTTGAGGGAGGCTGCCTTCGATTGGCTGGAGAAGCGGTTTACCACATGGGCGGGAGATTTGAATTCCCATTTTGCGTGTTTCTGAGTGGACCAGGAGACCCAGGCCATCCTTTCCAATCCGCATCTTTCCCGCCTGCCCCCTCCCCGTGCAGTTCCTTTATTTTCTACGTATTAGTGCTTTACCAGTACTCAACCATAAAAAAGGTATTCCAAACACTGTGCTCTTAGCTTGCGTGCTCCGATACGCTTATTTTACAGATGGGAAGACTGAGGGCCGGAGCGGGAGGACTTCCGTGCAGCTCTTGACTCCAAGCTCCGGGTCCAGCCGCCGCCCCAGGCTGGAGGCAGCGGTCCGCGGGCTTCAGAGCGCTCCCCAAGTATCCCATAATTGCGGCTCCCCTCGCGCCAGGTTCGCCCCGGGTCTCGGCGTCTCCTCCCACTCTGAGGCGCCTCCTTCTTACCGGCTCCCGGCCGCGACAACCCCAGGACTCTCTCGCGCCTCCTCCACCTGCAGCGCCGGGTCTGTGGCTTAGTGGCCCTGGGCCCGCCTGCGGCCGCGGGGAAGCACCACCCAGCCCAACCCCACTGGACACGTGGGGGGTCCGAAACCCAGAAGGGGCAGCGCGAGGAGTGACGCAGCCCGCGGCAGGGCCAGGACTAGACGCAGGTCTGCTGACTCCCAGCCCGGGGTTTTGACCGCTGCCTCCTGCTTGGTCCCCCGCGTCTTCACGATAGGCCGAGCATCCGGCCCTGCTGTGTCTCTAGCGCTGCAGGCCGCAGAATTCGCGCCTGCGCAGAGCCCTCGGCGATGCTGCTTAGCGGCGGAGTCCGCCCACTGTGCCCTGACGACGCGTTACCGTTGCCATGGAGACCGCGCTGTTTACCTCTCTCTTCCGCAAGAGCTGGGAGCTCCAATTGAGGTAAGGAGGCGCCCATCCCGAGCTTGTGTCGTCGTTCTTTGCGGTGCTGAGGTGAGTAAACCCCGGCCCCACCCCACCGACACTTAGCCGCAGCCCTCCGCCCTACCCAAAGCCTTGTGCCTGTTGGGATCAGCTCCCCACCTTTCTGGGGACTACTCAGCATGCCCAGGAGTCTTCAGTTAGATTTTGGGACCCACACTCAGATAAACTTGGGAGAGGCCATAAGAGGGACTGGGCCAAGAAGAAATGGGGAGACCGCCTGTCGTTTGAGGGGCTGGGTGGGCTGAGGTGTTCAGCCTGGGCAAGATCTGACTCTGCTTCTATCCTTGTATGTGTGAAGGCTTCAGAGATCCAGAGACCCCTAAGGGCAGAAGCTTAGACTTTTGGGTAGGGATGGGAGTGGGGGCAGATTTCAGCCCTGTCTGAGGCAGGCAGTTCTCACGTTCACAGCTGGGTGCGAGTGAGGTGGGTAAATTTTATTTTTTAAAAAATACGCTTATGTTTAACTACACCAGAAAGTAAGTTTGGGCAGGTTGGGTCAGATCTATACTACAAATTTTGAGACTGAATTAATTAGTTAATTAATTTTGGTATTTGATTTACTTTTAATTGTACATATTTATGGGGTACTGTGTGATATTTTGATATATGTATACAATGTGTAATGATCAAATCAGGTTAATCAACATATTCATCACCTCAAACATTTATCATCTGTATTGGGAACATTCAAAATCCTCTCTTCTAGCTAATTGAGAGAATACAATAATTTGCTGGTTATAGTCACCCTGAAGTGCTATAGAACACTTGGTATTATTCCTCTTATTTAGCTGTAATTTTGTATCCACTAAGAGGTCGGTAAATTTTAGTCTTTCGGTTGCCGCCTGCCATCTGCCTGCAGTGTTCCCCTTCCTGTTCTCTCCTTTTCAGAAGCTTTTAGATTCTTTTATCTGTTCAATAGGATCAATACCCAGTTGTCAGTTTACAGATGTTACATTTGTTCATTGTTTAAGAAAACACATCTGGGTTAATCTGTTTGGCAGAACACTACTCTATGACCCAGAAATTCTAATGAATCATAAAAATGCACGTGTTCACCAAAACACATGTCTGAGAGAACTCATAGCATTCTTATTAGAGCCCTAAAGTGGAAAGGACCCAAACATCCATAAACAGTAGAAAAGATAGGTACATCCTGGTATATTCATACAATGGCACACTACACAGCAACGAGAATGAACAAACTACAATAAGAACAACGTGAATGAATCTTACAAGCGAAATAGTGAGTGAAAGAAGTCATATACAAAAGAAACATACTGCGTGGTTCCATTTATCTTAAGTTTGAAACAGCAAAACTAATTTATAGTGTTATAAGTCTGGATAGTGGTTACCCTGTGGAACTTGGGGTGGAGACTGGGGACTGGAAGGAAGCTTGAGATGCTGGTAATGCTTGTTTCTTGATTTGGGTGCTGGCTACATAGTTGCGTTCATTTTGTGTACAGATTATGATTTATGCACTTTCTGGTGTGTGTGTCATACTTTAATAAAAGTTGTCATAAAAAATGACAAATGGCTTTTATTTAATCTAAAGAAAGTCTGCCTTTTATCGGGACTTTGAAAACCTCAAATGGCCAAACTACTACAACCTCCGCCCAAGTTCCTGCCTTCAGAATGGCACATTGCTAACAAGAGCCAGTACCACAGAGCAGAGGCACAAAGGTCCCGATCTGAACGCCTGGTGGCAGAAAGCCAGAGGCTTGTGGATGAGATTGAAAAGAGCACAAGAAAATCTCAAAGCGATGTGAACAAGAAACTAGGTAAGACAATGTGCTGTGTATATTTGTGAACATGTTTGGATAAGACTGTTGAGGTTTAGCTGTACATACTGTCATGTTCAGGAGTGACAATGTATTATTCTTGAAATATTAGGGAAAAACGTGTATTTTCCAGGTTCTATGTTTACGTTCACTGCCCTAAGATAGACACATGGTAACCCAGTCTGATTTTCAGCTGTCCATCATCCATCATTCATTCACTGATGTGATACACATTTATTGAGTGTCTAAGGGTATCTACAGAGTATGCAGGGAATGATCAGAGTCCGATTTTTAGGGGCTCCTGGCTTGAAGAGGAGGAAGAGACAAAAATTAATAATATGAATATAGCCAGATAGGTGCTGGGGTAAGGAGAACAAAGGTACAGGTAGGGGAGGCACTGGAGAGTTGAGAAAGTTTTTTAGAGAAGAACATTTGAGCTGGGTCTTAAAGGTAGAGTAATTTTCTCTTGACAACTCCATACTTAAAAACGGTATTTAAAGGGTGGTGCCCTGAAATACGCAAAACAAAAATAAACATAAAACAAAACAAACAACACCTCTCAAACGCCAAAAAGTGATAAACCAGAGGTCACAAACTCAAACATCTATAAGGGTGCAGATAACATACAATTGAATGTAAGACAATAGAGAGTGGGGACTGTGGGGACCTGGAGAACATGTGCCTCATCTAAGAAGGTAGCTGCTACTCAGTTCCAACCAGTTTCTTCCGGGAAAGAATGGACCCAGTGTTGCCTGATCGTCTGGTTTTTTTAAAGAAAATCTGGAAAGCTGGAATTTGCCCACTTTTTAAATGTTGGCAACTGTTTTATTAATTTATTTATAACACTGAGCCAGCTGAAAAAGCACATCTATGGGTAAAACCTGGTCTGAAGGCTGCTAGTTTTTCCACCTCCAATAAGCCAAACTTCATTTTGGCCAACAATGTTAGATATTAGGCTCTCCTGAAGGGTTGATCCTTACTGCAAAACCAGCGTATAGACAAGTGTCTTCTAAAAAATTGTGCAAATAGGTAGGTGTTAAAAATGAGGATGCATCATTCATATTTTGCAATACTTGTGCTTCAGTAGGCATGGGGAAAAAGTTTTCAAGGTCTGAACCTTAACTTCATTGCTTCATTGCATCATTTAAAAAAATTAGCCATTTACAATGTCATAAAAAAATTAAATACTTAGGAATAAATTTAACAAAAAATGCGCAAGAGTTCTACACTGAAAACTACAAGCCATTATTGCAAGAAGTTAAAGAAGTTCTAAATAAATGCAGAGATATATCAGTGGATGGTTCGGAAGACTCAGTATTTTAAGGATGTCAATTCTCTCCAAATGAATTTATAGATTCAATGCAATGCCAATGAAAATCCCAGCAAGTTTTCTGGTGAAATTGGCAAACTGCTTCTAAAACTTATGGAAATGCAAAGGGTCAAGAATAGACACAGCTATTTTGAAAAATACAGTGGGAATCTTTCACTAAGATCTATCATAAAGCTATGGTAATTAAGACAGTGAAGTATAGGCAAGGATAGGCAAATTGTCCAATGGAACATAACAGAGTCCAGGAACAAACCCACACATACACATTTATCTGATTTATGACAAAAGCAACACTGCAGTGTGATAGATAAAGGGTGCATTTATGATAAATTGGTGAGTTGGATATTCATATGGAAAAAGTTATATTCTGACACTTACCTTATATCATATATTTAAAAAAATAAAATCTAGGTAGGGTACGTATCTAAATGGGGAAGGTAAAACAAACTTTTAGTGTGGAGGATACCAACGTTAGTAAAGCAAATGTATTTTACAGGGCTTAACTTATTGCTTAGTGGGGCCACAGCCCTGTAGTTTAAGGTATAGCCTAACTTTTTAGAATTATACATAAAAATGCTTAGCTTGGGAAAAACAGAAAACTTTCCCAGGACTAAAGTCTCTGTTGTAGATAAAAAGGACTAATATCCAGAATATATAAAGAACTCAAACAACTTTACAAGAAAAAAACAAGCAACCCAATTAAAAAATGGGCAAAAGAGCTAAGTAAGCATTTCTCTAAAGAAGATATGCAAATGGCCAACAGTCATATGAAAAAATGCTCAACATCACTCAGCATCCGGGAAATGCAAATCAAAACCACACTGAGATACCATCTCACCCCAGTTAGGATGGCCAAAATCCAAAAGATGCTGAAAGATAAATGCTGGCGTGGTTGCGGAGAAAAAGGAACTCTCTTACATTGTTGGTGGGAATGCATAATGGTGCAACCCCTATGGAAAATGGTTTGGAGGTTCCTCAAACAGCTGAAGATAGATTTACCATATGATCCAGCTATCCCACTACTGGGAATGTACTCAAAGGAATGGAAATCATCAAGTTGAAGGTATACCTGTTTCCCAATGTTCATTGCAGCACTCTTCACAATAGCCAAGAGCTGGAATCAGCCCAAATGTCCATCATCGGATGAGTGGATATGGAAAATGTGGTATATCTACACAATGGAATACTACTCAGCTATAAAAACGAATGAAATACTGCCATTTGCAACAACATGGATGGACCTTGAGAGAATAATATTGAGTGAAACGAGTCAGGCAGAGAAAAAGAAATTCCACATGTTCTCACTCATTGGTGGGAGCTAAAAAATAATCAAATTAATTCACCCACATACACACACACAAAAAAAATACCGGGGGTGGGGTGGGGAAGAAGATATAACAACTATACTTTTATGAAGTTGTTACAACAAGCAAACGGAAAGGACATTCTTGGGGGGGAGGGGAGAGAGGGAGGAGGGAGGGAGGTGTCAGTGATGGGCCATAATAATCATATACATTGTATGTTGACAAAATAAAAATTTAACGAAAAAAAAAATTGTAAGACAGCAAAAGTGATTGCTCTAAGGGCAGTTGTCCTTGGTGCAGCTAAACCTAATGATGGGAAAGTATGTGAGCTAAAAGCTTCAAGGCTGATGGTGGGGGATGTTCCACATCTCACCTCCCACTGTTTCTTTGAGTTTCTTAGGGAACTGAGTGTTGCCACAATGATTATCTCATTGTTTTTTTTGTAACCACCTGTGTTCCTTTTCTGTAACTTTCTTGCCTGGACAATAAAAACTGGGAGAAAACCTGATTCTGGGTTATTCTTAGGAATTCTTCTCTCTTGAAAGAATTGCTCCTGGGATTAACCCCTTCTGGGCCTCTCACTACTTTGGAGAAGTGGGCTTTGAGTAATCCTTTGTGCTTCCATCACCCTGGAAGAGATGACATTTTAAAGGAGAACATCTTTATGACTTGGAGAAGGCAAACATTTCTTGTTCTTAAGTAGGGTGCAAAAGAACCAATCATAGAGGAAAAAAATTATAAATTGGACTATATTAAAATGAAGAAATTTGTTTGTCTAAAAGACCTCTTAAAAGACTGAAATAGCAATCACAGAGTGGGAGAAGATATTCACAATATACATAGCTGACAAAAGGTTTATATCCAGAATATGTAAAGAATTTTTAAGAATAAAAAAGAAAAAGGCAGATAACAATAAAAACTGAGCAAAAACTTGACACGCCTTACAAGAGATGAAGTTCAATAAACATATGAAGAGGTGCTCTTTCTTCATTAGTCATCGGAGACCACAAATTAAAATCACAGTTGAGATGCCATTAACCACCCGCCAGAATGGCTAGAGTGAAAAAGAAAAAGGAGAACAGAAAAAAGAAAAAAAATACAAAGTTTTTTTTTTTTTTTTGTCTTTTGTCTTTTTCCGTGTCCGGCAACGGATTGCAACCCTCAGTGTTGCCCCCGTACCGGACCGGGGACCGGCAACGGGATTGCAACCCTCGGTGTTGCTCCCGCGCCTCGCTCAGCCAGTGAGCGGGAACTGGTCTGTATGTGGGATCCGAACCCTCGGGCGGGAGTGCCGCCGCGCTTCCCAAGTGGCGCACTATCCAGTGCGCCACCGGGCCGGCTCAAAAAAAATACAAAGTTTTATAGAGGATGTGGGGCAACTGGAACTCTCATACCCTGCTCGTAGAAGTATTAATTGGTATAACCACTTTGGAAAGCTCTGGCAGCATCTACGATAGCTAAACATATGCATAACCTTTCACCTAGCTATTCTACTTTTGTGGATATACCCAACAGGAATTCATATATATGTTTACCAAAGATATATGCTGCAGTGTTCAAAGGAGTGCTATTTGTAATAGCCCTAAACTAGAAACTACCCACGTGCTCATTGACAGTAGAATGGATAAATAGTGTTATACTATACAGCTAAGAGAATGACTGATATACAACTACATGCAACACTACAGATGAATCGTACAAACTTAGTAAGATGTTGAGTAAAATAACACACAAATGAGTACATACCACATTATTCCATTTATATAAAGTAAAACAGACAAACAAAGGGAAAAGGAAAAATTATACTGTTAGAAGTCAGTGCTGGTATGTGAGGAGACAGGAACTGGAGGTGGTCACACAAGACTCTCTGGGATGCTGGTAATGTTCTGTTCCTTGAGTTGGGTATTGGTTATGTGGATGCATTCACTGTGTGAAAATTCATTGAATATTCTGATATTTATACTTTTCTATGGGTTTATGATACTTCGATAAAAAGCTAAAAATAATTTGCAAGTTTCTGTGCTGTGGAGGATATTGATATTAATAAAACACACGTTTTTCATGGGGCCTTAGCCTATAGCTTAGTAGGACCAAAGTCCTTAGTTTAGTCAGACCAAAGTCCTTAGAATAGGCTGTAGCTTAGTAGGACCACAGTCCTTAGTTTTAGCAGGACCAAAGTCCTGTTGTTTAAGGAATAGCCCAACTTTTTAGCAAAACACATAGAAATGCTAAGATTAAAAAAGACCGGAAAACTTTCACAGGACTGAAGTCCTTGATGTAGATGAAAAAATTGAAGCACAGCAAAAGTGATTGCTCTAGGGGCAGTTACCCTTGGTGCAGTTAAACCTAAATGATGGGAAAGTATGTGAGCTAAAAGCTTCAAGGTCACTCTGCTAGTTAATGGTTGGGGGATGTTCCACATTTTACTTTCAGCTGTTTCTTTGAGTTTCTTGGGGAACTAAGCATTACCATGACGCTTATCTCATTGTTTTTGTATGTCACATGGCTTAGTTTTATGACAACTTTTAATGATAAATTGCTTGAACTATTTTAAGTTATATCTGCTTTAATGAAAATTGTCATGTAGCCAGTTTGTTTATGTTCTCACTATGACTGATTAACCACCTGCATTTCTTCTGTAACTTTCTTGCCTGTAAAATAAAAACTTAGAGAAAACCTGACTTGGGCTATTCCTAGGGCTCTCCTCCCTTGAAGGAGTTCTCCCTGGGTTTAACCCCTTCAGGCCTCTCATTGCTCTTGTTACATGGGCTCTGAGTAAACCTTTGCATCTCTGTCACCCTGCAAGAGGTGATGACACTGTGCTGGTGCTGGTGATATATACTTTTCAGGTTGGTACCTGCCCTTGGGGAGCTTGCAGTCTAGAAGTAGACATTAGTTATGTACCCAGGTACCCTGGATATGGTGTGATCTATCCCATATGAGTAGCACTGATAAAGCACTGTCAGATTGGAGGAGGAGGCAAATCACTTCCAATTGGTCTCATCCAATGATTACCCAATTTGCAAGCCCAATAGTCATTTAGTCTTCATCTGGTATGACCCCTCTGCAATACTGAATACTTTTGAAATTGTATGGCATAAGTCTCTTCTGGTTCATTTTCTTTCTCTCCGACTACTTCTTTCTCTTTTTTATTGTTGATGCTTCTTTTTCCCATTCATCCCTTATTGGTAAACCTTAGTGTTTTATTCTTGGCCCTCTTAGCGTCTTCTTCTTTTCTCTCTATACCTTCTCTCTTTTTGACCTCATTAGAAATTTTATCACTATCCTCTTTGTACTATTGTTTTGCAAATAGAAATCTTTAGCTCTAACTTCTCATCATAACTTTTTTATGGAAATAGAGAACTACTTGCCATACATTTCTACCTAAATTCCTTCAGGCACCTAAAACTAAATATGTCCCAAGATGAATGCATCACTTTGCCTCAAAACTTGCTTCTGTTTCTGCTGTTCCTTACCCTGGGACCAGGAGTCATTCATTTATTCATTCATCTGTCAAATATGTCCAACATTGTGCTAGATGCTTAGGAGTATAAAGTTGAAGAACAAACACATTCTAGTATGTGAGAGAGATAAAACAGAAGTAAAAAGTAACTAAAATATTTCAAGTTGTTAGCCTGGACTAAGACAATGGCAGTAAAGGTGGAGAGAAGAGGTGCTCGATAATAAGTATGTTAGACTTATGAATAATTTTTTTTTTTTTTGGTCTTTTTCGTGACCGGTAAGGGGATCGCAACCCTTGGCTTGGTGTCGCCTGCACTGCGCTCAGCCAGTGAGCACCGGCCAGTCCTATATAGGATCCGAACCCGCAGGCGGGAGCGTCGCTGTGCTCCCAGCGCTGCACTCTCCCGAGTGCACCACGGGGCCGGCCCTAGACTTATGAATAAATTTTAACAACAGAAACCAAGGAGATATGTGGACAAAATAATAACGGCAAGATACCCATTGCATTTACAGGGAATAAGTAGTAGAGGTCCAAGTTGGTGTTTAGAGTACATGAAGGGAGCAGCAGGATGGAGGTGAGAAGGAGATGCAGCTGGGCCAGGCCTGAGGAGGTCCTTAAATTTGGAAGGTGCAGTTCAGTAGGTAGCTAGTTAGAATTTAAGAGGTAGAGATAGAAATCTGGGAGTCATCACATAAAGATCATAATGGAGGGCATATGAGTAGCTTAGATTAATTAAAGAACATTTTGAAAGAGAAGAAAAAAGGGCATGGGAGGAAGAGGATCTAGAGAAGAGTTGGGGAACCAAAGTTCAGGTGGAAGAACAAAAGATGAGGGTTTCATGGGCGAGGAAGTCTTCTATTGTATCTATGGTTGTCTAAATGTCAAAGAGACTGATAGTGGAACAAAAATGATTTTGCACTGGTGACTTGAAGATTATTGGTGACCTCTTGGGATGACAGGTCCAGCAGGGCAGCAGGGGATGCAAGGTGGGGGCGGATTACAAAGTGTGAGCGGGGAGACCTTAATTTACATGGTGGACTGAGCACATGTATTTGTTTTCTCTCCCTTTCAAAATTCCAACAAAATAGCAGTAAAGGATTAATTAATGAAAGCTATGCCTCAAGGATGAGGGGGTGGGTGAGGAGGAAGCAACAGTAGACAAATGATGAAAACAAGATTTTAGAAGCTACAGAGCAAGAAGCCAAGTGGTAACACATTTAGGGCCCACAGAAAGTCAGGATGGGTAGACGGCAATAAGAAGCTAGCTGATCCTTGCTGCAGATTCATGCTGCAGAAACCTCAAAATGCTCAAAATTAGACACATTCAGCTAATTCTGAAGCTGGGGGTTCAGGCTAGAACCTTGAACAAGAATGGGTGAAAGTCTTTATAAACAGCCCCTTCTCCGCTCTGGCTCTCCCTCACTCCAGGAGAAGGCTAAAAGTTAAAGGATTCAATGTTAAGTCTATTTACTGAACAATAATTCTTCCAGCTGGTAGCCAGGCTTCTACCCTCAGACACAAGATTGGAAGATTTCTCTGTGGAGAAATTAATAGCCCAAAAGGAAAGATCTATAGATGTTAACATTTGAGGCTTCTCCAATGAAATGCCTGGGCCTTGCCTGATCACTCTGTACAATAAAGCGGTCTGGTTGACAAGCACTGTTGCAGCTTCCAGGTAGCATTTTAGCATCTCATTCTTAAATCAGATGAGGATCACCAAACATTTGAGGAAAGTCTCTAACATGGCAGACAGCAAAACAAATAATCAAACACCCAGAAACTCAGGAAACAGACAATGCATAGAGCAAAAAACAAACAAACAAACAAACAAAAACAAACAAACCAAAAAAAAAAAAAAAAAAAAAACCCAAAAGACTCTTGGACCCTAAGAGAATTCAGAGAAGATATTGCATCTGTGGAATGAGCAGAAGAGTCTTTAAAAGGAGAACATTCAGAGAACAAGAGTTCTTGGAAATTAAAATATGAGAACACGAAAATCTTAAAAATCAAGAGGAGTGTTGAAAGATTAAGTTGGAGACTCTCCAGAGAGTGAAGAAAAGAGATTAAGAAAAAAAAAAAAGGGTTAACAGGAGAGAAAAGATAAGAAAATTAAAGGATCAATCTGGGAGCCTTAACAACTAATAGGAGTTCCAGAAAGAGCATAGAGAAAACAGAGAAGAAAAAAATCATCTGTAGAAGAATACAAGAAAATTTCATGGAACCAAAGGACCTAAGTTTTTAGATTAAAAGGGCATGCCTAGTGTCTGGCACAATAATTAAATAAGGTTAACACTAGTGTGAACTTTTGAACACTAGGAAAATAGAGATATTCCTAAAAGCTCTCAGAGGGGAAAAAAGAGGTCACATACCAAGAATCAGGAATCAGAATGACATCAGACTTTTCAACAGAAACTCTGGAGACTGGAAGGAAATGGAGTGACACCATCAAAATTCTAAATGAAAAGGGTTTACAACCTACACTCTAGTGCACAGCCAAATAATATCAAATGGTGAGGGCAGAAGAAAGGCATTTGCAGACTTGCAAGTTTTCAAACATTTTACTTCATATGCATCCATTTCTTAGGAAGTTCCTGAAGGATGTGCTTCAGCACACTGAAGGAGTAAATCAAGGAGGAGGAAGAAATGCAATCCAGGAAACAGGACTCCAGCACGAGAAGGGTGAAGAGGATTCCCGGAAGCAAAGGCACAGTATGGGAGCCAAGCAGCAAACTAGAGAGCGGCCAATCAGACTGGAGCGGGAGGAGGCAGCGCTGTAGGAGAGGTGTCTCCAGGAAAGAAACAAAATTAGCAGATTGCTGATGGGTTGGAATATATTGAGAGAATATTTGTAGTTCTGTCAGAAAGTCGAGGGAAAACTATTAATAAGTATATAGAAAGTGAAGCAATCACTATAGTAACCATTTTACTATCTGTATGTATCTGATAACATCATGTTATAAACCTCAAATATACACAGTAAAATTTTTTAAAAGTTAAATAAAAAAGAGTCATTGTACGGAAGAGAAAACTGACAGTTACACAGCCAGTACCTTGTGACTTTAAGATTCAAATGCTGAATTATTTAGTCTGAATTTATTATATATTATATAGTTTTCCTACTATAATCAGCTGTCTTTTACTTACAATGCTTAATAAATTTACTTTTAATTATCATTAAAAAAGTGAAGCAAAAATGCAATTATTAGCCCCCCAAAATAGAGAGTTGTATAATATAAAAGTTGTATAAAGAAATTTATTATAATATACTACATGGCTCAGGTGTAAATAACATTTACATATTTACAAAAATATAAATAAACAGTAAGTTACTATTTAACAGGATGATGATACAGCTATATCGGGAGATGGAAAAACCGAAGAATGTTGTGTGAGTTGGTTAAAAACAAATAACATTTTAAATAATATTTAAATAAATAAAATTTCATCACAGGGAATCAATAGATAATATTAAAACTGATCATGAGTAAACACTTGTAGCAGTGTAAGCAAATACCAGAGGAAATAATGAAAGCATTTAAAGTGGTTGCTCCCAGAAGGTGGGAGTGGGTAGTGATGCGTCAGAGAATTGTAATACTTTTTAATACTATTTGACTTTTCAAATAATATGCATTTATATCTTTGATAATTAAGTTATTAAAAACAGTGGGCATCCAAAAATTAGTCAGTGAGTTTAGAATGATAAATTCAATGTGAGAAAAAATATCTTCCTTCCTTTCTTCTTGCTAATGAACATTTATAAAAAAGATGCCCCAAGTAGCACAGCTAATTGGAAAGAAAAGGAACATATCTCAGGTAGGTTTGTGTTTGTTTTTCTCTTTTTGGTGGCTGGCTGGCATGGAGGTCTGAACCCTTGACCTTGGTCTTGTGACACTGAGCCCTAACCAACTAAGCTAACCAGCCAGCCCAGTCGCAGGTAGTTTTATGACAGTCCTCAAGTTTCTAATTCAGAAGTTGGCTACATTGGGAGTAGAGTAATCCTGGCATAACTTCTCTGTGTGCTTCAGAACAGAGACTCGAGGAAGTCAGGTTCTGGAAGAAGGAGTTAGATGATAAACTTGAGCAGCTTGTGTATGAAACTGAGGATCTACTCACACATAAGACCAGACTGGAAAAAGCCTTGGAGAGCTTTAAAGAGCCCTTGCGCATCACTGAGACATGCCTGGCATACAGGTAGGAGAGAAGGTTTCTCGAGTGAGTTGTCTGTTGTGGAAAATGAAATGCTGGGTAGTAAGAGCTGACTGTGCGAGATGGAGGGCCAGAATGAGGCAGAGGTGCAGTGTTCTTTTAGAGCTGAAGTTACCCCGTGGTGCTGGGCAGTGGAAGGAGATGTGGACTTGCTTCATGTCTAAACTCTGCTCCTGACTAACTTAAATAAACATTAGTTAGGACTCAGTTTAGCTGTGGGTATCAGGAAAATGCAAAATAAGTTAAACTTAAATAAAATAGTTTCTTTCTCTCTCACATTTAAGGAGTTTAGAGATAGTCAGTTCGGGGTTGGCATGGTGTGCTCCAGTTTTAGAGCTCCAGGCTTTTTCTATCTTGTTGCTTTACTGCACGTGGCTTTCAGTCCCAAGGTTACCTCGTGATTTAAAATGGTAGCTGGAGCTCCAGCCATTGTGTCTACATTCCAGCAAGTAGGAAGAAGGAGGGTTTGGCCTTCACCATTTCTACTTACATCCCATTGACCAGAACTTAGTCATGCAATAGGATCTGGGAAATAGTTGTCTTTATTTTGGGCAGCCAGATGCTCAGCAATAAAAATCAGGGGTTCTATTGCCAGAGAAGAAGGGGAGAACAGGTACTACAGCTATTGGGGGACAATAAGACTGCTCCAACACACAGATTCATACAGAAGCATTTTGTAATCTAGAGATCACTGTGCAAACATACCTTTTTTTGAGTAAACTTTTCCAAATGCAGATTTTTATAGGTCACCCCCATGCTTAAAATCCTTTCATTACAACCCATGCCCCAATAGCTTCAAGATAAATTTCTAATTTCTTTTTTCTTTTTGTCTTTTTTGTGACCGGTGAGGGGATCGCAACCCTTGGTGTGGTGTCGCCCGCACCGCGCTCAGCCAGTGAGCGCATCGGCCATTCCTATATAGGATCCAAACCCGCGGTGGGAGTGTCGCTGCACTCCCAGCGCCGCACTCTCCCGCGTGCACAACGGGGCCGGCCCTAAATTTCTAGCTTCTTAGCTTAGCAAACAAGATGCACCATGATTGGGCCCCCAGTGATTTCTCTAGTCCCATACCTCATCCCCAGTAGGGGGATGTGCTGAGCCTCTCACAGTTTCCCAAATGCACCATGCCTCTGTCTTCCTAGAAAGTCCTATCTCTTCCAGGAACTCACCTGGGATTCTCTGCAGCAACCAGGCAGCAGTCTCCCCAGCCAGGTTTAGAGAGCGTGTAAAGCAAAGAGAAGCAGCAGCTGATCACAGAGGCCAACACCCAGCTGGCCCAAGTGTAAGCCTAAGAATAGTTATAATGTAGAGGTTCCTAAATTTATTGAGCATGTACTGTGTGCCACGTGCTGTACTCAAGGAGCTTTTATATCTCATTTCTACCTTGCCACAGTCCTATAGATTACTAATAATTATCCTTATTTTACAGAAAAGGAAACCAAGTCACAGATGAGTTATATGACATGCCTAAGGCCACACAGCTAGTGAGTGAGGGGGCCTTTGTCCCAAGCACTGTCACACAGGGTGGAAAAGAAGAAAATGTCATGCAGTGGGGTCAGTCTGGGGAGTAATACAGCATAGTGTTTAAAAGCATGTGTAATGCCCAGTTCTGTGACACTGAGTAAGTTACTTAACCTCTTTGAAACTCAGTTTCCTCATCTGTACTTGAGAAGGTTATGTGGAAATATTGATATAAAAAGCTCAACACAGCACCTGACACATAGTAACTGCTCAGTAGTGGAGGTAATATTAATATGGGTATTATTATTATTATTACTGGTTATTGTTAGCGTTATCATAATAAAACATCTTTCTGGGTTCAATTCCTTGTCAAAAAACAGGACTAGTATCAAGGAAGGAAACGTATGTCTTTGAAGTTCTAAGACAATGTTTCCAGTGAATAGATAGGAAGGAAAGGCTTCAGAACTGATGGCCGAACTAAGGAGAAGAAAGTCCATTTGGCATTTTTCAGAACAAGTGACGAGCTATCAATCAATTTTTCGTCACTGCGTTGTGGATATTTCGAAGTTGCACAGACACCTGCTCATGTCCATCCCCCACGGCGACACCCAGACGGACTGGGTGACACTCACTTGGTTGTGCAGAGAGTTACAAATGCCCAGACATTTAGACAATATGGAGCTGCCTCCTGCATGTGGTGGCCGACCTGCTGCCTTCCCCTGCCAGGGAGAAGCGTGTTGGTATTGACCTGGTGCACGATGAGGTGGAGCAGGAGCTGATAAAGGAGGCTGAGATCATCCGGGGCGTGATGGCGCTGCTCACGCGCACCTTGGAGGAGACCTCTGAGCAGGTCAGGTATGGCTGGTGGGGCCTGCCCTCCATATCTCCACTGGGGATTCCCAGAAGAAGCAGCGCCCACAAAGGCCAGGCTCCATGGCATGGAAAGCATGGGATTTAAGACTCCCACAGATGCTCTCTGTGTCCCCAGATGGTCCCAACACTCAGGGTGAGAAGCAGCGTGGCATTCACCTCTGGTGGTGGGTAGAGATGGGGCCAGATTTCACCCTGGTTGTAAACTGGAGGACTGTAGAGCCAATGGCTGCCAGGGCTGACCCCTCACATACTGCATGCCACAGTGGAAGGGAGGATCTTGAAGCCCAGGTGTGGTTACATTAATGTCACCAAGCATCAGGTGGAATACACGTGTGTTGGGGTGATGGGAAGCTGGAGAGGAAGTGCTGCCATCCTGTACCAGACCTTCCTTCAGCTTCACTTTCCAGGGTCTCCCGAGAACCCATAGGTGCCACCTGTGCATTCCAGAGAGAGAAACCCAGTTTACCTTCTCCCTCCAGGCTGAACCGCTCTGCCAAGTATCATCTTGAAAAGGACTTGAAGGACAAGTTTGTGGCCCTGACCATTGATGACATCTGCTTCACACTCAACAACAACTCACCAAACATCAGATATTCTGATAACGTTGTGAGGATTGAACCAAAGTGAGTGGGGCCCTGACTGCTGACATGTCCTTTCGTCCTTCCTCCCTGCTGGTAATGTCCGGAGCTTCTCAGACAGGCAGGACCTCACGAGGCGTGCTTGCAGCTGGCCGGGAGCTGGGAGGAGGCAGGCTTGGTGCCCACCCCAACATAGGGCCCAGAGCTCCTGGGTCCTCCAGGTTACGCCTCACTCTAGGGAGGTCTGATATCCAGCCCTTGAACATTTATTTATTTTTATGATGGCAGCACTCTTTTTTAAAAAACTGAAACATCTGTGGGGTACAGAGTTGAATATGAATGGCTGTGTGCAATATGTGATGCTCAAATCAGGATAATTAGTGTATTCAACATTGCACAATGTAATCGTGTTTCGTGGCCCTTTACCAGTTTCTCTCTTATGCCCCTCCCCCTCCCCGTTCCCACCTCTGGTAACCTCAGTTCTGTTTGCTCTTTTGAAAGTTCATTGTATTATTGTGGCTGTCATATCCTTCTTTTTTTATTGATTTTTTAGCTCCCACTTATGATTGAGGACGTGCAGTATTTCTCTTTCTGTGCCTGGCTTATTTCACTTAACATAATTTTCTCTAAGTTCATCCCTGTTGCTGCAAATGGTAGAATTTCATTCTTTTTAATGGTGGAATAGTATTCCATTGTGTGTATATATATCACATTTTCCTTATCCAGTTGTCCAAAGGTGGACATTTACAATCTTTAAACAATTAAAGGATATTCTTTTATCTATGCATGTTTTTTAACAAGTAGAAGAATCTAAAAACGTATAAAGGGCAAGTCAGTCATTCTCCTTTTTCACCCCTTTCCATTTTTATACCCCCTGAGATAACCTGTATGTTCATACAAACACATACATATATGTGTACTCATACACACACAAGTAAATTTTGTTTAGTTTACAAAAATGGGATTATCCTATGTACCTTTTCTGTAACATCTAACTTGTGTTTTTCTATTAGCATTATATCACAACCTAACACATTTTAAAATTTAAAACCTTCTTTTTGAAATAAAACATACATATAGAAATGCATACAAAGAATAAACATGCAGTTCAGTGAATTATCATAGTGTTTGTTATCTTTTGCTGTGCGACAAATTACCCCAAAACTTAGCAGCTTAAAACAATGAATATTTATTATCTCATGGTTTCTGTGGGTTGGGAACACTGCTTACTGGGTGCCTTTGGCTCAGCATCTCCTGAGGTTGTAGTCACACTGGCTGCTGGGGCTGCAGCCCATCTGAAGGCTTGACTGGGGTGGGGTGCGCTTCCAGGCTGACTGCTGTGGTGACTGCAGGCCTCAGTCCCTTGCCATGGGAGCTTCTCCATGGGGAAGTATTATGACGTGCAGCTGGCTTCTCCCATAGTGGGTAATCTGAGAGAGAGAGACAGAGAGAGAGAGAGAGAAAGAGAGAGAGAGAGAGAGAGAGAGAGAGAGAACCAAGACAGAAGCTACAGTCTTTTTTTAACCCTAATCCCAGGACCAACATCTCATCCTTCTGTTTGTGCGAAATGAGTCAATAAGCTCATCCCATACTCAAAGTGAGCAGCTTCCACAAAGGTGCAACAGGAGTCAGGGATCCCTGGGGCCATCTTAGACGAGGCCTCTAATTCCAGAGTGAACCACCAACCAGATGAAAAAAGAAGACACCACCACCACCACCACAGAAACCCCCACCCTGTCCCCTTCTGATCAGTACTCCCTTTCTCCTCCCCAGAGGTAACTACTTTCCTGACTTCTGATAGATTTGTTTTGCCTGCTTTTTATTAAATAGCATCATATACTATATATGCTGTGTGTATGTTTGGTTTCTTCCAATTAACATTATTTTGAGATTCACCAGTGTTGTTACATAAAACAGTTCCTCTTCAAACTAGCAATTTATTCATTTGGTTTTCTATTTTATTCTCTGTGTTATAATCTGTTACCGTTATTGTATTTTAGTGCTCAAATTCTCTCTAGCTGTGTGATCTCAACCAAGTTACTGCATCTCTTCGAGCCTCAGTTTTCCTCCTCTGTAAAATGGGTGTTATAAAAGTTAGCACACTAGGCCATCGTGAGGATTAATGAGATAATGTCTGTAGGGTGCCAGCCCCGTGCCTGGCACAGAGAAGAAGTTTCCCCAGTGTGACAGCTGTTGCTGTTGATAGACCACCGTTCACTCTACCTAGAGATGAAAACATTCTAGGTGCTTCTGATGGTGGAGGTAGGCTTAGCTTTCAGTGGATTTCCAGGAGCTTGTCCCCCTCCACACACTCCCCTCACCAGCCCCAAATATGCAGGGAATGACAGTGTGGGTTTGTTTCAGCTCTGTGAGTCTGGAAGACTGGCTGGACTTCTCTAATGCAAACGTGGAGAAGGCTGACAAGCAGCGGAACAACTCACTGGCATTGAAGGCCCTGGTGGACCGCATCCTATCCCAGACGGCCAGCGACCTGCGCCAGCAGTGCAACATAGTGGACACAGCGTTCAAGAATGGGCTGAAGGAGACCAAGGATGCCCGGGACAAGCTGGCTGTCCATCTGGCCAAGGTGAGGTCTGGAGGGAGCATGGGATGGCACGTTCAGGAGGTTTCACCATGGAAAGTGAGAATGCCTTCTGGATCAGACCACTAGACTTCTGGGCTTATGATATTGGGTCAGCTAATGAGTAAGGGCTGTTCGCATCTCTCCATTTCAGCAGTAAGCTTTGGGCTTTGGGGACTGGAGTGGGACTTTGCCCCACTCTGGGACTCCATTGCCACTCACTGCTGCAGAGAACAGAGCCGCTGAGGACAGAATGCTGAAGCAGGAGACCCAGGCTCAGGGCCTGGCCAAAGAAAGATTTCTGTGTCATAAATACTCCCACCATGATCAATTTCAAGCTACCCATTTAACAGTGGGCTGGCAAAGTTGCGGAATATTTAACAAGCAGAGCCCACGTGAACTGGCTGCAGCACACCCTCCTCCCCATCAAGGACCCTGGATCCTGAGACTATATGACCACCCCACAAGGCCAAGCTCAGGGACACTGAGAAGTAGAGTCTAGTAGGACAGTGCTGCATTAGGTCTAAAGAAATGTGCCCAAATTCCAGTCCTGAGATGGCTGGGGGACTTAAGCAGCTTCCTGAAGCTCTGAGCCTCTTGCTTCAATGGTACATGCGGACGATGATGGCCCCCCCAACATGGTCACTGCCGGCCCACGCCTGCATTTTACTGCGGGTGAAACTGAGGCATAGTGCACGGCAGGACCCAAGGCGGCAGGGTGGGACTAGAACCTAGGCCTTCTCCACCTTCTCCACTCGTAAATCCCTGCCTGTGGCAGCATTCACAGCCCTGTCCTCTGGCAACTCAGAGTCTAGTTGGGAGACAAGATTTGTCCTTGTGATGTGCAGGACAAAGCGGAATATAATCAAGGGTTAAACAGCAGTATTCAGCAAAATGGGAGGTAGAAGAGCCTCGTGGGTAAACGTGGAGACTCTGGAGCCAGGCAGTTTGGGTTTGAACTGTGGCTTCAACGCTCGCTGTGTGGTCTTGGGGAATTACTGAAGCTCCCTGATCCTCAGTTTCCTTGTTGATAAAATTGGAACAACCACAGTGCTCATCTCCCAGGGTTGGTAAGGGTTAAATCAGACAACTCATATAAAGTATTTAGAACAGGGCCTCGCAACATAAATTTCACGTACGGTCATGTGTTGCTTAAGGACGGGGATAGATTCTGAGAAACACGTCATTAGGTGATTTTATCACTGTGTTAATGTCATAGACTGTACTTACACAAACCTACAGGGTATATTCTACTAGATACTTGGGCCATATGGTATAGTCATTATAATCGTATGGGACCACTGTCATATATGTGGTCCGTCACTATGTGACATATGACTATATGTGTATGTATATGTACATGTATATATGCATGCACATACACACATATATAATCAATATATAATACAATATAATATATATAATTAATAAAAATTGGCTGGTGATGATGATGATAATAATAGCCAAAGAATACTCAAGAAGTTTCTTGGTGGAGTAAGAATGCAGTCTAGGCCTTGAAAAATGGATATGAGACAGGAGGTCAGAGAGGAGGGGAGACTGCTGTAAAAGAGGCAGAGTGGGTGAGAGCTGGTTTTTACAGGGCATGTGAAAAGCCCAGTCCTGCTGGAGGAGAGAGTCCCTGCAAGAGCTGAGAGCTGTATGTCTGAAGGTCTGGAATGGAATATAAAATAAACATCCAATAGGTCTGGAAAGGCAGGAAAGATGGGTTAAAACAAATTAGGTGAAACTTAGCAGGGACAAAAGTAAAGTCTTTTACATGAGTCTAAAAAAGCCATTGTGCCAGCACAGTGTCTTAGTAGAAGCAGTATGAGTGAAAAGATTTAGTTGAAGGGGAATTGGGAAAAAACTATCAATAGGATGGAAGAGACGTCTAGACACGGAGGCTTTTGGTCCTGCTCCTGTCTGTGGTGGTGAGGCCTCGCATGCAGGACTGTTCACAAAAATAACACTGATAAGAGCGATGGTCATACAGTGTTGGGTGCACTGTGCTATTACATTGCTGTGCAACCCTGAAATGGGAGTTTATCTCTGAGAGATAGGGAAAAAGTGTTTTCCTGCTCTCACATACTCCTCAACACAGCACTTCTGCCAGTAGATGTGTGGGGTTTCCCCCACTCACTAAGCAAACAATTCTCCAGCTAGGTGTCCTCTGACTTAATTCAATTTTCACATTATCTAGCTGGAGATAGCATCAGATCCCGCAAGTTACAAGCTCAGTCGCACAAGACTGTCCCCAGTTCAGATGCCAGTTCCAAGTCCCAGGTTGTGACCTGTGATTCTGACCAACTGGCACTAAATGGGGTTCCTATGATCCCCTTCCTTGGGCTCAATTAATTTGCCAGAGAGGCTTACAGAACTCAGAGAAACACTTACTTATATTTACCCATTTATTATAAAGAATACTACAAAGGATTCAGATGAACAGATAGATGGGAGAGATGCACAAGGACAGGTATGGGGGAAGGGCGTGGAGCTTCCGCACTCTGTGGATGCACTGCCTTCCAGAAACCACCATGTGCCCAGCTAGCCGGAAGATCTCTGAATTTGGCTTCTTATGGGGACTTCATTAGGTAGGCACGATTGATGACATCATTGGCCGCTGCTATCAACTCAACCTTCAGCCCTTCTGCCCTTCTTGGGAGGTTGAGAGTGGGGCTGAAAGCCCCACCAGGAAATGGTATGTATTTCTATATAATACTATGTATTTCATAATATCACACATCCCCATTTTAGAGATGAGAAAACCGAGGCTGAGAAGGTAAACTTTGTTAAGGCCTCGTGACGAATAAGTGGCAGAGCTGGGCATTGAAACCAGGTCTGTCTGACTGCTGAGCTTGCACCCGTCCCCACCCCACGATTCTAATGGGAACACAAAGACTACGTCCTCTTCTGGCCTCACACTGTAGGAGGGACCAGATGGACTCAAGAGCAGCCTGGGAAAGGAGGGGCATTGGACAGGGGCTCTGCAGTTGGGAGAAGCAGAGACCCTGGGGCAGTGGTGTCCGATGGGAATGTAACACAAGCTGCATGTGTCACTTTACATTTTCTAGTAGACATTTTTTAAAAAGTAAGAAGAAACAGGTGAAATTAATTGTTTATTATATGTTTTATTTAACTTGCTGTATAAAAAACATTATTATCACTTCAACATGTTATCAACATAAATAATTAATGACATATTTTACATTCTTTTTTTTAAACCAAGTCTTTGGAATCTTTTGTGTATTTGACACTAATGGCATTGCCCTGGCTGTGTGTATTTGATATGGCACATATCAATTAGGACTAGGCACATTTCCCAGGCTCAGTAGCCACATGTGGCCATTTGCTGCTGTGTTCATGCAGCTTCTGGGAAACAGGGTCTCTTTCCTCATTTGTGAGAAGGGTGTAAGATGGTTCATGTATGTGGGACAGATTTACAGATGGTGGCCACAAATAAGATGGAGCCATGAAAGATATCCAAAATTTAATTTGAAATTATTTTAATATTCGAAAGAGTCATGGTCTAAGAGACAGAAAGTATATGACAAAAATCCAGGGGTTCGGGCCGAGCCCATGGCTTACTCGGGAGAGTGCGGCGCTGGGAGCGCAGCGGCCCTCCCGCTGCGGGTTCAGATCCTATATAGGGATGGCTGGTGGCTCACTGGCTGAGCGCGGTGCGGACGACACCAAGCCAAGGGTTGCGATCCCCTTACTGGTCACACACACACACACACACACACACACAAAAAAATCCAGGGATTCATCAAGTTCAAAGGCCTTAGGAGTTAACAGGGGAAATCATTTAGATCTCTTAAGGGCCCCCAAATTTTAAGATCCAATCAAGAAACAGCGCCCTGGGTGGGGGTGCCATGATTATGTGAATGGAAGAATTAGGGGATGTGTACTTTGAATAACTGTGAGACCCTGCACCCCCATTTGGAGGCCACCCACCTAGATTCTATGAGAAAAGGGTCCTGCTGATTATCATCTAGCCCCAAGCCTCCCTGGTCATGAAGAGACTTAGCAAGTGGAGAAGACAACCTCCAAATTAAATGATAAGGTAACCCCCACTTTATTTGCAATGTCACAATTGTTTCCATACTGGTCAAAGTGTATTTTAACCGCAGGAAGATTTAGAATTAAGTATAGGAATGTTTAAGATCATCTAACCTGGAGGTCAGCTCACTTTTTCTATACAGGGTCAGATAGTAAATATTTTAGGCTTTGTGGGCCAAAAGGCAAAATCAAGAATATTATGTAGGTATTTATATAATAAGAGAGAGAAAAAAAATTTCCACAAATTCTTCATCAACAAAATTCAAGTTATAATAATAATTGAGTATAAGTTTTTGTAATACAGGTATAATAATGAGGAGGAGGGAATTCTTTTGGGAGGGGATAACATCTTGCTTTGTTGAGGCTCAAAGTTAGTGTTTCCTATAAAATCTACTGCAAATGTTCATCTGTTAATGTTGATCTATATGAGATTTTACATATTTCATCTATGATATGTCTTTTCATTCAGCTAGGTACTGCCAAGTAATGATAACAATCTGTGAGCACATGATTTTAATTGACTGTATTCATAGCTTGGAACGCATTTATAGAACTCTGTCAGATTTTTCTAACAGAAATATTTGCCTTTTAGCATGTCATTACATTTCAGATTAATTACTTCCAGTTGAAGTTTAGGTAGAAGCTCCTCTATTACACAGTTTAATGGATTTTGAAATATGGAAATTTCCTTTGCATTTGCTTTGAGGTCCAAAAAACACTGGAACTTGGGAAATATGTGTTGCAAATTTATGTGGGGATGGAGGTCTTGCTTCTTCTAACTTTTGACAGCATAGAAAGTGCATAAAGCAGCTTGACATAATTTGTAATTAAAATCACATTAGTTGTTAAAACGACTTCGCCACAGTATAAGCTTTGCATATAAATGGTGTCTAGCCTTTTAATTTTAGTTGCACTCATTAAGAAATATTATTGTCTTCAGCAAAAACTTATTTCCAAAGCTATTCAGGGTTTGATAATAGTGGTTGGGGGTGGTTCTTCTTATTCAGAAAACTTTCAGTCTTGGCCCAGAGCTGAAATAAATCACGAGAAAAATTTACCACTGCTAAGACATTGAATTGCTGAGTGATAGGGCAAACCAGGATATTCAGCTTCTATTTCTGACAAAAACTGACAGAACTGATAATGGTCAAGTCTATGAGAACGAATGAAGTTCACTGTTTTTGATAATGGTTCAATAACATATGATAGACCCAAATATTTTGTGCAAAGTACCTTCTGACAGATATCACGAGGGAACTTCAAAAAGTTCATGGAAAGATTCAGATTATCTTTTAATTCCATTTCCACTAACTTTTTGAAGTACCCTCATGCAATGAATAACTATAAGATTCAAATAACTTACATTTTCATAAGCTGTATACATTTGTTCATAAGCCTTTTCCTGTCCAACACATGTTTGTGCCATCATCAGCTTTAACACTTCTTAGCAGATTCTACTTCAGGTTGCATTGAATTAGTATTTTCTCAACTCTTTGAAAATAGTTATTTCATACAAACCATTCACAGAGGCTGAGTCGTTAGTCACTCCGAACTCAGTGTTGACTCCTTGAGTAAACAACCGAGCAGCATTAAGAGCAAAAGAAAACCATTCAAAATCGTTTGCCTTGTTTACTAAATGGATTAGTGATGTTACTCCCCATGTCCTTAACTCTCTGAGCAACTATTCCTGCAGAAAGACTAATACTCTTAAATAAGTCTATATTCTCTGTACACACTTCCTCAACTACTATAATCAAACATGATTTAATTAACTCCCCATCAGTAATGGCTTTCCTTACTTGGCTAACAAATGAGCCACTTGGAACTGTGATTGTAGCCTCATTTTCATTTTTTGTGAAGAAATTCTGCAGTGATGAGATAATCCTGTTTAAATGTTCTAATTTTTCTGATTATTGCTTTCCTGTGAGTTGAGACTATTGTGATGAGTGCTTAGTATGGGAATGTTGATGTATATTGTATTCTTTCTGCACAGCTATAGTGTCATTGCATAATAAACACAATGGTTTGACATCTAGTTGATTAACAAACCTATGTTTCACTGGGTCTTAAAAGTGCAACACACAATACCCATTTTCTTGTTTTAAGATGATGGGTGTGAACTGTGCTATTGTTTGAATGTTTGTGTCCCACCCCAAATCCATGTTGGAACCTAATCCCCAAAGTGACAGTATTAAGAGGTGGCACCTTCAGGAGGTGAATAAGCTATAAGCGCTCTGCTCTCCTAGATGGGATTAGCACCTTGTGAGGGCTGGATGGAACTAGTGAGGTCCTTTTTCCCTTTTGCCTTCCGCCATGTGAGAACAAAGCATTTGTCCCCTTGTGAGCATGCAGTGACAGGCACAATGTTCAAGCAACAGCACTAAATCTGCTGGCACCTTGAATTTGGACTTAACCAGCCTCCAGTACCATGAGAAACAAATTTCTGTTTTTCATAAATTACCCAGTCTCAGGTATTTTGTTATAGAAGCAGGAATGGACTAAGGCATACTGGTAGTAAAACAGTGAAATAAGATGTCACCATATGGTGATATAAGGTTGGAAAAGCTGTCAAGTTGTAACTGAGTCACTGTGATTTGTAGTACTCTGGGCAACTGTGCAAAGCAACGAGGGCATCGCGTACAGTCTGTCACAATTCCTTCCCTCTGCCATCGCAGTTCAAAAGCAGTCTTAAATAAATAAATGTGCACGGCCATGTTCCGGTACAACTTTATTTATGGACACTAAAAATTAAATTTTATGTAATTCTCACATGACATGAAATATTCTGCTCTTGATTTTTTTTAACCATTTAAAAATGTGAAAACCTTTCTTTTGAGAGAATGAAAAGACAAGCCCAGAAAGCCTAGAAAAAATGAAAAGACAAGCCTAGAAAGACTGACTAGGAGAAACTATTTGCAAAACACATGTCTGATAGAGGACTGCTATTCAAAATATACAAAATACTCTTAAAACTCAATTAAAAAATCCAATTAAAAAATGGGCAAAAGATCTGAACAGATAGCTCACCAACAAAAATATACAGATGGCAAGTATATGAGAAGATGCTCAATGTCATATGTCATTAGGGAAATGCAAATGAAAACAACAATGAGATACTACACACGTATAGAAAATCCAAAACTCTGACAACTCCAAGTGCTGACGAGGATGTGGGGCAACGGGAACTCCCAGTCATTGCCGGTGGGAATGCAAAATGGTACAACCACTTTGGAAGACAGTTTGGCAGTTTCTTACAAAACTAATCATACTCCTATGATTCAGCAATCTCATTCCTTGGTATTTGCCCAAATGAGTTGAAACCTTATGTCTACACAAAAGCCTGCATATAAATATTTATAGCAGCTTTATTTATAATTGCCAAAACTTGCAACCAAGATGTTCTTCAGTAGGTGAATGGATAAATAGACTATGGTACATCCAGACAATGGAATATTGCTCATTGCTGAAAAGTGATGAGCTATCAAGTCATAAAAAGACACAGAGGAACTTTAAGTGCATATTGCTAAGTGAAAGAAGCCAATCCGAAATTCGTACCGTATGGTATGAATCATGATTCCAACTATATGACATTCTGGAAAAGGCAAAACTATGGAGACCCTAAAAAGATCAGCGGTTGTCAGGAGTTTGGGTGGGTGGAGGAGGTTAGGAGGGATGAATAGGTGGAAAACAGGAAATTTTTAGGGCAGTGAAATCTATTCTGTGTGACAGTGTAATGGTGGATTCAATATCCACCGTTACATTCAGTGTATAATGGAATTTGTCAAAATCCATAGAATGTACAATACAGAGAGTGAACCCTAATGTAAACCATGGACCCTAGTTAATAATGTTGTATCAATATTGGTTCATCAGTTGTAACAAATGTGACTTACTAGTGCAAGATGCTAATAATAGGGGAAACTGAGGGAGAGAGACGGGACATGGGAACTCTACTTTCTGCTCAATTTTTCTTTAAACCTAAAACTTCTCTATAAAATTACTGACTAAAAGATTCTTGTTTCACAGTCTATACAAAAACAGTGGCAAACTGGATTTGTCCCGTAGGCCACAGTTTACTGATTCCTGACCCAACCCATAGTATTAATAATTTTGTTTTAAAGAATATGTATTTTGGATATCTAAAGTATTTGTAAAATTTAAGAGAATTATAATTTAAAATGTGATTAAATAATTGATTTAACATTATGATTTTAAGTTGAAACTTTATTAAGTTTGAAGATAGCATTAGAATACTTAAGAGAATTTAAGATTCATGGTTTTTACTAATTTGTTAGATTGATGAAATCTATTTAAAAAGTCCAGAAGGCCTTGTTTGCTCAGATAATTAAAGTCTTTCCTTTTTTGGCAGCTGGCCCGTAAGGGGATGGCTAATTCATGTCTTTAAAACAGTTACATATCAGGGCTGGCCCGTTAGCTCAGTTGGTTAGACGGTAGAGATGATTAGACCAAGGTCAAGGGTTTGGATCCCAGTACTGGCCAGCCACCAAAACAAAAACAACAAACAAACAAATAAACAAGTTATGTATCAAATTTATAAATGCTGCTTTAAATAAATGTCCAGTTTGAGTGTGCTGCTGATAACACGAAGGTACATGGTTTGATCCTTGTACCAGCCAGCCACCAAAAAAAAAAAAAATGTTCAAATGATTTTAACTAAGTTTGAAGTGGGAGCAACTATTAATCAAAATTGATTTAAAGTGATTGTTAACTTTGCTAAGTTTAAAAATGGTGTATCTGTGAACCAAACTTAAGAAAAGCCTAAGTGTTAAGAAGAAGCTTAAGAAGCCAAACGTAATGTGTGGACCTCGTTTGGGGTCTAATTGGAAGAAACCAACTCCTAAAAAAGATGTGGAACGACTGGGAAAATGTGAACACTAGATGTTAGATATTAAGGAATCATTTTTTTTTCTTTTTTTGTGTGATAAAGGTATTATGGTAATGTTAAAAGAAAAAAAAAGAATCCTTATATCTTAGAAATACACATCAAGCATTTAAGACTGAATTGGTATAATATCTGGGATTTGTTTTAACATAATTAAGCTGTTGGGCAGGGAAGGGGAGGGTGGTGTATATGAAACAAGATTGGCATAGTCTATTACTTGTTGCTTAAATTGATTATGGGTACATTATCATGTCTACTTTTGTGTATATTTGGAAATTTTCATGATGCAAAGTAAAAAAAAAAAGCTTAAAGAAGAAATAAATTTCTTAACTAGTTAAATATTAATTTGAAAACAACAGGTAACATATACGTAGTCTTTTCTGTGCACAAAGCCACCCTAAAAATACCAACCACACTCAGATCGAACTGCTCACAGTCTTCCCTAGGCTTCTAGAGGACAGAACTGGTGCTACTGGGTGGGAGTTACAAGGAATTAGGCAGCTTTCTGCTCATGACACAAGGGTACTTTGTGACAGGGTGAATGGGTGGCTTTGAGCAGTGTGAGACCGCTGAGCCGGCCAAGCCTTTGCTGAGGGCATCTCCCTGGGATAGGAGATGAGGTGACAATGGCCAGTCGTGTTTGTGCCACCTGTGGGGTTCTAAGGGTGGGTGAGTTACCTTGCCCAACAGTAATCACTGCCTCAGGGAAGAGAGATCAGACTCATTTCCGGGTCCTGCTTAGGTAGAAATCTGAGGCCCCTTCTTCCCCACTTACCTGATCACAACAGATCTGCTGCCTGAAGCTGAGTTTTGAGGAGATCAACCTGGCCTCACCTGCTGTAATCCTTTTTGTAAGGTCATGGAAGAAATTGCATCCCAGGAGAAAAATATTATGGTTCTCGAAAAAGCCATCCTTGACCAAGAAGGGCCTGCCAAGGTGGCCCACACGCGCCTGGAGACCAGGACTCACCGGCCTAACGTGGAGCTGTGTCGCGATGTCGCACAGTATAGGCTGATGAAGGAGGTTCATGAGATCACCCACAACGTTGCAAGGTAGGCTGGCAGCCAGCGGGCAGAGGGGCCCTGAGGCTCGATCCCAACCTGGATTGCAAGCAGGGGTAGGCAGTGGCCCTGGTGGGTGAAGCTGCTGGGCCAGGTGGTGACTGTGGTGGGTGGAGCCTGCTCCCTTACGTTTGAGGGGTTCCCTCCTAAAATGCAGTCTCTACTAACAAGTCAAAATTGTGGCCGTGTAGGAAATGGATCCCAATGTTGAAATTTTTCTAAAGAAGCCCAAATTCAGGTGTTTCAGTAAAATCTGCAGTTTTAAATGTTGGCATTTCATGACGGTGTAAGTGTCATGAATCTGGCCCGAGGCCACCAATTTAAAATCTGTCGTAAGGACGAGAGAGGGAGAAGAGCTCATTTCAATCTGGCTTCCCTTCTGCACAACCAGATACACTTTTCCCCTGGAAAAGCGATGCAGAGAGAGAAATTATTCCCTTATGTCCTTTCCTTCTCCTAGATTAAAGGAAACCTTAGCCCAAGCTCAGGGAGAGCTGAAAGGGCTGAGTCGCAGACAGTTGGCTTTGCAGGAGGAGGTCCAGGTCAAAGAGAACACCATCTACATCGATGAAGTGCTGTGCATGCAGATGAGAAAGTCCATCCCTCCACGCAACGGGGAGGACCGTGGGGACTGGGCCGGGGGCCTCCGCCCTGATGCTGTGTGCTAATCATAGGGATCGTTCAGATTTGCATTAAACCATGACATAAAACAGTAGCCCAGAACTCTCATTTCAGGCCAGCAGAACTTCTCGTCAGCCTGTCACAGACTCTTGGCCAGGATCCAAGCCTGCTGGGGCTGAGGTTTGGGTACAAGGTTCTATTCTGCTGCTGCTGTGGTGGTTGTTTTACAGTTAAATTCTATGTGTTAGCACAGGCCACTCATAAAATCACAGGGCTTGGGGCCTTGGGAGAGGGGTTCAAGGCATTTTAGTTCAGATTCTATTCAATTAAGTAGTTGGGCTGGATCCCCTAGTCAGACTACTCCCGTCTTACTGATGAAAAGGAATGCAAACCTTTTTCTTGGCTCTCTTAAGTCCTTTTCCCTAGAAAACAATGTGGTGACTACTGACAGACAGACACCCTGGCTGGTCTGGGACAGCCTGTTCAAGTCACACAAACAGATGAAAGAGGAGCAACCCCGGATCAGGAGTTCCCTTAAGCCTGTGGGCTCTCTGGCCTATGCAGTGGCAGGGGACGAGGAGGGGGTGAGACAGGTTGCTGCTGCCCTGGGTTATGGGGTAACAGTGGGGACTCTCTGGCCCACAGGCTGGAAGGGGGCTCGGAAGGGCACCAGTGGCTATGCATGTCACCTGTGGGGTGGGCGGGGTGGGAGAGGTGGGAGGGGAGCTCATGGAGGGTGCACGGCCTGTGTGCAGACCCCAGGAACTGCAGCCTCTGAATTGCAGCTTGGGAAAGAGGAGGCAAACGATCCTGGGCTCCAGACAAGCCGTTCCAGCTACCGGCAGAGCCACATCCTTGAGCGCCACCACGTGGTAAGGAATTTTAGATTTTTTTCTTTTCCTGATTGTAAACTCTTATTCAAAGCGTGAGTTTGGTGGTTTCCAGACCAATTAGTAATCATCGGAAGTATTTTTTTCTTTTGAATACTCAAGTAACTATAAAGAAAAAGAAAATAACCAAAATTCCCATTCCTGCCACAGATTCAAATCAGTGGTTAAGAGTGTAGGTTTGGGAGTCAAACATCCCTGAGTTCAAGGTCTCCTATATACATACGTCATAAGATTATTGGGAGATTGAATGAGAAAACCTATCTAAAGGGCTTCATACTGAGGCTGCCTGTCCGATGGGGAAATGAGTGCTCACTAAACACAAGCCATTTTGAAGAGCCTGCACCCGTATACCGTCATAATGCTGCACAGTCGTACTCAATGGCATAGACTCAATTTTGTATAGTTGTTTTCTTCCTTAATTGTATATTGCAAGCAGTTTTCCATGTTGCTATATCATCTTTAAAATTATTTTAATGGCTAAATACATCCTTTAAAAGTTTTCACCAAGACTGTTTTCATATGCTTACTATTTTTTCTCCAAAGAGAGCTCTGCTTACAGCTGGCTACTTTCTGCTGAGTAGCAGCAGCTCAGGAATACATTTGGTGACTGTCAGAGGAAGACTTTTATGGTGGGAAACTGCTCATTCATTCATTCATTCCACTCACAGTGAAGGAGAACCTTTCAAGTGTGGGGCTCACCATCTCAGAGCCCTCCCATGTGTGGAACTTTTCTACACCCCACACTAACACTTGGTTCCCCAATGCTTACCAGATACCTGGGGGTGTAGGGTTTAGCTCCAGCCAGGGGGTCAGGAGACCTAGGTTCTAGTTCCAGCACTGCTAGGAAAGTCCCCCTCTCCTCACCCCACCGCTTAGGGCCACCTGTAAAGGAAGAGGATTGGACTAGACAGCCCAGAACCCTTCCCATCTCTGACGTTTCCTGACTCTTGCTGCCTAGTTCCACGTGTGGTGTCATGGGGCAAAGCAGCAATGCAGGATGTGGGCCTCACTCCCAGGGGGTTTACAATCTAAGTGTTCCTTGGTCCAGAGATTCTTTGCTGTCAGCAAGAGTTGTTCTCAATTTGGGATGGAGAAACCCTCTTTGAGGCCAAAAGCATCGGCTTAATGCCCAGGTATGCCATCCAGGTATTGAGCATCACCTCTCAGTGTGCCGAGCAAATATGCAGTTTTCCCATGCCCTGAGAAAAGCGAGAGCCCCCTTTCTGCCCTCTGGGAGGTCTCCGGATGCTCTTCTGCTCTGGCTTGGAAGTTTCCAATACCCGTCCCCAGCTTAGGGGGCAGACCTCAGAGTTTGTGCTAACTTAACAGGGTTATGAGGCCTGTCCCGAAGGGTGTGGTCAGCAGGGGGTGAAGACTTAAGGGAAAACCCTTCCTTGTGTATACAGTTCTGAGAGGCAACCAGCCTCAGTGGTTAATTCAGATCACGTGGTCCAGATCAGCTCCATCGTCTACCTGTTGTGTGATCCAGGACAAAGTTACCTGACCTCCCTGAGCTTCTGTTGCCCCATCTGTAAAATGCGATTAATAATGCCTGGGGCTGTGAGATAAAGTATGTAAGTCCATCAACATGGTGTCTGGCCTGTGCAGTCTTTATGGGAAATATTATTTTGATTGTGGTTGAGGCTATTTCTCAGTATGGAGACACAAAGTGCAGAAACATCAAGATTTCAGGACAACTATTTTCTGTTGGTAACTTGGCTCACACAATTCATAGGTCTCCTTTGGCATCAGCATGTTTCATAAATGACGTCTTGTTTTAGACAATGTCTCGTAGAGGGGATTTGCAATTAGTCATGGTCACAAAAAAATCTTTGTAGCTACTAATTAAGTCCACTCTTTTCATACCCCACTGACCCATCTAAACCAGATATCTTTTCAAGAAAAAACAAAACCTTACTCTTAGATGATATAAATTTTTATTTTTAAAATTAGGAGTCATTTATTTAACTTAACTTTCTTTAAATAGGACCAAAGTTGAATTTGTCTGTAATCAACAGACAAATAGTTAAAAGAAACAGGATTTAAATTTTATATCTTCAGTGGCTCAGTTAATAGCAATGAGTGGGAATTCTCCCAAGTAGCACAGAATTTGGCACACTGGAAAAATCTCAGGAAGGTAGGCCTGCTCCCAGTAATTGATGTAGGGACATCTCTATTTTGTGGATTCTGTTGACTGCCACCCAGAGAGCTCACGTCCTGTCATCTTCTCCCTCTACCATCTCTCCAGCCTGTTCTGCAGGTGCCAGAGTTGGGGCTGATAAAGTCAGAGCCACCCTCCCAGGGGAGCAGGATCGTTTTTAGATAACAGTAATGACCAGAGTTCTTACATCCAATTGTGGATAAGAGCATGTATGTACCCAAAGCAATAAAACTAATAAGAAATTAACACTGACGTTGGATCCTGAGCTCCCTGCCATACAGAACCAAATACCTGGTCATGAGTCAAGCTGGTATCCTCTTATCCCAGGGCAATAGAGACTCTTTCTCATAGCCACCTGGACCTGCTGGCTAACCTAGTGGTGTCTTGTGCAAGGAGTCCTCTGTTGGGGGGTGTATTAGTCCGTTTCTGTTGCTTATAACAAAGTACCTGAAACTGGGTGATTTATAAAGAAAAACGAAATTTATTGCTTACAGTTTCTGAGGCTGGGAAATCTAAAGTCCATCTCGTGACAACAGTGACCCAGGGTTCTCACATTGCAAGAAGGTGGAAGCAGAGAGAGCAAGAGAGAGAGAGACAGTTCCTCACGCACTGTCCTTTTAAAGCCCTCAGAACCATGCCCCTGACCACCATTTTTAATCCATTCACTACTGCACGGTCCTACAATCTAATCGCCTCTTCAAGGCTCCACCTTTCAGCCACCACAATAGGATTTCCCACCCTCTTAACAGTCACAGTGGGGGCCAAGTTTCTAATATGTAAGATTTTGGGGACACAATTCAAGCTTCAGTGAGTTTCAGGGGACATAATTCAATCCACTAGAGGGGGAGAGGGAGGGAAGGGGTAGGGAGAAGGGGAAACATGAGGAATGGAGATCTCCATCTCAGCGCTAGTGTTGGCAAAAGATCATTCCCAGGAACCACTTGCCCTCCAGGGCAGGGCTGGCAGCCAGTAGCCAACAGTCTTGTATAGTTAATTTATTCTCACAGGGTATATCTGAGGAGTCTTCAAAAAGTTCATGGAAGGATTGTTGTCAGAAGGTGGGCCAAGGGCACATTGTCCATCTGACTGGAAAGGTACTTTGAAGCTGAACAATGAAATAGGCCATTCCATGTGATAAAGCAAAGAACTTTATTACAGGGCAACTCACTCACATAGTACTGGGTCGGTGACCCAAAGGCAAATGCCAAGCTTCTCCACGCATCTCAAGGCTGAACTCAGGTTTATATAGGCAGTTGGTTAACAAGCTTAATGTAACTAGCTCCAAATGTTGATGCAGGTGGCCAGGCCAGCTTACCATCACACGGGTACTTAATCATTCCTTCTTCAGCAGGTTGTTCTAACCACTTTTCTCCTAGTTACTATATAACTTCATGAGAAGGGCCTAAGATGGAGTCAGTTGTGCTCACTGTCTCACAATCGTATTATCTTTTCATTCCATTTTTCCATGAACTTTTCAAAGTATCCTTGTGTAGTATCGAGGCAAACCAATTCTGGTCAACAGAAAATACTTGCAGCTCAAAGAAAGAAAATAGGAAACTCAAAGGAAGAAGGCTCTTTGACTCTGCTTAATGGAGTTAAAACCATCTCATTATTGCATTACAAAGCTGTTCGCCAGAATTCCAGCTACCAAAAAAGATTGCTCGGCAATTGGGAAGTAGTCATTGTGGCCACTTGATAAGGATGCGCTAAACTTTAACTTTGACAGCTGAGACTAGATCTGAGGTAAATGCCAACTTTAAGTATTTTTTATGATAAAATAATGATGTTTAAAATCTGGTTTAGAGGCAACCATCTTTATTCTTGCAAAATGAGCTTCATGTTTTTCAGGCTATGTTGAGGAGTTCGAGAACTTTGTCATAAATGTCAAACACAGTTGCTGCATCCAAACTGACTCCGAGAAGGGGTGGAGCTAAGGCTTTGTACATCCTGCCAAAATAATAGTTCCAGATAAATCAATAAATAAATGAAAATCATATTTAACAGAAAGATAATAATCTTATTCAAGAGAATCATCTTATCATAATGCAGTCTAAGTGTATTAGTCCTTTTCTGTTGCTTATAACAAAATACCTGAAACTGGGTAATTTGTAAAGAATATTTATTGTTTACAATTTTGGAAGCTGGGAATTCCAAAATCCAGGGGATACCTCTAGTGAGGTGACTCTGTAGCACTGCAGGGTGCCACGTGGCAAGAATGGCGGAGCAGAGAGAAGGCTACTTCCTCACTCCTCCTTTTAAAGCCCTCAGAACCACGCTCACAACCACCACTAACTCATCAGTGGATTAATCCTTTTACTTGGAATGGTCCTCTAATCACCTCTTCAAGGCCCCATCTTTCAATAACCATAATAGGATTTCCCACCCTCTTAGCACTTTCACAGTGGGGATTAAGTTTGGGGGGAATATTTGATCCACAGCCCTAAGTCATGTCACCTCTAAAGTACTGGTAATGAAAATGAAATGAAATAAAATACTAGTAATGAACTTGGTCCACAAGAAAGGCACTTGGTCATGATCAATTGGTGCCTGGAGAAAACTAATATAGTTTAATTCAGAAGAATATTTTCCAAAAGTCTTTTTTCTCTAAATAAACTTTTGTCAGCTAATTCTCCAAAGTTAGTGGTGTGATACTTTTTCCCCTCCCAATTGTTAATTTTGTAATTGGAGAACCATTTACATTGCTGGTCCTTTTTATTTGAAGATCTGACATACACAGTCGGCTGTGCTTTCAAACTTGTGGGCTTCCAGACCCTGGGGAAAATGCCGCCACCAGTCACTGTCTCCAATGCCATCAGAGAAAATCCTGAGACGTCATCACTTGAAAAATGAATATTAGAACATTTAAAAAGTTCTATATGCAACCTTGCATACTGATGAGAGGGTGTTAATGTAAATGAGAGCCTGATGGAAACTGCAGGGTACTGTAGAACAATTGCGCATCGTTGTTATTCCCTCAATCCCTCAAAACAAATGGAAGTATGAGCAGTCAGCCTCCTCGCTTGTTGGCTGCAACTCTCTCAGCAGCCAGGGGGAGTGGAGAGGAAAGACTCCTCTGCGTGGACCCAAATCCTAGGCTTATGTTCCTAACCTGCAGTCTTGTTTTTACTACGTCAACCAGGGTGGCCCCTGCTCCAAATGCTGCATAATGACTGGATTTATTCTTTTCCCTGAATCGTTCTTTGAAAATGGAATAACCTAAAAATTTAGATTTGATGTTGGCATTGGGTCACGTATTCACTTGGGCCATTTCCACTGCAGATGATCAGCCTGATGGCATGAAAACACAGCTTTGGTTCCCATTCCATCTGGGCTCCATTTAAAAGTTTCTCTTCATTCATGCCCACCCCTGATTCTTTCATAATTCAGTTTTTCTGTGGCTTATGTAGGTATGCCACGGCCTCAGGTCATCCCAGATAATTGACTGATGGATAATAATAGTGATGACCAATCACACTGGGCTGTGATACACGGTTCATAAAGTAAGTGACTTCCCATCTATTTCTCATCAGATCCTCACAAAGAAACCTGAAGAGGCTGGTATTATCACTAACTCCATTTTACAGAGGAGATGCTGGCCTTGAGGTCAAAGAGACCAGCGTTCAAATCCTTGCTCTGCCACTTACTGTGTGACCTTGGTCAAGTTACTTAGCCTCTCTGTGCCTCTGTTCTCTTAGCTTGGAGTCATGTTGTCCACACTGTCTTTGTGATCCACAGTTCCCTTTTCTGGTGCTGATTTCCCATCCCATGCTCTGGAATAAAGGAGGTCGGTGACATTCTCATGGTTTTTAATTGACCAATACATGTTGGGGGGACTTCCTCCTCTCAGCGAGTGTAGAGACATCCCAGGAGTGCCTCTGTAGGCATGGGTTTCTGCATATCGGGTCGGAAGGTAACTGCCAAATTTAGGACTGAAGTTTTTGAAGGTCTTTATCAAATTCCAAATCACTGTTTCCTAAAAAGCCTGAACCACTGTCTTGCCAGGATGCTGCCTCAGCCTCAGTGCAATATGTGGGACAACTAAAGGACAGTATGCGATTCTTGTTCCTTCTCTGTCACTCAGTAGCTGTGTGGCTCTGGGAAAGTTACTTAACTTCTCTGATCATCATTTTCCTGTAAATCAAATGAAGAACATTTTTCTTGCTGGGTTGTTGTGAAGATAAAATCTGATATTTGTATGTAAAGCACCTGGCATGGTGTCTGATGTAGTAGGTACCCAATAAATAGTAGCTAGTTTTTTTAAAAAATGGATTAGTTTCTAATATTCTGATAAAAACCTTCCGTGAATGAAGAGAAAATAATGAAAAGTAGCACCAGAGCTTTAAAAAAGCACAAATTTCAAAGTAATTCATCCACATTTGTTGAGTAGCTATCATGTAGCAGGCAGGGTGGAGAGACAGGTCAAGCTACGATGACAGTGTCAAGCTACAATGACAGTGTCACAGTGCTGTCACATAGCAGGCATGGTAGGGAGACAGGCGAAGCTACAATGACAGAGTCACAGTGCTGTGATTAAGGCAAGAACAGACAGCTGTGAGAACAGCCTTGGGGAATCAGGGAAAGCTTCCTGGAGGGGGCGACACCTAAGCTGCGACATGAAGGTCAATGATGACGATATTAGAAATAAGTATAACCAATTAGTGGCACCTACTATGGAACATGAGTGGAAATTAGGGTAGTCGAGGAAAAGAGTAGGCAGGACATTCTAGGGAGGTGGAAAAGACTAGGGAGGTGCAAATAAACAGATGCTTGAAAGCACAGGGTGCTTTTAGGCAAGTGCAGATGGGGTGGGGACTTGGAGGCAGGCAGAGATTAAAACTGGTGGCCTGAAGGCCAGATAGGAGGCCAATTCCAGCTAGATCCATGAGAGACTGAGCTAAGACATGAAAATAGGAATAGCAAAGAAAGGACAGGGTCCAGACATGCCTAGGGGTTAAATGGCTTGGTGACTGATTAGTTACACAGGATGAGGGAGAGAACGGAATCAAGAAAGGCTCCCAGGCTTCTGTCTTGAGTTGCGAGGTGAATGGTGGGGCCATTTGCTGAGAGGGAATGTGGGGGGAGATGGGGCTCTTCAAATGAGGGCAGGGTGGGGAGTGAAGGTGGTGAGATGAGTGTGCGGAGCCTGTGAGCAGAGAAAGGCTGGGCTATAGCCAGGAGCCAGCAGAGAGGCGGTGGTGGGAGCCATGGCATTGCATGGGAGTTTGAAGAGTGTGGAGCAAGGGGTCAAGGCTTGAGTCCTGGGAAACACCAACACTTCCAGGTGGAGTGAACAGACTAAGAAGAAAGCATTGAGGGGCTGGAGGAAGCCTGGAAAGCGTGGTGTCATGGATGCCAAGGTAGAAGAATGTTTCGAGGCACTGAGCCAGCAGGTCAAATGCTCCAGAGAGTCAACCAAGAAAGGGAAAGCACCCTCCAGACTGGGCAATTAGGCAGTCATCAGTGACACTTTGCCAAAAACAATTTCCACAGAGCATTGGAGGAAGAAGTCAAGAAATGTAGAGGCTTATTTTTAAAGAGGCCCAGCTTATCTTAGGCTGTCTTTTGAAAATATTAACTTCTGGGCCGACCCCGTGGCGTACTCGGGAGAGTGTGGCGCTGGGAGCGCAGCAGTGCTCCTGCCGCGGGTTCGGATCCTATATAGGGATGGCCGGTGCGCTCACTGGCTGAGCGCAGTGCGGCCGGTCTCAAAAAAAAAAAAAAAAAAAAAAAAAAAAAAGAAAATATTAACTTCTGTTCTCTGTTGGTACATACTCTGCCCCAAAGACTAAGAAATAAGAGTAAAAAAAATTAAAAATGGATTTTTGTTTGTTTTTTTCCCCCTTTTTGTCTTTTTTTATACTGACCGGTAATGGGATCGCAACCCTCGGTGTTGCGCCTGCACCGCGCTTGGGAACCGGTCTCCACATGGGATCCGAACCCTCGGTGGGAGGGCCGCCGCACTCCCAAGTGGCGCACTCTCCAGTGCGCCACCGGGCCGGCCCTTAAAAATGGATTTGTAAATGACTTATAATTGCATAATAGAAAACCCAAGGTATTTACCACAAATCTTAATAAGAAATAGTTTAATTTTTTCTTTCTTTTTAAAAACTTTTTACTATGAAAAACTTAATATCTATGCAATAAATCCAGCTACAACAATCAACAATTCATGGCCAATCTTTATGCTCCTCACTTACTTTCTGTCTTCCCTGAATTATTTTGAGTAAATCCCTGTATCATAGCATTCACCTGTATATATTTCAGTATGTGTCTCTAAAAGATAAGAACTCTTTTATGAAAGGCATAACCACAGTATAATAACATTTTAAAAATCAGTAATAATTCCTTAATATAATCAGATATTAAACATGTTAAAATTTCTCCAATTCTCTCCCCCTCCCTCTTTCTTTCTTACAATTGATTTGTTTACATCAGGATCCAAACAAGTTCTGCTTGTTGCATTGGTCGCTATGTCAGCTGTCTCTTAAGTTCTTTTAATCTATAGCTTCCCCCTTCATCTAATTTTTTTCCCCTTTACCCCAGAAAGTTTCCCAAGGTCTGGATTTGCTGGCTCCATCCCAGTAGTGTCACTTATTTATTTTTTTTCCTTTTTGTCTTTTTTCGTGACCGGCAACAGATCGCAACCCTCAGTGTCACACCCGTACCGGACCGGGATGGCAACGGGATTGCAACCCTCGATGTTGCACCCGCACCTCGCTCAGCCAGTGAGCGGCCAGTCTGTATGTGGGATCCGAACCCTCGGCGGGAGCGCCCTGTAGCAGTGCGCCACCGGGCCGGCCCCCAGTAGTGTCATTTAACATGTTCCACTGTCCCCTGAATTTCCTGGTGATTGGGGAGGTTGGATCCTGAAGCTTGGTCTCACTCAGGTTAGATTTGGCTTCAGAGGTGTATGTTCTCACTGCAGGAGGCCCATTATGTCTGATCGTCTCTCTGTTATGCTACCGGACACTGATGATCATTTGCTAGATCCATTGTTTCAATAGGGGTTTGCAAAATACCATATTTTAATTATCTCATTCCCTCCTTATTTACTAGCTGGGATACTTCAACAGGCAGAAATGTTCCCTCCTCAGCTATTTATGGTCACCCTGAGGAACAATTCATGTAGGAAAGACAGGATAAATGCTTTACTCTTCCCTTTTACTTACTAGTTTTAGAAAAATGAATTGTTTCCCTATCATCTTCCAAAGAGACTGAGAGTTTGTTTGCTTTTGTTTCATTGTCATTGTGTTTTGTGTGTGTGTGTGTGGGGTACGATTTAGTTTCTTTCTCTTTCTTGTTTGCATTTTTGTTCTATCAGTGGATTTTGTTTTTTCTTGTGTGTTCTTAGTAGTGTTTATCATTTTTCAGATTCCAGATGCAAGACTCCCTTGTGTATTTCTTGCAGGGCTGGTCATGTGGTGGTGAACTCACACAGTTTTTGTTTGTCTGGAGAATACACTATTTCTCACTCATTTCTGAAGGATAGCCTTGCTGGGTGTACTATTCTTGGCTGGCATTTTTTTTCTTTTAGTATTTTGAATATATCATCCCATTTACTTCTGGCCTGTCGAGTTTCTGTTGAGAAGTCTGCTGTTAGTCTGATTGGGGCTCCCTCATAGGTGACTTGATGGTTTTCTCTTGCTTTTTTTAAGATTCTCTCTTTGTCTTTGAGCTTTGCCAGTTTGACTGTAATGTATCCTGGAGAGGAGAGTTGAATCTGTTTGGGGATCTTTGAGCCTCCTGGATCTGAAAGTCTGTGTCTCTTGCTGTACCTGGGAAATTTTCCATTATTACTTCATTGAACAGGTTTTCCATGCCTTTTTCTTTTTTCCTCCCTTTCTGGAACACCCATGATTCGAATATTTTTGTGCTTAAGGTTGTCTGCTAGTTCTCTTAGATATCTTCATTTTTTAAAATTCCTTTTTCCTTTTCTTTGTTCATCTGGGTTATTTCTAGAAGACTATCTTCAAGATCAGAAATTCTTTCTTCTGCTTGTTCTAGCCTGCTGCTTAAGCTCTTGGTAGTATTTTTTATTTCATTGAATGGAGCTTTCAGTTCCATGAGTTCTGCTACATTCTTTTCTAAGGTGTTAATCTCTTTGTAAATTTCCTCCTTCATATCCTGGATTTTTTTCCTCACTTCATTATGTTGTCAAACTGAGTCTTCTCTTATCTCATTGAGTTTCCTTGAGATTGTTTCTCAGAATTTCTTTTCAGCCATTTCAAGGGTTTCTTGCTCTATAGGGTCTTGTATTTGAGAATTACTGTATTCTTTTGGTGGTGTCATATTTTCTTGGATTTTTGTATTTCTAGTGTCTCTACATTGCTGTCTAGACATTTGGTAGAGCAGTTGCTTCTTCTGTTACTCTAGAGTGTGCTTTGAGGAAAGAGACTTCCTCTTCTTTTTCTGGTCTCTGCTGGTGACTTTCCTTGTGTCAATGCACTCTAGGGTCTGGTGGGCCACCTGCACAGGGGTTGTAGCTACTGCTGTGGTGGTGAGCTGCTTTTGTGGCAGCTGTGGCTGTGGTGGTGGCTGTTGTGGGCCACCTGCATGGAAGTGGTGTTTCAGGCATGCTCCTTGCCTGCATCCAGTCAGGGAACAACCAACTCTTTATGGGATGCCCCAGTATAGCCTGTTTCTTGGCTTGAGATCTCAGAAGTTTGTTTCTATTACTTGCTTCCTTAAAAAGCTTAACTAATATATGTTGAAGGAAAGAGTAAGTGGCTCTGCTGGGATTAGACAGTGCAGGGAACATTGCCTTTGAATGTGAAGCAGGGCTTTAAGTAAGCAACAGGATAACTTCTTGCTTATATTCAAACTCCTGCTCTCCACTATGCAAGAGTCCCCTCTCAGGAACTGTTCCTGCCCCTCCATGCAATTCAGTGGGAACCACCATATTTGCAACATTGGGTTCCTCTCCTCCTCAGTCCCCACTCCAGTTGACTGGATCAGGAGTGAGCAGCTAAGAGAAGTTGGGCCAATGAGCCCCTCTCCTGAGGAATTAGGACTGGGGACTAGGAGATTTCAGTTCCACCTGGCTGTTCTCAAGTGGAGAAGATGTAGGATTTGGAGTGTGGGTGGGTTATTGCTATGCAGACTGGAAACAGCCAGTTGGCAGCCAGAGAAAAAGTGGATGCCACTCTACCAAGACAGAGAGAGAAGAGAGGATGCCCTGCATTTCCTGCCGCTCTCCCGTGGCTCTGGCTAGTTTCTGTGGCCCTTATTCTTCATTCCTCTGCTCACTGACTCCTAGTGGGTTTCTGTGGCAGCCACCCAAGAGAGGTGTAACCCACAGGCATGGCCGCTTGACTGGACAAGTGGGTTACCCCTGAGTGGGACCTTGATGGAGAAATAGATGTTTGCTGGGTAGAAGGGTGTGTGTAGGGGGTATTCCCAGCAGTAGCAAAGCACACACAAAGCAAGGTTTCTCAAAGAGCCAAATCTGTTTCCAAAACTATGAAGGATTGAGTGTGGATCCCTATAAAAGATGTGACAATCTCAAATCAAAGCGAAGGAGGACTTATTATAACCATGTAAGACAGGTGTTCTGTTGGCAATCTCAACAATTATGACACTGTTAACATGTGTTGAGTGCTTATAATGAGTGATAATAAAAATGTTATTGTCCCCATTTTACAGGTGAGGAAACTGGACTTGGAGAAATCACACAGATAGGATTCAGACCCAAGCAGCACATAACCCCTAAAACCACTCCACCCCAACATTTAGTAGCAAAGAGAGATGCTCTATGGAGAAACTGAGGCACAGAGTTAATAACTTGTTCACAGTGACTCAGTGTCAGATTTAGAGACTGAGCTTAAGTTTTTCAAATCAGACCCGAGACTTTAATGCCTTAATCTTGGGACGTCTGTTTCCAATGATGACTTGAACTCTATTCTTTGCCTCTAAGTTTGGAAGAGCACTGGTCCCAGGTGAATGCCAAAAAGGGTCTTTCGTACTGAAGAACCACAATCAGCATCTCAGCTTCCCGAATGCAGAAGAGTAAAGGGAAATTATGAAGTCGATGCTGTGAGATGATTTGCTGTGTGGGTTTCCTAACCACCCTGCATCTGAGGGTTCTTGTTGTACCTGATTGTGGTTTTTGGAATGTATCCTGTCAACACAGGCCCAAGGCCCCCGTAGAGTACCTGGACTCCGTGCTCCTGGATGGCCACAGTGCTCCACAGAGGCGGAGGAGACAGGTTCCACTGTTGCTTGCCTAGCCCAACATCCATGGCCAGTCCCCAGGGCCTCCCTTGCCTACCTCCAATATAGAGGCTACGTGAGCTAAATTTGTTCTCAGCCTTCCTTACAGAAAGGGGGTGGCTACGTGACTCAGTTCTGGCTAACAAGGCAAAAGCAGAAGCCAGCTGGGGTTTTCTGGAAAAGACTTCCACCATTTACTCTCCTTCCTCCTGCCTTGACAATGGCTGAGGTGTTTGGAGCTGCAGCAGCCTCTGGAGACCATGGGGAAAGTCCAAGAAAAGTGCACAGATACTAGTGCCAACCCTGGGGACCCCCAGAGCAAACCCAGCAATCAATTAACTCTAGACTTCCCATTAGTGAGAAAAATAAGCCCTTATTTGTTCAAGCTGCTGTTGAGTCTGCTAATCCTTAGACTGGAGTGTATACTGACTGATCACCCCATCTCAGAGCCAGGGTGTGGAGCCAGAGACTAATCAGCTGGCCCAATGTTTCTCTCTCACTCTCTCTCTCGTTTTTACCCCAGAATGCTTTATCAAACAAAATCTTATGGGAGTGTTGTGATTAAGTAAAAATTGGAGGAAGAGCTCCTTTGGCCAAAGCAGGATATCCAGGAACAGAGCTCCACCCATATTTCCCATGATTTTCTCCAACCTCCTCATTATACAGATGGGAAAACTGAGGACTACCATGCAGTAGGTACATGCATCAGGTGATCTGGGGCAGAGTCAGTGAGGGTGTCAGGCTTCAGCCCTTACAGGGAGCTCTCCCATCCCCTTAGAACAGAACTTTACATGTTACAATGTACATTTCATGACAAGGGTCTCACATGAGGAAACTGGGGCACAGAAATATGAACTGACTTGCCAGAGGTCACACAGCTAATGAATTACGGATGATTAATTGGATCTCAGAGTTTGAGATCCTGAAGCAGGATCTGTTGCCTCAAACTATTTTTCACCTGGAAATTCATTCATGAATTTTGGCAAGCCTTTTAAAAGATGTAAAGATTAAGAAGCCTTTCACCAATGCCCTTGAAGCAGGGAGGATTTGCATGTTCTTCCAACTATAGGGAACAGAATACAGACATCCATGCCTCCAGCAATCCCTCCTGTTCAGGAGAAATCATTTGATTCTTGGTCAGTCAGCAAAGGCACATTTATTTTTATTGCACCTCAGGCCTGTGGCACTGGGGCTTGTGTGTAGGGGTCATTCATTTATTCATCCATACAGCGAATGTTTACTGGGCTCCTATTTACAGTGCCAGGGACTGTGCTAGGCACTGATATCAGAAGTGAATAAGCCAGAGCTCTGTCCTCTTGGAGCTCAATGCAGAGGCAGACAGTACACATGAACAACAAAACCATTTCAGATACTGGAAAGTGCCCTGATGGAAACAGAATGATGTGCTAGCGAGGGTCAGGACCTGCAGCTGGCAACTTGAGATTGGGTTGTCCGAGAAGGCCTTTTTGATGGATGGGCTGACACTTAAACTGAGGTTAAGGTGAGCAATGAGAAGGCGGCGGTCATGCGGGTTTCTGGGCGAAACAGCTTCATTTTTAGTGAACAGAGAAAAGACCAGTGTGACCGGAGAAAAGGGGAAGGTTGTACAAGCTGAGATCAGAGAGGTGGACTGGAGTCAAATCATGTAATGATGTGTAGACCACGGTAGAGTTCAAACCAGCTCTGGAGACAGGCATACAATAGGGAGTGGGTGGGTAGCCAGGGAGGCTGTCCTCCAGCCCATTCATTGAAACAGTCCGGAGGGCAAGGGGCGTGGCCCGAGGGCCTGCGCTCTAGCCAATCACAGGCTGGGGGCGTGGCCGGCAGGTCCGCCTCTCCCGCCCATCTGCTCCCTGTCCATTTGCTCCCCCACGTCCTCGATGAAATTGGTTACTCTCCTGTTTCCTCGACAACCGGGAGAGCGGAGGAGGGACCATTGAACCGCGATCCTGACTCCTGGAAGGAAGCGGTGGGAGAAACTGGCCCGCACCTTCCAGTATCGACATCCCGGGCGGTGGTCTCGGCTTGGTTGGGACCGCGGCGGTGGCCAGGGGGCGGGCCGGGGGCCACGGCGAGGAGTGTGGCGAGCCCCAGAGTCCCGGGGGCCGGCTGTGCAGAGAGGGTCAAGTCCAGTCTCGCCACCGGTGGACCCTGACCTCATGAATCGTCGGTGAATTCTGAACGACGTTTGCGGAGGTGGGCCGGGCGGACGTCTGGGCGTCTCTGCCCAGCCCCTATATACATGAGTTACTAAACGTAGCTTTTTAAGACGTAAATGATACCAGTTTATAGGTATTGCCTGCCCTTCCACTTGCTTTTTCACTTTACTGTCTTGAAGCGTGTTCACGACAGACGTGAAGATACATCCTAGTCATTAAATTGCTGCATGACGTGGAATTACCAGCGATTACGTCATCCATTCCAAGCTGATGGGCTGTTCAGTTGGTTATAATTTTCTGCCATTACCAACAGCCCTTCAGTAAACGACTTTGCCATTTCTCCTTGAATCTGTGTTTCTCTAAGGTTTTATTCTTCAGTCACAGGCGCGCTATTGCTTACATAGATGAGTGACCAAGTTAGGTTGTGATATAGAAAGATTCTGATGGGGGGGCCGGCCCGGTGGCGCACTGGATAGTGCGCCGCTTGGGAAGCGCGGCAGCACTCCCGCCCGAGGGTTCGGATCCCACATACAGACCGGTTCCCGCTCACTGGCTGAGCGAGGTGCGGGAGCAACACCGAGGTTTGCAATCCCGTTGCCGGTCCCTGGTCCGGTACGGGGGCAACACTGAGGGTTGCGATCCGTTGCCGGACACGGAAAAAAAAAAAAAAAAAAAAAAAAAAAAAAAAAAAAAGATTCTGATGGGGACAGATTGGAAGGAAGGGGCTGGGTAAATGCTCTAGGAATGGCTTTGGCTGACAATGTGTGCAGGCCTTGGGTTCAGAGCTGTTTTTGGTCTCAGCTTTGCCTGTATCTTCTTGGAATGGCAGGACCTCCGCCCCTTCCCGGCCTTATTTTCCCTGTCTGTGAAGAGAGGACATTGAGGTAGTGGTGAGACCGGCTAGTGAGGTGATTTGTAAGGTTTGTTCTTGCTGAAAATGCCTTCTGTTACCAGTCGCGGTCTAAAATACACAATAGAGTTGGCTAAATTAATTGCATGGTTGTATCAGAGTCATAAATCTTGTGTTCTCAATGGCTACTTCGAAAAGACACATTTGTCTTAATACTCGGTAAGAAGGGTCAAAACAAAACAAAACACACCTTACTCTGAAACACTTGCTTACTGTAAACAAAGGTAGAATCATTTCCAAACAAGACTTTGTTTTAATTCATTCAACAAATAGTGTCTCCTCTGTGCCTGCAACAGTTCTAGGCACTGGGAATCTACAATTAACAAAGCAAAAATTCATGTTCTCAAGGAGCTTACAGTACACTGGAGCATTTAAGATTGTGTGTGTGTGTGTGTGTGTGTGTGCACCTTTTTTTTTTTTAATCTGTGCTTTTGCAAATGTGGAGAAATAGTAATCAGATTAGTTTTCTGAGCACCACCAAGGGAAGTCACACAATGTGATTTCTCTCCATGTCTGATATTCAGCCAATGAACTAATAAGATTCTGTGGTTTCAAATTGCAAATGAAAATCTCTGTGGGTCCCCTCTCTGAAATAGCTGTTTAGGTAATATGTATAAAGGGATACATATCTATCAAAGAAAAGGGATATTTTGTGTTTATAAACAATTGCTTCTTTCAATTTATGGTTGGTGACATTTTTTCTGAAACAATGACATCCATCATTCTAAAAACATAAATATTTATTCATATTTTTCTATTCTCTTAAGGAATTCAATTTTACACAGCAGCATATCAAAGCTAAACATAATAAAATAGAAGTTTTCATTGACCCTCTTTTCCAAATGCTCTTGGGCTTAATGGAATTACAGTATAATTGACTCCCAATTATTTTGCAGTGGGAGACAATATGTAGCAATTAAATAATATATAGTAATTAAGAACAGGGCTCTGCAGGCACAGAGAGACAAATATGCATGTCCTCACTCATGAGTGTGACGGGAAAAAATAAGCACATAAAAGAAGGAAAGGTACAACAATCACAATGATACATTGAACTTTCAAAAAGAGAGAATGGAACTGAGGTTATCAGAGATGGGAAAGGAGGGGAGTAGGTAAAGAAGGAATTGGTAAAGGGCCATGAAAAATGAGTACATTGTATAATGTAGAATATACTAATTATTCTGATTCGAGCATCACATATTTCACACAGGTATTGATATTCAACTCCATACCCCACAGATATATACAATCAACTATGTTTCAATAAAAAATAAATAAAATCCGAATTTCAGTAAGGTAGATGAGAGATGCACTTTTGGGTGCTTCAATTCAGTGAAGTAAACTAAATTCTGAAATAGGAATGATGTGTCTTAGTCGTTTACATAATTTTATACTGATGTTTTGGACCTTTTCCCAATAGGTTTTCATTTCATTTGAAATCAGAATTTCAGCCAGGTAGATGAGAGATGCACTTTCAGCTACTTTGTTTTAGTGAATCATACTAAATTCTAAACTAGGAACGATGCATTCTTTTCTTTCACGTAAGTTTTATACTGATGAGTCTACATCATTACTTTAATGCTGCTAATCAATGAGTTTCATGTATGCATTTAAAATTTGAATTTCAGCAAATTAGATAAAAGATGCATTTTCATGTGCTTCATTTAAGTGAATTAGGGGCCAGGGTGGGGTGGTGGGGAGAACAGGGCTCTGGAATTTGGTTGGTTTTGATACCCACTTCCAGCACTTCCTCAACGTGTGACCTTGGGTAGGTTAGTCTCACTAAGCCTCAGTTTCCTTATCTCTAAAAGAGGGATAAAAGTAGTCTCTGCCTTCTACAGCTATTGTGAGGACTAAATGAAATGATGTGAATTCATGTCTAGCAAATAGTGAACACTCAACCAGTGACCACTTTAATTATCTGTCTGGCATGGGCTGGGTGGGAGAAGTGAGGGGACTGGATTCTTCCCATTTCATCATGAGGGTGGGGGAACGAGTCCTGGGTGTGAATCAGGAAACTACAGTATTGGCTGTGCCACTAATGGGGTAAATGATTCTGGGCAAGTCATCTTCCTTTTTTGAAACCGTTTCCTTATTTACTAAACAAGATAAAAGCCAATATTTATTGAACACCCATGGGCCAGGCTTATGTGTTGTATTGCATGTATTATATAACTTATTCCTCCATTCACACACAGTAGCTGACAATCAGGGAGGTTAAATACCTACCCAAAGGCACAGAGAAGGTACTCAGCAGGCCATGGCTCAAACCCAGGCAGCGCGGTGTTCACATTTATGCTCAGCATCACAGACCCTAATCCCAAGATTTATACCTCAGGGACCTTAGTGATAGGGGACTGCTCAGCCCCTCCCATTCTACAAACTGCAGAAACTAAGGCCTGAATAAGGTAAGGAACTTATTCAGGGTCACACAAACTAGTGGCTTAAATGGACTGAGAGCCCAGGCTTTAGAGTCAAAGGTCCATTCCTGCCCTTGCATTGTCACTTTGCCCGTGGTGAGGGCTCACACCTCGGTTTGAGCACAACTCTACTTTCCTTATGTGCTTATACTTAGTTCAGGCTGTGATAACAGAATACCATAGACTGAGTGGCCTTTAAACAACAGAAGTTTACTTCCCACAGTTCTGGAGGCTGGCAGTCTGAGGTTAGGGTGCCAGCATGGTCGGGTTCCGGTGAGGGCCCTCTTCTGGGTTGCAGAGGGCTGCCTTGTTGTGTCCTTCCATGGAGAAGAGCAGAAAGAGAGCTCTTTGGAGCCTCTTTTATAAGGGCACTAATTCCATTGATGAGGGCCCCACCCTCATGACATAATTACCTCCCAAAGGTCCCATCTCCAAGTACCATCACATTGGGGATTAGAATTCAGTATATGAGGGCCGGCCTGGTGGCGCACTGGATAGTGCGCCGCTTGGGAAGCGCGGCGGCGCTCCCGCCCGAGGGTTCGGATCCCACATACAGACCGGTTCCTGCTCACTGGCTGAGCGAGGCGCGGAAGCAACGCCGAGGGTTGCAATCCCGTTGCCGGTCCCCGGTCCGGTACGGGGGCAACACTGAGGGTTGCGATCCGTTGCCGGACACGGAAAAAGACAAAAGACAA
>NW_007726136.1:206258-216365 GCF_000696425.1 Galeopterus variegatus | reverse complement strand
AAAAAAAAAAAAAAAAAAAAAAAAAAAAAAAAAAAAAGAAAAGAATTCAGTATATGAATTTGGGGGGGACACAAGCATTCAGTTCATTGCAACTTGGACATTGATATTCAGGGGGCTTGGCCCCAGTCACTTTGTCAGTAGGAATTCATCAGCTCCAGCCAATAGCTGAGAGGAGGCCCCAGGGAGTCAGCATGTGTCTCCTGCTCATAAATAGGGGACAGGGACACACGAGAGTGCTCCTGCTTGCTTCTGCAAAGAACGAGTGTTCTTCTCAAGCTCTCAGCCTCACATCCTCTTGCTCTGTACTGAAGAAGGACAGGCATGAATAAGCAGCTGCCCCAGGGAGCACTAGAGAGGTCCCAAGTCCCTTGGTTGTCTCTCCATTGACCAGTGGGCCCCTGAATGTGGTAATTTTAAAAATGGATGATACTTGTTCAAAAATACGTGGGGTTGGAAACCTCTTGTGCTCTGCATTTTCCCACTAGGACTCTCCTGTTTCAATTCCTCAGGAGAACCGGAATTTGTTTGCAGTAGCTCCCTGTGTAGTCGGTGGATCTCCAAGGGTCCCTGAGACCCTTCTTTAAAGGGATCCATGAGATCAAAACTATTTTAACAATACCAAGACATTATGAGCTGTAAGACATATCCACTCTTTCAGGGAAAACGTTTTCATAAAAGTGTTATTTGTTTACATGATTTCCAAAGAGTAATCTACACTTAGGTTCTATGTTTGGGGGTGAGAAGAATCCGTCCACCTACGAAGAAGCAATTATACCAATCAACCAATCTGCCTGGGGGCTGCATTCCCACTGGGGCTCCCCCTCACCTCAGGCGAGTCCATTCCTCTCTGGTCCACATAGCACTGGCTTGCTCCAAAGGACCCTCTGGTTTCAGCACTTTAAGGTGTCTTCTCTCATCAGACCCAGGAGCTCCCTTTGCCAGTATGATCTCTGAACATGAGTGAAATGGGAACCATGTCTACCAAACAGCATTGTAGGGGAGATTCAGATGAGATGGTCAATGTGAAAGGGCTTTAGTGATGAAGAGCACTAGACAAATCTGAATTTTAAGAAATGACTAAAAAGCTAAGCATAAATAGGATGCAGCATTCAAAAGGCAACACAAAATCTGAAATGAGCCACTTGTTAAAGTATCCTGGGATTTTATTAATTTATAGTTATTGAAAAGAGAACTATATGCAACTAAATGCTCAAAAATCTCAAAGGACCAGAAACAATACATGTCTATGACACAGGCTCAGGAATTCAAATTACTCCTTATTTAAAACACTCCAGGGGCTGGCCCGTGGCTCACTGGGAGAGTGCGGTGCTGATAACACCAAGGCCACGGGTTCGGATCCCTATATAGGGATGGCCGGTTAGCTCACTGGGTGAGCGTGGTGCTGACAACACCAAGTCAAGGGTTAAGATCCTCTCACCGGTCATCTTTAAAAAAATAAATAAATAAAAAAAATAAATAAAACACTCTAGATTTTTTTTCCTAATTAAAATAACATATGGTCATTGTAGAAAAATTGAGAAATATGGAAGAGTATAAAAAGGACAATAAAAACCATCCATAATTTCACCACCCAGAGAAAACTGTTAACATTTTTTGTGTATCTCTTCTGTGCTTTAAAAAAAGTCCTTATATGTATTTTACATGATTGATACCATACTAAATATATAGTTTTGTGTCCTGCTTCTCTCACTTAACATTGCATATGGAACACTTCCTCATGAGATTACAAATTCTCTGTAACTATGTGTAGTGGCCAATTCTGGCTCAGCCCCAAACCTGAGGACTGAGGGGACACAGCTGGCTGGGCACAATGCTGCCTGGATGGAGGAGTAAAGGAGACACAAGGAAAGCAGAGGCAGAGGATCCAAGTGCACAAGGCCATAAATCAGGGGCTGAGTTCCTTCCATGGCAGGGATTTCAGCTTTGAGCAGTCTCCTTCTAAAAGTAGGGTAGTTCTTTGGGTGCATTCTGTAATGTATACGGGAAGAACTCTACAATCTCTTCCCATCATATGTAATCTGCCAAAAACTCCTCTACAAAGCCTTTTGTTATGTGGAAAACAAAAAGTAGAACACTGATTTGATAATCCAAAATATTAAAATGTCATAACTGGCTATTTTTCACATAGGCAGTTATTAACCTCATTTACAAAAAGAAATATATGATTATATATTGCTTAAGCATCCATACAGAAAATAACCACATTAACCTTGAAAGTAATAGGAGAGCATTTTCAAGTGATCACATTATAAAATCCTAAAAAGAGTGAATGAAATATTTAACATATAAACCCAAAAGATCTTTAGATAGTACTAGTACTCTCATCAGAGTAACAACTTTTTATCTACAACAACCAAAAGGTCAAAGAGCATAGGGTAATTAGACTTTGTTATTTCAACTTTAACAAAACTCTACCTAATAAATGATTTACTGTCAATAAGAACATTAACTGTAGCCACAACATTTTTCTAAGTGCATATAATTTCCAACAAACAATTGCAGATAGATCTGCCATATGACCCAGTTATCCCACTGCTGGGAATATACCCAGAGGAATGGAAATCATCAAGTCGAAGGTATACCTGTTCCCCAATGTTCATCGCAGCACTCTTTACAATAGCCAAGAGTTGGAACCAGCCCAAATGTCCATCATCGGATGAGTGGATATGGAAACTGTGGTATATATACACAATGGAATACTACTGAGCTATAAAAATGAAATACTGCCATTTGCAATAACATGGATGGACCTAGAGAGAATTATATTAAGTGAAACGAGTCAGCCACAGAAAGAGAAATATCACATGTTCTCACTTATTTGTGGGAGCTAAAAATAAATAAATAAATAAATACACACACACAAAAAAATCGGGGCGGGGGGGAAGAAGACACAACAATTACAATTCCTTGAAGTTGATATGACAAGTGAACAGAAAGGACATGGAGAGAGGAGAGGAGGGAGGGAGGGGGGTTTCGGTAATGGGCCACAATAATCAACCACATTGTATATTGACAAAAAATAAAATAAAAAATAAAAATAAATAAATAAATAAATAAAAGTAGGGTTTTTCCTGCTTTATCCAAGGACAGTCTGGCAGATTTCCATTCATCTGAGAGCAGGCTCAGCCAGTCTCAATGTCAGGAGGCTCTGACATGAAGGTCAGCCATGCTATAAGATATTTCTAAACTGACAATGTCAGTCAGTAGAAAATGCGATTCTATTTGCTCAATGCCTGGTTACATCTTTTTGGGAGCACAGATGGCAGGAGTTTGTGTCCCCTGGTAGAAAACTACTCTGAGTAGCTTTGGTTGTGGTGGGTTAGAAATCTTGATTCTCATTTGATTTTTAGAGTAGGGCTTTTAGGTAAATGCATATATAGGGCAAACGCCCTTGGATAGGAGACCAAGTCTGCAGATAGAGGGCAAAAGCCCATTTAATTAATTCTAATTAAATAATGTTGATTCTCATTTGATTTTTAGAATAGGGTTCTTAGGTAAATACATATTGGGGCAAAAGCCCTTGAGTAGGAGGCAATGGCCTACAGCCAGAGGGCAAAAGCCCATCTAATCAACTCTAATCACTGCTTAGGTATGGGATTGTAGACTTTAATGATTTTAGAGCTAACAGGTGGTTGTCATACTGATACTGTTAAGAGATTTTAAGAATTGCTGAAGGAAGAGATGTGAAAAAAATATTTGCTAGGGGCAAGCTGTCTGCTGGGAGAAACTTTAGAGATAATTATACTTAGATTTTATCATAAGAATGTAAGTTTTGCTTAAGGAGAGGTTCTACTTTAGATAATGAGCCAGTTTGACCAACTTAGCTTTTCACTAATTGTACTTTGGAACTTCACGTTGTTAATTTTACTGATGTTACTAGTTTCCATTGCTTAAGCTAGATTTAGCTTTTGTAACACTGCGCATGTCCTTGTGTCCTTTGTAATGATTTAATCAACTAAATTTCTTGTGAAACTTCCTTGTCTTTACAATAAAAAACAGAAGCTAACTTTGAATGGGGGCTGTACCTACTTTTCTCTGGGATACAAACCCTCTGGACATCTCAACACATTCATGGTGCTTTGAGTAATCCTTTTTGCATCTCCGTTACACAGAGAGAAGTGTAACATTTGGTTTTTTAGGTCTGTGGCTGAGTGAGGATGTCAAAAAGCAAAATCAATTGACAAAAAGAGAAATCACCCTTGGATAGTTGGTAAAGAGTAGCACTTTAAAATCACCTGGGGCCTTCACATCACCAACAGTCCCAGCTTTTGCTGGGCCATTCATGTTGGTGTGGAAATGGAAAAAAGGAGAGAAAGAAGAAAAAGGGGTGGGGGGTGCCCCAAGTGTAGTTCTATGAGAACCAGATTTTCAAGTTCAAAGTGCTCCTAGCTTTCTTCCTCTGGAGAGTGCTTATTACATCATGGGGTAAGCGATGACAAAATAGTTAAGCTCTGTATCGATCAGCTTTCTGTACTTCCTGTAAATTCCCCGCAGGATCCTGTCCTCTTCGTTCGTCTCATATCTGTTTGTATAAATTCTCACCTGTGCCAATGGAGAAACACACAGTGTGACTACATCATTCAGGACCTGACAACGATCCAGGTGATCTACATGTACAGTTGTTGGCAGAATCAGGAACACCTCAAGCCTAATGACTAAGGAAGGGAGCTCCAAATTCCCTTCCGGGAACTTGTTCACTTCCAATGGACAGGTGACTGTCCCCACTGTCTCATCTCTGACCCGCATCCCAGAGCAGAAGCTTGGTGCCTGGATGTCCTTGCTCTATGCCTGTGGAGCCTGCTGGGGGTGGGCTGGGGGCTCTTACCTTGAGTGTGCGCAGAGCACACTGCCCCTCTTCCTGACTCTTCAGGATCCTTTCCACAAAATGAACATCAAGGAAAGCCCAGATTTTGAAGTAAAACAGCCTTCTGCACGATAAGATCAGGAGGTGCAGCTCCTCGTCGAGAGATTCATGGTTGTTGTTGAACTCAAAAATTAATTTCTGGAAAAGCATCAAAAGGGAAGATGTGTGTGGGCAGAGAGGATGGGACCACCTGGGTCATTGCATAATATTTCCACGATCCAGCTTTGGGTCTGATAACCGTGGTGATTTGGAGGTTTTTAAGATAAGGGACACTGGATATGGAGTTTTCAGAGGAAGAGATTTGAGAATGATGGTGATTTCATCCAAGTTTGAAATGCTTGGAATTTGGGGGTAGTTTATTTGGAGTCTAGAGACCAAGGTGCTGGTCCCAGCCTTGCAGTGGACTGGCTGGGTGGCTGTGGGCAGCCCACCAAACCTCAAGTTCTTCTGTAGCACAAAAGGGTCATGATGATGTCTGCCCTGCCCACCTCAGGGTTATGTGAGTATCAAACGAGCTATTGGCACCTTGTAGCCCATCAGTGTTAGTAGGGTATTTATGCCTATTAATATCAATTGTCACACCTGCTGCAAGGTCCTTAGGAGGAACAAAATGATATAGATTTTATAGGTGAGCTGCCAGATTAGAGAACAGTCCAGAACTTCCAAGCTCTTTGGTTGCCTAAGTCAAATTTGGCTTTTTGTTTGGTTTGGTTCTTCCCATTCTGTCTCCCCAATCACCAGGTGCTGCTGGAACCAGACAGGTCTTCTGCTTAGAGCTGACCACAGGAACCCCAGGGTCTCCCACATGCTGCCTTGACCAGTGGGAAGGCAGGAAGAGGCTGCCACCTGCTACTCGCCTGCAAAGCACCTCCTGGCTCAGACTCCACAGCTCTGAGCTGGGGATATAGAGATTTTCTTTGGTTGATAGCCAACCAGAAAATTCCTTGTGTTCCATGTGTTGTCTGCTGTGGGTTTTTTTTTTTGGGGGGGGTGATGGGGAGTTTAGTTTGGTAACATTTTCTAGAATCTCAGTTTGAGATCGAGGGAGCCTGTGGGAGCCCCACCAAGGGCAGGTGGCAGTGGGCTTTCCTCTGGAGAAGTCAGTCACCTACCTGAGCCTCCCCTACCCTCACTTGCTACCTACCTGCAGAGTGTGCCGGAAGGTGGGCAGGAGGTCCGTCAGAGTGGGTCGCATCGACCAGTCTGGGTCACTGAAATAGCAACTTCGCAGACTGATGCTCCTGACTGGGATCTCTGGCAAGAGGATCCGGGCCAGGCGCTCGTACTTCATGACCCGCTCAAAGAAGAAGTTCACCTTCAGTTTGGTGGCCTGCCTGGCCAGCCGGGACCAGGACATGCCCCAGATGACCTGCCTGTGGGGGTCATGAATGTGGCATTTGATGTTTATGGTCCGGAGGGTCCTGCCATTGTTCTCGCTCAAGTTCTCGAGCAGCTCATCGGAGACACAGTTGTAGTTGATGGTCAGGGACACCAGGTTGTGGAACGTGGTCATGGTCTTGTTGAACTGGGGGCTGCTGTAGACGGCCAGGTGATGGCTGAAATAATCCTCGATGTTGAGCTCTGAGGCCCTGCACTCGCTCCTCAGGTGGCTCAGGGAGCCGAGAATGTGGCAGCCTTGCTCCACCGTCAGCCTGGACCCTTTCAGGTTGAGATAATCCAGGTGTCTGCCCATCTTCTTCAAGAAGAAGCTCAAGCTTTTGATGAATGAGCTGCGAATGCTTTTCCTCCACACCAGGCGGTCTAGCTCCAGGTGCTGTATGGAAAGAAATTTCAGTCGGCTGTTACTCTTGCCCAGACATGAGAGGAGGCCTTGCATGGTGACCTGGAACTTCTTGGTCAAGACAGCGTTGTAAGGATTCAGGAATTTGATCTCCAGGTGTTCCAGATAACGACCAAATTTCTTAACATACCAGAGAGCTGACTCGAATTCAGATGCATGCACCCGGGAAGGCCTCCCGCTGAACGTGATGGTCCTGTATCGCCAGAGGTCAGCCGAGTACATCATCTGGTTCCACTTTCTGCAGACAAGGGCCGCCCTTGACCTGTCCCTGTCTCCCAACCACCAGAAAACACGACGCAGACACACATCGGGCAGAGTGGCCCAGCAGCTCTGGTCTTGGGGCTGGATCAGTTTGCTTTCTTCATCCATCGAGGAACCGGGATGGGAAGAGCAGCTCTTTGGTAGGCAGGGCTTCCAAACGAGGAAGGAAAAGCAGCCACTTGTTTTCTGTGGGGAGTAAAAAGGAAGAGCCATTACCTGCCAAACAGAAGTGAGACTCAACAGAAGGAGCTTTCACTGTGGTCCCACGTGTATTACGCACTTTGCCAGGGGCGGGTCAATGATACATTCACGACACAGTCCACCCAGTCAGGGTCTCACGATTATTCGGGGACACAAAGCAGTACTCAGTTACAACACGGTGGAGAAGTAAAAAGATTCAGGCACACTCACAGGCAGGGAAGCACAAATGGGGGGTGATTCATTCCGCCTGGGCAGGGAGGGGTAGAGACGGCTGCTCAGAGGAGGTGACGTCTGAGCTGGGTTTTGAAGGGATTTGCAAGGCAGGCCAGGCTGGCCTAACGGTGGTGGTGGAGTGACAACTTGTGCAAAGCCACAGGACTGTGAATATGTGTCATGTGTTCACATTTGGCAAACTAAAAATTATTTGGGTTTCTGGGGCTTAACTTGTAAGCAGGCAGGGAGTGGAGGAAATGGGTCCAGTGGAGCAGCGGAGGTGCTGGATCAAGGGGCCCTGAGTGACGTGATAAAGATTATGTCCTGGGGGCCAGGGATTCCCACTGTCCCCTCTCCCCGGGATCTTGGAATTCTGACATGGCCTGCCCCCTTCCCTAAGTGACAGTCATAGTGTATATGAGCTACACTGCTGATGGTCACATTTACATTCAAGAGGTATAGCAGCAGAACAAGGGTGGGGAACCTCAGCTGAGGCCATGGAGAGCCGTGAAGGGTGAAGTGTCACATGTCCAGAAGCAATGTGCTCAGTCTTGAGGTGTAGAAAGGACACTCTGGGGGAGCAAAGGGATGGTGGTTAAAAGCAGAGTCCAGGCATTATGGTGGGAATGGGGGTGGGCTTCTGAGTTCTTTAGAGGACATGATTTGGTGACTGGTGGAGCTAGAAATGGGGAGGACTGAAAAATTTCTGACTCAGCTGCTGGATTGCAGGTGGCATCATCAGCCAAGCTAGGGAGTGCCAGGGGAGGGCTGGGCTCAGGCCTGCCTGATACACGGAGCCATCGGTTCTACTTTTGTCAGCCATTTGCTGAAATGTTCACACCTTTTTGCCTTCATAGTTTCCTATTCCTGAGAACTCCCCTAGTTTTCTTTCCCTCTTCCAAACCCCCCATTCTTTGATGTTCGAGTCCTACCACTCCATAAATCTTTTGTCGGCTACTTTACCAAATAAGCCCAACATCACTGATCATGGCTCATAAATACGTATGGCTGGGAAGAGACCTGAGAGTTGATTTCTTTACAGGTGGACACTGAGACCCAGAGAAGTGAAGGGACTTACTGATGGTCACACAGCAAGTTAGCCACAGGGTCCAGGCTAGAACTTGGGCTTTCTGACTCTTTCTTCTGTACCTTTTTCCTACCCCCACTTCCTGGGCCTCAGGTGCAGAGAGGCAAGTTAATTATATTTCTCATTTCAGGACAGACATACCTATCTGTGCAAGACCACTCTCTCGTTTTATTTATTCATTTATTCCCTTTTAACTTTCTGTCCCATTCCATTGCCCTACACCATAGACAATGTTCTACTGTATTTGACGTGTATTTTTTTGTTTGCATGTGTGTTTGCCAAATGTGTGGCTCTGTGTACATTTCACCCATTGCGTCTGTCAGCCGAACAGAACAGACTGTGGGTACCCCCCGCTTTTCTCCCCTTCTCTCTGCCTGTGATGGACCTCAGGCCTCTGCCAGCTTCCGCCAGCACCACGGCAGCAAGGAGCATCCTCAAGTGATCTCCCGTGTGGCTTTCTTAGGGACTTTCCCCAGGCCTTGGTTCTTAATACCCTGTCACTTTCCTTCACCGCCTGCTGTACAACTCGGCCCTTGTCTCCAGCTGTCCCTCCCAACTCCAGATCTGGAGAATTCTATAAGGGATTTAACAGTAGCCTGCCCCCACCCTGACACAGGGTTCCAGTCGCTTCCCAGAATCACTGCCTCCATATCTAGCCTGATCCCTTCTCTGTCCCCTCTTGCAGGGTCCATCTGTGTCCTTCCCTCCCAAGGAACCCACACACTCCTTGAGGCAAGGAATCTTTACTTTTCTTCGAGTAGGTACTTAAACATTTACCAAATGAAGAAACAGGATTGTAAACTGCTCAAGGCTAGGGGCCTCCACAGCACCAAGCATGGAAAAGGTGCTCCAGAAAAGCAAACCAATTCAAAAGTTAAACTAAACCCCCCGCCCTAGCAAAGTCACAGGTCAGAGGAATCACCAGACACTTAAGCTGTATAGGCGGAGTTGGGAGAATATATTTGCTGGGCTGCAAAAATTGTTGCAAGGAGCCCCCCAAATCACATATTATTACTGGGAGCCCCCTCCTACCCGTCTCTGCCCTGCCAGCAGTGTAGCATAGTGGGTTGGATCCTGGATCTTTCAACTGCTAGAGTGTGACCTTAGACAAGTTAATTAATTTCTTTGTGCGGCAGTCCCCACATCTATAAATAGGGGTCATAACATTTCTCCTAGTATCGGAAGGATTAAATGAGCTGATGTGTGGAAAGCACCAGAACAGTGCCTGGCACTCAGGCAATGGTATGCAAACGTTGGCTGCCATCACTAAGCGGGTGCCAGGGTGCTCCTGCAACATCCCCATCAGGAAGAGATGAATAACCCATTTCACAAATGGGGAAACTGAGGTGTTGGGCGGTTAGTAAAGTTTCCCAGTGAGATCGCGTCGTTAGTGGGGAGGTGGCACATGAACCCGGGCTAGGACTCCCAAACCCAGGCTTCATTCACTACATCGCAGCTGCCAACCAGGGAAGGAAACCCAAGGATGTCCTCGCCCCCGAGAGGGGAGGTGGCCGGGAAGCTCCGGCGGCTTCCAAGGGAAGGCGGGCGACGGGCCTCGGGGCGTCCCCCCGCCGCCCCCGCCGTCCGGTTACCCGCTGGTCGCTCCCCGCTCGCGCCGCGCCGGGCTGGGGCTGCAGGGACGGCGAGCTCGCCCGCCCG
>NW_007726136.1:196097-206025 GCF_000696425.1 Galeopterus variegatus | reverse complement strand
CGCCCCGCCTGAGCGCCGAGCCCGGGGCCGCCTTTGTGACGCGCCGCCTCCCGCGCGGCTCTGCTCATCCCCGCCGGTCGCGGGGGCCCGGCCCTGCCGTTGTCACATCAGCAGATCGAGTGCGTGTGGGGAGCCCAGGCCGGGGGCTGGGGGGCAGGAAGCAAGGCCGCCGCGCCCGCCCCCTGTCGCGTCCCGCCCCGGCCCCGGGGTTCTGTCCCGCCTCCGCACACCCGGCCTGGGCGCCTCTCCTCGGGAGGCCTCGCCGCGCAGGCTGCCCTGGAGCGCCACTTTGCTGTCCTTAGACAAAGCCCCCAAAGGAAAGCCTTAAGCACCCCTGACTGACGTGGACATCACCAAGCTTGAGAACCCCACACCTTTCCAGTTTCGGGAGGACGGGGCGCACGTCACCCACCCACCTTCCCTGACTCTTCTCTACCCTGGCAGGGGCTGGTGCCCTGACGGGTCCCCCCAGAGCCCAGGCAGAGAGGTGGGAGTGCACCGTCTACCGGCAGGGAGGTTGCATCTCCAGGCTTCCCCCAACTGATGTCTCTGCCCGAAGCCTTCAAAGCCGCCCCCTGAGCTTCACGTGGCCGTGGTCCCCATCCCCGCCCCTCATTTCCCTCTCTCCCTCCGTGTCTTTTTTTCTGCTGCTCCCCTTTCTCCGTGCCCTGCGGGGTCCTGCTGTCCTGGCTTCTGCCATCCCTCACCATGGAAAACCTGTGAGGAATCCAAAGAAAGGCAAAGAAGCAGCTTTCAGAAAGGGTGCTTTTATTCTTCAGGGACAAAGTGGGTCCTCTAAGGTGTCCAGGCTGTAGGGCCTAGATGCTAAATCAGAATTCCTGGGCAGAAGAGCTGGAATCTCTTTTTCCCCTCCCGGCTTATCTGTAGCCCTTGGGCAAACCAATATCTCTGTTCAAAAGAAGGAAAATGGTTAGTCCAAACCTCTTCTTTTAAAGCCCAACAAATAAAAATAATCTCTTTTCACATGTAAAGACCAGCACAAAAAGTGAGCAGGAAAGCCAGTGTAAAGATGAAATCTTCTAAATCTGTAGTACCTTTTCTCTTCCAAATCTAGCTGGAATTTCTCACTTGTTTTCCTTTCAGTGAAGCTAACCACAGGCATTTGTCCTAAAGAAATGGAAATAAAAAAGGTTCAATATGTTTTAAGTGAGAAGTGCTAGTTCCTGGAATGTCACTGGGTATTGCTGTCCCCTGTTCCCCAGCATGAACTCCGGGCTACAGGTGCCCAGAGACTGGGGCGTGATGGCATAGAAAAGGTATGGAACTCACTGAGCCAGGAAGGGTATGGAAGGCTTGGGACAGTGTTTAATGGAGGCATGTCATCACTGGGGGGGTGGAGGAACAGATGAGAGGACACCCACACTATGGACTCATGCAGCTGTTAGAAAAAATGAGCCACGTTGTTTGACATGGAGAAATTTCCTTGAGTATTGCTGAATCATAACATTAAGATACACAGAAATGTGTATAATAGGACTCCAAATGTATATGTTGCATAATAGGGTTGCCAGATAAAACACAGGATACCCAGTTATATTTTAATTTCAGAGAAGGAAAAAATCATTACATAGGATGTACTTATACTAAAAAAAAATTCTTTGTTTCTCTGAGATTTATATTTGACTGGATGTCCTATACTTTTATTTGCTAAATCTGGCAACCCTATCTATGGAGAAAAGTGTGGAAGGAAACATACCAAATTGTGGGAGGCAAGAGAAAACGGCACTCCTGGCAAGTATGAAATTAGCCCATTTTTGTAAAATGATATGTTTGTGTTCATATGCAGATACATAAAGAAGTTAGGAGAGGTCTGGCCGGTTAGCTCAGTTGCTTAGAGCACAGCCTTATAACCCCAAGGTTGTGGGTTCAGATCCCCATCCTGGCCAGCCACAAAAAAAAAAAAAAAAAAAAAAAAAAAAAAAAAAAGACAAAAACAGAAGTTAGGAGAAAAGATTTGCTCCTACCCTTTTGTAAGGAGTGTGCATCAGGTAAGCAGAGAACAGAGGCCGGGTACCTGATGCTGATTCAGTGTCGGCAGGGGAAGCAAGATGCCACACTGAGAACAACTCCTCAGAATGTCATAGGCTGCCTCATCTTCTCTAGGAGCGGGGGTACTGGGTTTGAGCTCAGACTTCAAAGACAGATTCATGGTTTTATTTTTGCCTCTTGGTGCTTGCTTTCTTGAACTTTCAGAAGGAAGAGGAGATCTGTTTATATTTTTCATCTTTGGACGAACATCTTTCTGCATCATGGAAGTTTGATTTACAGCAGCCTGACTTGAACAGGGTGTAGGAGAAATTTTTGTCTTCCCAAGTGGAAAGTCTTCTTTGGACTCTGAGGTTGGACGACATGCATTCTACAATTGTGAGTAATACATCAAATTAAAAATTAAATACATCAAATTAAAAATTAAATACATCAAATTAAAAAAATGACTTCAGCTTTAATGATTGGACAATACAGTAGACTTGATAACCTGAAAACTTTCCCCTGCAAACACTTAGAAATGCTGGATAAAATGTGACAAACATTCAATTTAAGTTCATAGCTGACTTCGCAAGACAGAAAGGAAACTCTGAGTTCTGGGGATGAGGGCCTGCTCAGTTGCTATGGTTTGAATGTGTCCCCTCCAAAATTCAGGTGTTGCCAACATGACAGTATTAAGAACTGGGGCCTTGATTAGACCATGAGGGCTCCTGCTTTGTGAGCGGGAGTAAGGACCGTATAAAAGAGGCTTCATGCAACGTTTGGCTAACTTGCCCTCCTGCCTTCTGCCATGTAAGGACTCAGCAAGAAGGCCCTCACCAGAGATCAAATGTTGGCACCTTGATTTTGGACTTCCCAGCTTCCAGAACTGTGAGAAATAAATTTCTGTTCTTTATAAATTAACCAGTCTGTGGTATTCTGTTATAGCGGCACAAATGGACTAAGGTACTTGGTTAAGCCTATGAGCTGACACTTTGGTTATGGGAGATGTGGGGCCAACCTTTTAACTAGGGGCGTGGATGAGAGAAAAATCCCATCCATATAAGGTGGGAAAATGGAAGTAAGACTTCCCTTCCTCTGCATAAAGTTGGGAACTCTAAACATTAAATTATGGTAGCTAATAGAAAAAAAAAATCAGCTAATTAGAAAAGGAAAGTGGCAAGGAAGCTTTTCTACCTGGGGCTGGAATTTGAGTGTGGGGAAAAGAAATTTATGCCCTGAAAACTCAAAATCATAGGCTCACAACATTCTTCTATTTGGGTTTCAGATTTACATTAGTCTCCATGGTCTGGGAATCCCCAAACAGAAGAATTAACATAATAATTGGAACAACTGGCAGAAGAAATCACAAAATTAGTCTGGAGGGTACATAACCTCAAAATAGACTATACAGGATTCTCACAGGTAGAATTGTTATTTATTTATTTATTACTAATATTCATGAGATACAAAGCTGATTGTCCCCCCTCCTGTCCATGATGTGGGGGCCAGATTCATACTGGGGGCACATCCATTACCAGAAATTACTTTTGTACCCCTTGTCCCCTTCCAATTATCCCCAACCTCCCTCCCCTCCCCTCTCTCCCCTCAACTCCAATTCGTAGCCCTAGGAATGTCCCCTCCCTCTGTTGGATCACGGCACTACTGTGGTCTTTCTTTCCTTCCTTCCATTCTCTCTTAGCTCCCACATATGAGTGAGCACATGCGGTATTTATCCCTCTGTGCTTTGCTTGTTTCACTGAACATAAATTTTTCCAGGTTCATCAATGTTGTTGCAAATGGTAGAATTTCATTCTTTTTTATGGCAGAGTAGTATTCCATAGTGGATATATACACCACAGTTTCCTTATCCAATCATCCGTTGATGGACATTTAGGTTGGTTCCTTATCTTGGCTACTGTAAACAGAGCTGCAGTAAACATGGGAGTGCAGGTATCTCTTCAACATGATGATTTCCATTCCTCTGGATATATACCCAGAAGAGGGATTGCTGGATCATATGGAAGATCTATCTGTAGTTGTTTGAGAAACCTCCATACTGTTTTCCGAAGTGGTTGTACTAATTCACAGTCCCAGCAACAGTACAGCAGTGTTCCCTCTCTCCACACCCTCACCAGCATTTGTTATTCATTCTTTTTGATTATAGCCAGTCTAACTGGGCTGAGGTGGTATCTCATTGTGGTTTTAATTTGCATTTCCCTCATGACTAGTGATGTTGAGCATTTTTTCATGTATCTGTTGGCCATTTGTATATCTTCCTTTGAAAGATGTCTATTCAGCGCCTTTGCCCATTTTTTAAATTGGGACATTTACTTTTTTACTGTACAATTGCTTGTGTTCTATATATATTCTGGATATTAGTCCTTTGTCGGATGCATAGTTGGCAAAAATTTTCTCCCACTCTGTAGGTTGTCTTTTCACTCTGTTGATTGTTTCTTTTGCTGTGCAGAAATTTTTTAGTTTAATATAGTCTCATTTGTTTATTTTTTCTTTTGCTGCTTGTGCTTTCAGGCTCATGTTCATAAAGCCTGTGCCCTGACCTAACTGCTGAAGTGTTTCACCTATATTTTCCCTTAGTAATTTTACAGTTTCAGGTCTTATACCTAGGTCTTTAATCTATTTTAAATTGATTTTAGTGGATGGCGACAGATGCATATCTAGTTTCATTCTTCTGCATATGGATATCCAGTTTTCCCCACACCACTTGTTGAAAAGGCAATCTTTTCCCCAATGTAGATGTTTGTGGCCTTTGTCTAATATCAGATGGCTATAAGCCTGAGGAGTGATTTCTGGGTTCTCAATTCTACTCCACTGGTCAGAATGTCTATTTTTATACCAGTACTGTGCTGTTTTTGTTACCACAGCTTTGTAGTATAATTTGAAATCAGGCAGAGTTATGCCTCTGGCTTTGTTTTTTTTTTTTTTTTTTTTGCTCAGGATTGCTTTGGCTCTTTGGGGTCTTTTGTTTTTCCATATGAAAGGTAAGATTGTTTTTTCCATTTCTGTGAAGAATGTCATTGGTATTTTGATGGGGATTGCATTGAATCTGTAGATCGCTTTGGGTAGTATAGACATTTTCACAATGTTAATTCTTCTAATCCAACAGCATGGAATATCTTTCCATCTTTTTGTGTCTTCTTAATTTCTTTCAGAAGTGGTTTGTAATTCTCATTGTAGAGGTCTTTCATCTCCTTGGTTAAATTGATCCCTAGGTATCATATTTTTTTGGTGACAGTTGTAAATGGGCTTACTTTCTTTATTTCTCTTTCTGTTAATTCATTATTTGAGTATATAAATGCTACTGATTTGGGGGCATTTATTTTGTATCCTGCAACATTAATGAAGTTATTAACTAGCTCTAGGAGTTTTTTGATAGAGTCTTTAGGTTTTTCTATATATAGCATCATGTTATCTGCAAATAGGGAAAGTTTGACTTCATCTTTTCCAATCTGGATTCCCTTTATTTCTTTCTCTTGCCTGATTGCTCTGGCTAGTACCTCCAGTACTATGTTGAATAGAAGTGGTGAGAGTGGACATCCTTGTCTTGTTCCTGTCCTTAAGAGGAATGCCTTCAATTTTTCCCCATTCAGAATAATACTGGCAGTGAGCTTGTCATAAATGGCTTTTATTGTGTTAAGATATTTTCCTTTTATACCTAATTTGTTGAGAGTCTTTATCATGAAGGGATGTTGAATTTCATCAAATGCTTTCTCAGCATCTACTGAGATGATCATATGGTCTTTGTCCTTGAGCTTGTTGATGTGATGTATCACATTTGTTGACTTTTGTATGTTGAACAATCCTTGCATCCCTGGGATGAATCCCACTTGATCATGGTGTATAATTTTTTTAATATGTTGCTGTGTTATAATTGCTAATATTTTTCTTTTTTTTTTTTTTTAAAAAGATGACCGGTAAGGGGATCTTAACCCTTGACTTGGTGTTGTCAGCACCACGCTCAGCCAGTGAGCGAACCGGCCATCCCTATGTGGGATCCGAACCCGGGGCCTTGGTGTTATCAGCACCGCACTCTCCCGAGTGAGCCACGGGCCGGCCCATAATTGCTAATATTTTTCTGAGGGTTTTAGTATCTAGGTTCATCAAGGATATTGGCCTGTAATTTTCTTTTTTTATTGTGTCTTTATCTGGTTTTGGTNTTGTTTATTTTTTTCTTTTGCTGCTTGTGCTTTTGGGCTCATGTTCATAAAGCCCGTGCCCAGACTTAACTGCTGAAGTGTTTCACCTATATTTTACCTTAGTAATTTTACAGTTTCAGGTCTTATACATAAGTCTTTAATCCATTTTTAGTTGATTTTAGTGTATGGTGAGAGGTGCATATCTAGTTTCATTCTGCATATGGATATCCAGTTTTCCCAGCACCACTTGTTGAAGAGGCAGTCTTTTCCCCAATGTAGATTTTTGTTGCCTTTGTCCAATATCAGATGGCTGTAAGCCTGAGGGGTGATATCTGGGTTCTCAATTCTACTCCACTGGTCTGAATGTCTATTTTTATGCCAGTACCATACTGTTTTGGTTACAATAGCTTTGTAGTATAATTTGAAGTCAGGTAGTATTATGCCTATGGCTTTATTTTTTTGCTCAGGATTGCTTTGGCTATTCAGGGTCTTTTGTTTTTCCATATGAAAGGTAAGGTATTTTCCATTTCTGTGAAGAATGTCATTGGTATTTTGATGGGGATTGCATGGAATCTGTAGATCACTTTGGGTAGTATAGACATTTTCACAATGTTAATTCTTTCAATCCAAGAGCCTGGAATATCTTTCCATCTTTTTGTGTTTTCTTTAATTTCTTTCAGAAATGATTCATAGTTCCCATTGTAGAGGTCTTTCACCTCCTTGGTTAAATTGATCCCTAGGTATCTTATTTTTTTTGTGGCAATTGTAAATGGGCTTACTTTCTTTATTTCTCTTTCTGTTAATTCATTATTTGAGTATATAAATGCTACTATTTGGGGGCACTTATTTTGTATCCTGCAACATTACTGAAGTTAATAATTAGCTCCAGGGTTTTTTTGATAGAGTCTTTAGGTTTTTCTATATATATATTATCATGTCATCTGCAAATAGAAAAAGTTTGACTTCATCTTTTCCAATCTGGATTCCCTTTATTTCTTTCTCTTGCCTGATTGCTCTGGCTAGTACCTCTAGTACTATGTTAAATAGAAGTGGTGAAAGTGGGCATCCTTGTCTTGTTCCTGTTCTTAAAGGAAAGGCCTTCAATTTTTCTGCATTCAGAATGATACTGGTAGTGGGCTTGTCATAAATGGTTTTTATTGTGTTGAGATATTTTCCTTCTATACCTAATTTGTTGAGAGTCTTTACCATGAAGTGATGTTGAATTTCTCAAATGCTTTTTCAGCATCTATTGAAATAATCATATGGTCTTTGTCCTTGAATTTGTTGATGTGAGGTATCAAATTTATTGACTTTCGTATGTTGAACCATCCTTGTATCCCTGGAAAGAATCCCACTTGACCATAGTTTATAATTTTTTTAATATGTTGCTGTATTCTAATTGCTAATATTTTGAGGATTTTAGCCTCTAGGTTCATCAAGGATATTGGCTTATAATTTTCTTTTTTTGTTGTTGTTGTATTTTTATCTGGTTTTGGTATCCGACTTATTTTGGCCTCATAGAATTGAGTTTGGGAGAGTAGCATCTGTTTCAATTGTTTGGAATAGTTTGAGGAGAATTGGTATTAACTCCTCTTTAAAAGTTTGATAGAATTCAGCTGTAAAACCATCTGGATCCAGACTGTTTTTGTTGGAAGATTGCTAATTACTGCTTCAATCTCCTTGCTGGTTATTGGTCTGTTCAGGTTTTCTATCTCTTCTTGGTTCAGTCTTTGTAGTTTGTATGTGTCTAGAACCTTATCCATATCTTCCAGATTTTCGTATTTGTTGTTATAAGGTTGTTTATAATAGTCTCTAATGATTCTTTGTATTTCTGTGGTATCAGTTGTAATGTCTCCTGTCTCTAATGATTCTTTATATTTCTGTGGTGTCAGTTGTAATGTCTCCTTTTCATTTCCGATTTTTGTTATTTGGGTCTTCTCTCTCCTTTTCTTCTCACAGGTAGAATTCTACCAAATAGAAACTCACAATCCAAAATTGCAAACACACAGAGAGACAATCCACCTTAAGGTAGAATCACAGACACAACCAGTAGGATGATTAGCCTCCAAAAAGTTCAGATAATAAAACTATAAGATAGAGACTATAAAATAAATTGATTAAAATGATTAAAACAGAGAAAACAATAAGACTCTATGAAAATAGAATATGAAAATTAAAAAAAAAACAGACATAGCACTTCTAGAAATGAAAAATACAGACATTGAACCTCAACAGATAGGTTAAAAACAGCAAATTAAATGTGGCCAAGAAAGGAATGAACTTGAAGATAGACTTGAGAAAATTACCAAAATATAGGAGAGAGAAATAAAGAGAGAAAATGTGAAAGGTTAAGAAACATGAAGCTATAATAAGAAGACCTAATATACATCTAATATGCTTTTGAGGAAGAGTTAGGAGAATGTTGGAGGGTTAGGGAGTGTTGGGGATTCAAGGAGATAGTAGATGAGAATTTTTCAGAAATGATTAAGAACACAAATCTTTAGATTCAGTAAGGAGGAATCCTGAGCAGAAGAAAAAAACCCACATTTGAGTACATTATTCTAAGCAGGATGAATAAAGATAAATCCACTCTTAGATACACTACAGTGAAACCATGGAAGATCAAAGGCAAAGAGGATCTTGAAATCAACCAAAGGAATTTGATTATCTACAAAGGAATGGCAATTAGACTGAAAGCAGACTTACTAACAACCATAATAGAGGCAGACGACAGTGGACTAATCAAAATACTATGAAAATAGCTCTTAATCTAGAATTTGATATCCAGCTAAACTATAATTCAAGAATGCAGGAAAAAAGGCATATTTTCAGGCAACTAAAGATTTACTACTTACAGGTTCTTGCTGAGAGAGCTACTAAGATGTATTTCAGGAAGAGAGAAATCTTACCCAGAAGGGAAGCTTGAAGTCTAAGCAAGAATGTGAGCAAAGACAAGGGTAAACTTGTGAGTATATCCAAACAGACATGAATTGCATAAAATAACAGTAATAATACAGTTGGCCCCCATTTCCCCAGGTTCCACATCAGTGGATTCAACCAACCACAGAAAGAAAATATTAAAAAAAGAAAAACCAATAAAAAACAACAATACAACAATAAAAAGTAATATAAATTTAAAAGATACAGTATTTACAACTATTTACATGGCATTTCCATTGTGTTGGGTATTATAAGTAATCTAGAGATGATTTAGAGCAAATGGGAGGATGCGTATTGGTTTTAGGCAAGCACTGTGCCATTTTATATCAGGGACTTGAGCATCTGCAGATTTTGGTATCTGCAGGGTCCTAGAACCCAACCCCTGTGGATACCAAAGGATGACTGGTAATGACTAAAGAGGGATAGTATGAAAACAAGGTGGAACAAAAGTCTGGCAGCATTTTCACATAAGATGGGGGTAGAGGATCAGAGTTAATGTTCTCAAATCCATATATTGTTTGTAAGGAGGGAAGAGATAATGATGAATTTTAGACTTTATTAAGTCAAACATTCAAATTAAAATGTTAAGAGTAACTACTAAAGTAACAGAAATAGAATGTAAAATTGACAAATCAGTAGAAAAGAAGAAAGAGAATAAAGAAAACTTGCTCAATACAACAGAAGGCAAAAGCAGCCACAGCAGAAATAAACAGCACCTTAAATGGAAGGGCCGGGAAAGGTGGTAGAAAAGAATTAGGAATATCATTGGGAGTGAGGAACCTATTGTGATTAAATAAGAAAATGACCATATTTTTTTTTTTTTTTTTTTTTTTTTTTTTCCGTGT
>NW_007726136.1:146564-195694 GCF_000696425.1 Galeopterus variegatus | reverse complement strand
TTTTTTTTTTTTTTTTTTTTTTTGTCTTTTTTCCGTGTCCGGCAACGAATCGCAACCCTCAGTGTTGCCCCCGTACCAGACCGGGGACCAGCAAAGGGATCGCAACCCCTGGTGTCGCCCCCGCGCCTCGCTCAGCCAGTGAGCGGGAACCGGTCTGTATGTGGGATCCGAACCCTCGGCGGGAGCGCCTCCGCGCTTCCCAAGCGGCGCAATGGCCATATTTCAAAGATATTAAAGAATGATGGGAGAAATAACAGAGTATCCTGGATTTGCTTTAAAATACTTCAGAAAAACAAACCAAAAAAGGATAGATGAAACAAATGTGGAAAGGTTTTGATTATTGTCATATCTGGGAAATGACAGGGGCTTATTGTATTAGCTGTCTACTTTCATTTTTAGGAAAAATTTTGTAATGATAAAAACACTGAGATGGTAGGTAGATTCTGTAGCCATCCAAGCTGTCATTTTCAGGCATATAAGATCTAAAAATTTGCCTCCCATGCTTTCTTTCTCAAGACACTTTTTGATGATATGTTCTTTCAAACAAGGAGTAAACCAAAAAAGAGAAAGACCTGACCTGAGATATGGGGAACAGAGCTCCAATACTGGGGAGAGTGGGAGAAATTCCCAGAATGACAGCTACTCATCAGACCTGGGAATAATGTGCCCCCAAAGTGAAATGGATAGAAGAGCTGATGTGTTTCATTGTACTGAGGGGGAATTTTCAGATCTGGTAGAGAGTTTTAGGGATGATTTAGTGATAAGTATCTAGAAAGGGAAGCAAGTGAAAAATTGAAGCAATTATCTGCTCCATGGGCAAAGCTGTGGCAGAGAGAATACCATTTCAGATGTGCTACGTTTAAGACGTCTCTCAAGCATTCATCTGAAGGTGCTGAGCAGGTGGTTATATAGGAGTCTAGAGTCCAGACTGAGATATAAATTAGGGACTGTCTGCCCTACATATGGCATTTTTTAAAACTGGGAGATTGAATGAAATTATCGAGGTAGTGAATATAGGTACAGACCCAAGAATGAGCAATGGATCCCCACAAGATTAAGAGTTTGGGGAGCTAGAGAAGGAGAGACCACTGAGGTCACTGAATGCCAGGAGAGTGTGGTGCCCTGGGAGCCAAGAAAGTGAGTTGAGGGGGAGGGAGAGAGGAATAGTGGCATTAAACGCTCCTCATGAATTGAGGGCTGAGAACTGAGCCTTGGATTTAGCAACGGGAGGGTCCCTGGTGATTTTTACAAGAGTAGTTTTGGTGGAGGTGGTGGGGGGTCAGTGACTACAGACAACTGATTTGAATGTTTTGCTACAAAGGGGAACAAAGAAACACAATGGTAGCAGGCAGGAAATGGGATCAAGAAAGTATTTCTGTTTTTCTGTTTTTGGGTCAGTTAACATAAAGACTGAGAACCATAAAACCACCTAGTAGGAGGGTACTTCAATAAGTTCATGGAAAGATTCTTAATATCCTTTAAATCTATTTTTTCATGAACTTTTTGAAGTACCCTTATGTACATGATTCCATCCCTAATTTGCAAATAATTAAAAAAAAGAGGATGCTTTTCATGCAAGGCCGAAGAGAGTGCTATTGATATAAGTATTTGTTAGTGTGTTACCCCTTTAAAAACTTGTCATAACAAATATTAGAATGTAGTCAACAGTTTTGAGACTTGGTCCTTGCCTATGTGTACAGCTCATGTAACCTCTCCTTGATGTAGGAGAAAGAGGGGGGCATTGCTGGCGTGGTGCAGCGGTGACCTTGTGTAGGCAAGAGAGGAGGGGTGCAGCACAGCGTGGGGCATGCGCTTTATTTAGGTAGGAACACAGAAAGCTCCATGGTAACCGGTGGGAAGCCAGAATTTGTGAGTGTGATGCTGGTAAGCTCTAGTGTCGAGTGGTCATGGGCGTCCTCTTTTCATGAAGAAGAGGATTAATCCCTATCCCCAATTTCTTGAAAAGAAGAAAGAAGCTCAGGGAGGTTGCAGAGCCAGTCAGTGGCAGAGCAGAACTAAAATTCAGCGTTTCTGAACACAAGTCCTGATCCATGTTAGGTAGAGCTCCCCACCTCCCTTCCGCCTTCACGGAAGTGTGTAAGTGTAGGTGTCCTTGGTTACCAGTATGAGCATTTCGAAGGGCAGGGCCAGCTTCACTCTTGTTTTGGTGCTCACCAAGTGTCTTCTGATTCTAACAGAAGACACGGACCACTTATGTCATAGAATAAGCATCGGTATGAAGGAAAATTCATTGACAGGTGATTTCAATGTGGAGTTGAGAGTCACTTGGCTGGGGCAGCGCTTCTCAGACTTGAAACACCTGGGGAATCTCAGGACCCTGCATATTTGATTGAGCATTTTTAGAGGAGGGCCTGAGAGTCTGCATTTCTAACAAGCTCCAGGTGATGCTGATGCTGCTGGTCCACAGACCATACTTCAAAAAGCAAGGAGCGGGCCAGCCCCTGGCTCACTCAGGAGAGTGCAGTGCTGATAACACCAAGGCCGCGGGTTCAGATCCCTGTATACGGATGGCCGGTTAGCTCACTTGGGAGAGCGTGGTGCTGACAACACCAAGTCAAGGGTTAAGATCCCCTTACCAGTCATCTTTGAAAAAAAAAAAAAAAATGGCAAGGAGCTGGAAGGTGGAAACAACCCAAAGGTTTGTCAAGAGATGGATGGATAAACTCAATGTGGTATGATCATAAAAAGGCCATACAAGGAATAAAGTGCTGATCCATGTTACAACTACATCATGGGTGAATCTTGAAAACGTTATGTTAAGTGAAAGAAGCCAGTCACATAAGACCACATACAGGATTCCATTTATATGAAATATCCAGCATAGGAAGATCCATGGAGATAGAAATCAGATTAGTGTTTGCCAGGGGCTGGAAAGTGGGGAGTGGGAGTAGCTGCTAATGGGCACAGGGTTTCTTTTTGGGGTGATAAAAATGTTCTGAAACTAGATCGCACATCATTGTGAATGTACTAAATGTCACTAATGGTAAATTTTATGTTATATATATTCTACCACAATAATAAAAAAGCAAAGAACACGATCATCTCTAAGGTCTCTTTAATTTCGATATTCTATAGTTCTATGAATTGAAGGGTTAAGAAAGGTAAACAGCTCCCTGCCCAAGGAGGAGGAAATGGGTTCCTTGGAGAGAAGCCTAGATAAGTTTCCCAGATGGAAAATGTTCTATGACTGGTCACAGCAATGCACTCAAAGGTACTTATGGCTATGGAGGGAAGGGTATGAGAAAGTTCCCAGGCAAAATCGATCAATCAATCAGTTGCATCATTGCACCTCTCCAGAGTCCCCTTTCTGTACCCAGCCCTGATACCAGGAAGATGGGAAGAGTTGTTCAGTTTTACCAGGGAACTCACGGTCTAATAGAGAAGACTCCCATATGGGGTAGAAAACAATAAGGAAGGCTCTATCGAGGACCAACTTGCACTGTCAGGCCCTGAAGGCTGGAGATGGTCAGAGGTGACCAGGGATATCGACAGTGGGCAGCGAGGCTCCTTAAAAGACTGGATACAAATGCAGACCAATGACGTATGCTAAATTAGCCTAAAGCAACTCACTAAAATCCCTTTTTGAACAAAGCAAAAAATAAATATGGGAATCTCTAATATCCACGCTATGTAAAATTGGGCTCAGAATCTGCCTTTCATATCATACTTTTCAGAATATGGACTCGCTGTTGGCACCATCAGAAAATTAATAATTGCTACTCACCAGATGGTGGGAATACTTATTTCCTGGAATCGTTTGGTTGCAATGATGACAGTAGATTTCCCTTTCAGGAGCTGAAATTTTCTTCCCTGAATAAGTACAGAAATAGCACCACAAATGATTGCCCTTGATAATGACTAGCCCAGTTCTCCCATGACTGCCTACATGGCCTATTCTCACGAGCGTGAACTGCCCCAGGCCGGCCTGGCCTTGAGTTTCCTGCACTGCCAGGGTCCTCGGCCACACAGGTAACCCTTGGCCAAATCACCCACATCTTTTCCTTTATGGCCACAGATATGCACTCCGGGCAGCACACACCCTGATAAAGACATTTTCCTGGAGAAGGATTGGTGTCTAAGGAGATGAAGGGAGCCGTAACCATAGATCCAGTCCTGTCCAATCTGACTGCTCTTTCATGCCACCACTTTCCAAGCTTTGTGATCAAACCAGGTGTTGATTGTACACATCTTTGTTGATTGTGTTCAAGCTGTGTTGTGTTGTGTTGTGTTGATGCCAGCCATGCTGGAATGAAGGGCATGTACACAAATCTCACACTTTCCACTTTTTCACTGGCCAATTCTGACCTTGAGTAGAGTATTTACCAGGAAAGATTTATTGTTTAAGAGGTTTTAGGTTCTCTCCACATGTTGTCACATTACCAAAATAAACAGTGAAGTCATCAAAAGATCTGTCACACAGATAGCTGTGTCTTTAGTAAATATACCCTCATAAGGAGGTCACTGGGGCAAGAGAACATAAAATGGCACAGGAGACCCACACACAGGCCCGAAGGTCAGGAGCTGCAGCTAGCTCCCTTCTGCCCATTGCAGATGGTGGAAATCGCTCTGGGTTTGGTGCCAGGATACTTGGGTGTCCAGCCTTATTTCCACCTCTGGCAAGCCCCTGCTTCATTCTGTGTGCAGGTGTCTCATCTGTGAAAGTATGCAGGTGAGCCTCACCAGGCCAGGATTGCGCTGGAGCAGTTCAAAAAAAGCCTCCCATTCTCTAGGGCTGCCCACACCTCCTCACCCATCTGCACGGTTCCCAGGCCCCCACCCCTGTCCTCTTGGTCTTCCTGGACCTGACATCTGAAAACCATGGCGGACACACAAGGCCACTCTAATGCATGGGCTAGAAGTAGAATGGCCAGGTGACTTGAGATATACACAACCAATATCCTTGTCATCTGTCCTGTTGAGAGCTCCCCCTTCCTTGCATCCCATCCAGGAGAGGCTCTGGCCCTTGAAGCATCCCTCTGCTTCCCCAGACTGTGTTGCTCACCTATCCTGAGTGGGGCCTGTTCACTCCGACAGGTGAATTTGTGCTCGGCCAGCACTCGGAGTGTGATGAACTGTTCGCAGTCTGGGCAGAGCACTGTCCGGGTGCCAGAGTGGTTCTCGTGGACCTCCAGCTTGCTGAGGCACACAGCCAGCTCGCAGAACTTACACTCGACGGGGCGCTCCTGGCATTCCTTAGCCTGCGGGAGGCAGCAGGATGTGCATGATCACTGGTCTCTTTGGCTGCAGGCAGCCCAGGGACATGAGCCCATATCCCTGGAGAACTGAAGCCAGTAAGAGAAAGCAGACAAGAAGGGCCAGAGTGGGGGACTGTCCTTGGGGAATACAAGCTCTCTTGGACACATGGACCAAGGAAAGCCCTCTTGACCAGCATCTGGGGACAGGAGGACCTGTGTCCCTGGGGTAGGCTAGTTCTGCACTGCTCTCTCAGCCTACTAGGGCGAGAGGAGACTGGTCAGTGGAAATATTTATAACTGGCCTCCCCTCCCCTCCCCTTTCCAGGGTTGGCCCCCTTGGCTAGAAAAGGACCCTCACCTCATGAAGTCCCAGCAAGGGCTTCTGCACGCTCTGCTGACACATCGCACACCTGACCTAAACACAGAGATGGACGTGGGTTCCGTGGCACCGCGGCCTTCCCCACATCCACCACAGCCCATGGTGTCCTGGGTCTGGGTCCCTGGGCTCCTGGAAGACAGGGGTCAGTTATGGTTACTTTGGTCTCCCTCTAGACCCCAGCCCAGTGTTCAAGAAGTATTTGCCAAACCAGCGTGAGATGAAGTGGATGCCTGAGCTTGAGGATCTCCAGAAAGACAGATGAGGGGCCCCAGAAGGGACTGACACAACAAAGCAGGAAGTCTCGGGCTTAGGGGTCTTCTAGGCCCCCCTCCCCTCCTGCTTCCTCTCCTCACAAATCTCAAAAGAACATTCAACCTTTCCCAAAGCAGGGACCCCTCGCCTTGGCCAGACCCATAACCCTGTTGGGAAAGGACTGTCAATGGGAAACTGGGGTAGACGCAGTTGAGCATGAGAAAGGCAGGACGACCCTGGCCTTCAGCAGACGGCGTGGAGCGTGCAGGGGCTCGACGGCCACCCCTCCCGTGCAGCCCCCGCCCTGCCACTGGCCTCGTCCCTCCCGCCCTGCTCACCTGCTGGTGCCTGTCCTTGCAGTGCTCGTCCATCCTTGCCTTCAAGACGGGCTCCTCACACTCCGGGCACTGGACTAGGAACCGTAGGCAGTGGGCCTCATGGAGAGCAAAGTGGGCAGAGGCCACGCTTCTCTTGCTGTGGATCAAGGGGGAAGAAAGACAGGCTTATTTTTCATGGTATAAAACGTGGAGCCATATTTCACCCCCAGGGCTGGATCTTCAAGGGCCTGCAGCTGTGGAAACATGAGCGCACAGCCTGCCCTGATCGGAGTGCTGCTCCCTAATCACAACAGTGCAACATCACAAGGTCACAGTGAGGTGTTCCTACATTGCTGGGGGCGGGAGGGGCCACGAGGGGCACAAGACTTTTTTGGGGGGTGATGGATAACTTATCTTGATGGGGGGACGGTTTTGCAGGTGTTTCTATATGTCAAAATGTGTCAAATGGCACACTAAAAATGTGCAGTTTATTCTATGTTAATTATGCTTCAGCAAAGCTCTTTTAAAAATGAAATAACAAGTATCAGATTTTCTCAGATGTCTGTTCTGGTTTTCTGCTGCTCCTGCGACCCACAGCCCGTTAGAGATGCAGCCCCGCCATGCCCGTGCTCCCGAGGCCCACGCCCACGTCCAGAGTCTGCAAAGCGAGAGCTGCCCGCGTCTGGGAGAGGGAGAGGCCGAGGCTGCCCTTCCCCCCCCGCCCCAGATTCACCTGTGCTAACCCACAGAGAGCCCCCCAGGCCCTTCTGGAGGCTTCCACACCTCCCACTGCCCGGGTAGGGCGTTTTCTCTAACAATCCTCCTCCCCAAGAAATGCCTCCTGTGGTCTCCATCAAGCCTCCTGTAGCAGCTTGAGAGGGAGGACTCAGTGGCTGTAGCTCTAGAGGCCAAACGACAGGAGAGGTGCATGCCCAAGTCCCCAAGTGTCCGGCCCATGGGGTATGGCCAAGGGGGAGGCAAAGCCTCGATACTCCTGGTCTGAAGGAGCTCTTCCTTCCACGCTGTCACTGTCCTTCCTCTATTCTTTCCCCTCCTCCTGGCCTGCCTCCTGTCCCCACAGCTGGTTCAGAGACCAGAGATCTAGAAGGGTCTGGCTGGAGCAAAGTTCTCTGGTCCCTTCCAGAGCGAAGGTCTTCAACAGGCCAGGGTCCCCTCAGTTAGAGGTGTGGCTGTGGCCCCTGCTCTGTCCTCCCTGCCCCACCCCACAGCTCCCTCTCAAGGTAAGGGTGGGAGGGTCCTGCGGAATCCCCAGCCTCCTTTCTTTTAAAGACTAAGAACCCAGAATTAGGACCCAAGATGTGACAAGTGTGAGTAGCCCAGTAGGGATAATGAACCTGGCTATTTGGCTCCAGGACTGTCCCAGGAAGCCTACAATTTTGGGGGTGGGAGGGCAGGGGACAGGAGGATGCAGTGAAGTTAAGGTAATGCTGGCCACCCTCCCCTGGGGATGTATAGGCTCAACCTTCCTATCCTAGGGGCTCATGGTCCAGCCACCGGCCCTCCGGGTATTTTTATGCATGGACCGTCTCTTCAGAAACAGCTTTACCCTATCTGCCCCTCTCACTAGCCAGCCTCGGGTGACTGCTGGAGAAAGCGCCTTCTTACCAGTTCTTGCACACCTGGAAGTCTCCCTCCATGTTCTGGTCTTTGGAGGCTTTCTGTTGAGTTTCGTTTCTTGCAGACGAGAAAGCAAAACTGAAAGCATTCCAGCAGCCCAGCCCACAGCTGCGGAGAGGGAGGGCATTTTCAGAATTCTCAGCCCAGGATTGCTCCGAAGTTCCTGGTAGCTGGACACTCCCAGGAAGCCTCTGCCAGCCCCTGCCGTCTCCCTCAGCCAGTGCTTGTCTACACCCTGAGGGTGTGAGCCAGAGGCCAGGCCTCTCTGGGCTTCACTCCATCTGGGTCTCCATCCCCTTTCCAAACCTCCCATTTCTTCCCATGTCTCCTGCTCTTCTCTGGTCCTTCCTCTGCAGGAAAGTGTGTCTTGCCTGGAATGGCCATAAAAATGGGAGATCTGAGTTCGAATCCTAACATTGTAATTAACTGGCAACTTGAGTCACCTGAGCCTTTCTGGGTTTCCACGTTTCCTCATTTGTTGGACTACCCTGGGGACCTGGGTGACTTTAGGAGTCCAGGTGCTCCCAGAAATTGTGTGCAAAAATGCCTTCATGTGGGCCGGCCCGGTGGCGCACTGCTACAGTGCACCGCTTGGGAAGCGTGGTGGCGCTCCCGCCGAGGGTTCGGATCCCACATACAGACCGGTTCCCGCTCACTGGCTGAGCGAGGTGCGGGAGCAACACCGAGGGTTGCGATCCCGTTGCCGGTCCCGGTCCAGTACGGGCGCGACACTGAGGGTTGCGATCCGTTGCCGGACACGAAAAAAGACAAAAAGGAAAAAAAAAAATGCCTTCATGTGAGTATGTGCTTTTGCCTGAGGAGGCACAAACGTTTTTAGTGGACTCTAAAGGGGTCCACAACCCCAGACAGTTATGAACAACAGGACAAGTTGACCTAAAGTTTTGAGATTCAACACAACCAAGTTCTGTTGATGGCAACACACATCCAGAATTCTATATTCATAATTGAATCAAGTGAATATAGAACATTTGCAAATTGGTCTACTTGTGTTTGTTCTTTGCACAAGAAGAGGCAGAGTGTGATTAGTTAAACAAAAACAGTAAAACGGTGTATCTAATAGCTCAGTGAGGATTGAAAAAATTGCCAAATAATTGCTTCCCCATTAGAAACACTTGGATATTATATAGTTCATGCTAAATTTTTAAAAGGGGATTTAATGTATGTTTCTGTTTTCCAATGTTATTTATAAAATAATCAAGCCAGTCTTTAATTAGCTTCAATATTCACCTTTATTATTTATAAACACAATTAAGATATTAGTGTGGACTTAGAGAATATTGATTGTGGTTTTACACATTTGTCTAAGCATTTTCACGTATTTCAACTTTAGCAAGCACATCCTATACATAGCTTTACAACAGCTGTTAAATACGTAGCAGCTTATCAGTAGTACGTGAAGTTCATCCTGATGTTCAGAACGTCAGAATTCCAAAAGGGACCACTGTGATGAGGAGGGGTAATAATTGCTTGAAGCACTTAGCATGGGACCCAGACATTTATTGGGGCTTTTGGTGCTGGGGGTGGGAGGACAGTCGCTTCCAAACTTGTCTGCACATCGGAATCGCTTGGGGGAACTTAGAGAAAACCAGGGATGTCTACCCAACCCTGGAGAGTGTGATTTCACTGCTCCGGCATGTGGTCTGAGCTCGGAGTTTTTGTTTTGTTTTGTTTTGTTTTTTTATAAGGTCTCAGGTGATTCTAACATGCAGAGAAGTTGGCAGCCACTAGGGTAAGAAGGAAATACTGTGCTGGAAGTCAGGTGTTCTGAGTTTCAGGGCCAGTACTGTGACTCAAGCCTTTGGCCCTTGACTTTGCATCTGCAGAATAAGGGGATGGGAGTAGATGAAGTTGACTGAAGATCCTCGAAGTGGAGAGGTGTTGGGTGGGGAGAGATCTTGGCACTCATGGAAGAAAGACTGGGCCTGTGTTGCTGCCAAGAGGAGAGCCAGGGTCAGTATGTGAGAATCCCAGGGGGCTCTGAGCTTCCTTCCAGTTGAGCTACTGTGTCCCTGGATGACCTGTCAGGAATGGATGGGGAGCCAGCCCCAGAAGCAAGGCTGGAAGGGTCTAGGATGCGGTGAGTACCTGGCTCTTGTGTCTCTGGGGAAGAGCAAGCTTCCCCTGTGGGTGAGCTCACGGGGAGACCCCCAAGCCACGGTGCAGATAAGCTCTTCATCAGAGCCGGCCCTGGGTAGCACGCAGTGGGGCTGGGGTGCCACTGGGATGTGGGAACAGGATGTGGAAGCTGCTTACATTCCCCACCTGGCTTGAGAGACTCGCTCTAGTGTATAGCCCCCCTGTGGTCCTTAGAGTTTTCCCAGACCCCAGAAACAGCTGTGCTAACAGAAGGACTCCAAAGCACTGTCTTCAGCAATGGCAAGCAGGCTTGGAGAATGCCTCTGAAGTCTGCAGATGGGGTGGGAACAGCCTAGGAAAATGCCCAGACATGGGCTCCAGCCTCCAGGCAGACCTTAAACTTCAGGTCTCAAAATGAGAGACAGTGTATGGTAATTATAATGATCAAAATGATAGGAGGTAAAAGCGAATAACTGCTTCAACATTTTCTATGTTCCAGGCTTTAGACTAAGCATTTTACAGGTATCATCTTTGTTTTAATCTGCCTAACAGCTTTAGCGTGAGGGTAACTTGCTCCATTTTGCAGCTATAGAAATGGAGACAGAGAGGTGAAGAAAGTTGCTCAGGGTCACACAGTGAACATCAGAGCTGGTTGATCTGACACAGGTGTCTATTACCTAACCAAGACCCCATCTGCCTTGTTTGACAGCTGATGTTGGGGAGAGCACTGAACCAACAGAGAGACCAGGGTTGGCATCCTGGAGTCCTTTCCTCATCAAATGGGCACGTGTCCTCATCCCTCTGACCTTCACTTGCCACCATGTCTTTCCCCGGGCAGTCTGTGACTACCAACCGTAATAAAGAATGAAGAGCTTGGACACACTGTCACCTGCTGAGATGCCCGGGATGGGGGTGGTGGTGGCAGAGATGTAAAGAAGCATGCCTAGGTGGGGCATCTTAGAGGACAGGAATCCATGACGGGGGCATGGGGCTGGAATTAGAATTTTCCTAATTTGGGGCCGGCCCGGTGGCACACTGGATAAGTGCGCTGCTTGGGAAGCGCGGCGGCGCTCCCACCCGAGGGTTCGGATCCCACATGCAGACCGGTTCCCGCTCACTGGCTGAGCGAGGCGCGGGAGCAACGCCGAGGGTTGCAATCCCGATGCCGGTCCCCGGTCCAGTACGGGGGCAACACTGAGGGTTGCGATCCGTTGCCGGACGGGAAAAAGACAAAAAAAAAAAAAAAAAAGAATTTTCCTAATTTTCTTCCAAGATGTTTCCTCTGGTAGTCAGTCCCACCCCTGCACACCCCTTCCCTCACCTATCAAAACTCCAGCCATTCTTCACGACCACCTCCTGTGCTTGCACTAGTGTCAGACCTAGCTCCTTTGCCTCTGGTTATGGGTAGTTGCTTGTCTGTGTCACCCAAATGTGTCCTTACCTACCCGCAGGTGTATGTGATTTGAATGCAAGCTCTTTCTGACCCATCACCTCCTGCATTCCTGGAGGTACCTGTGTGCTTTGAGCCTAGCAGGCAGTGAAGTGCTGCACTGTGCCTTGCAGTAGTGGGCAGTCAAATGGTGGCTGACCCGAATGGCTGTGAAGGGAGCATGTTTTGAGAAAATTAAGCAGGAAGTTAGAAATCTCCCTCCAACCACACGACACCTTAGAACCCAAAGGCTCTCAGAGCAGCAGCAATGGCTATTTTCTATAGGTTTTTAAAGATAAATATAACAAATGCTTGAATATTCTTTCTTTTTTAAAAAATAGAATATTACACATAAAGCAAAACTTCTTTTTGGCTGCCATGTCTGCTCACTATTTTTAATCAGAGCGTGCATGCAGGAACATTCTGGTTAGCACAAAAGCCTGTCCCCATTCCCGCTACATCATGAATCCGTGCTGCGGGCGCGCATGATCTCATCGTTCTGCCACTGCTCTTTGACTGGTCGCCAACCCCTCCCCAACCCCAATCCCATGAAAGAAACTAGGTGAGAAAAGTTCTGTTGCAGGCTTAGAATGCTTTTCCAGGACACTGTGGCTACCCTCTCGGCAGTTGGCAGTCTCTTTGTGTCAGGCCTGTGGGTCAGGGGAAGGGGATGAAGATTGTCACAAGGAACTGATCCCTCAGATGTGATTTGTCCAGGAGTCCCAGTGTCGTTTTTCACTGGGAAGAGGCAGAGGGGGAGCACGAACTCTGAGCTAGACCAGGAAGCAGGACTAATAATACCTACCTCGATGTATTGTTTTGAGGATAAAAAGAACAAAATTGTGGGCAAAAGCTGCATGAGGTCATGAAAGATAGGAGAAAATATTAAAAGAAGATTGTTTGAATAGTTGGCTTTGAGAAGGGATCTTATTTACGCTTTCTTCTTTAAAGGGATCACTGTGCTAAGGAAACTGATGTACTGAGAGAGGTATTTCACTTCCCAGACAAAAATTACATGGTGGAATTGTGTACACTTTTGTTTGTCGTGTCTTTACAAGGATCCTGTGGTCAGAGTGGGCCTGAGTTCTGGGCGATGTGATCATATAGATTGCAGTCTCCCCGAGTACAGCGTGCTTGGGAGGGAGTTTGTTTTTCAGACCACAGGCAATTGCATCAAATGACTAGTCTCTGGATGGAATTCGAGCCTGGGAATATTGGTGATGGTGTTTGGGGCAGACGGCAGGCCTAGCTGGGCCGCGAAGTCAGGGAATGTCCTGCCAGCTCCTGTTCAGTTGGCATGGGAAGAAACTTGTCATTACACTCATGGGCAAGAAACAGCAGCTCCACGGCGTTCTGTCTGCGTTGGTGGTCACCTGTACTTTTCTCCCTCTTCCTCTGTTGAAGGTCTGTTTTCACACATTTGTGGTCTTTTTCCTGGTTAAAGCCCATTCTCATCCAATCAGCAATCAGCCCAAACGTCAAGGGACGTTTCAGGGTCAGGATCAGAGGCCTTCTCTCTCTCCCAGGTGACTGTTAAACATCTCTGTCATGGTATGGCCACCTTGGTTGCTGTCAAATCTCATGAGACAGAGGACAAACGACAATGTATGTCAAATTTTTGTTGTCAATTTTTTGGGGGGTGGGGGGTGTAAGAGAGAAAAAACTGCAGATCCTGAGGGTCTTTTTACTCTCAGAAATGGAGGTGAACTTCCTGGCATCAGTAAGCTGTAGTGATGGGCAGCCACTCAGACTCTCATTTTAGAGAATCTTAGGGTTTTAATTTTTAAGCATGGAAGCTGATATTTGTATCTTGAGTGACAACACCCTCTTCCACTCCTCGTCTCTGGGAGTATTTCTTCCTGCCCTGTCCTTGATGTCACGTGGCCTTTCTCGCTGAGCCGTGCTGGAGCTGTCTTAGGACGGCTCGCACTGGCTCTGGGACCTTACTGTGCCTTCTTTCCAACTTGCCTCTCACGATGTCGTGGTACCTTGAAATTGGCGGTGGTGGGAGTATGTATACCACAGAAACTGTCAAACACTACAAACCAGGGCACCCCCTGCCCCGAGAGCTGGTTGTTAAACATTTAGCAGCACATCACCGCTTTTCTCTCTCAGTGACATGGGCTCTGTGCAGAAGGCAACTGGTATGTCACTGAAAAAAAAAAAAAAGACAAAGTTAAAGAAAAGTTTATTGTATGTTAATATTTATCATGAAAATGTAAAGATTCATTTGGAGGAGAGATTGTAAGGGGCAGCTTTTGCAATGACATGTGAACTTTTCTCTAAAAAAGTAAATTGGGGAAGGAATGTTAATTTCTTTGGGCAGATATGTCAGTATGGTCAGGAAAGAAATACAGTGCCATGCCAAGTTGGCGGGATATGATTTTACAGAAGGCATGGTCTGGGTTGAATTATTTCCCTATCCAAGTTTGTTATTACAAATTATAGGAGGTAAGGTAGAGCCTACTTTATTCACCACTTCATTTTGTTTATTAATTAATGTACTTGATAACCAAATGACCTACATACACCTGGATTGGGGACTACAATTACAGACAAAACAAAGGTTGAGCTCTTAGCTCACATACCAAGACATAATCTCCCCATGCAGTTGAGTAGAAGGATATGATCCTTTTTTTTTTTTTTTGTCTTTTGTCTTTTTCCGTGTCCGGCAACGGATCGCAACCCTCAGTGTTGCCCCTGTACCGGACCGGGGACCGGCAACGGGATTGCAACCCTCAGTGTCGCTCCCGCGCCTCACTCAGCCAGTGAGCGGGAACCGGTCTGCATGTGGGATCCGAACCCTCGGGTGGGAGCGCCGCCGCGCTTCCCAAGCGGCGCGCTTATCCAGTGCGCCACCGGGCCGGCCCGATATGATCCATTTTAATTGGTGGTGGTGGTGGGGATCAGGTCAGGTCACCTGATGAATTATGAATAGGTAAGACTTGAGGGAGTGTATGTGTGTGTGTGTGTGTGTGTGTGTGTGTGTTGGGGGTGACAGTGAGGTATGACAGGAAGGACATGGTAGGCTGATGGTAGGGTGTATGGGGCTGCAACAGCACATTACATTTGGGTGGATTCACACCAATCACTTTATGTGGGTACAGCAAGCAGTGGAATGGATGATCCATTCCTTCCCTCCAGAAAGCAAGAGGTTAGGAGAGATGCTTCCAATTCCATATTTTAATTGGAGTGCTTAGTACATTAACACTTAATATAATTATTGATATGGTTGAATTTAGGTCTGCCACATTTTGTCATTTTTCTTGTATGTCCCCTGTTTTTGGTTCCTTTGTTCCTCCTTTTGGATTGTTTGAATATTTTTTAGAATTCCATTTTAATTTATTCTTGGGGATGTGTCACCTTCCCAGCACACTGATGTGTGATCACCAGTCAGGGAGCTCACCTAGTCTTGTTGTCCTGAGTTTTTATTGAAGATCTGAGGGTATTTTTTTTTTGTATTTTGTCCAGAATTTATAATTATTACTTATGGGAGTGTCAGTATTATTGCGACGAGATGGGGAGTAACTTGGAGGTGAGAAACTCTTGAGGACACTTTTCAAGGGGAGGTCAGCTTTGAAGAGTAGGAGAAAGGTGGTATATGGTCATTAGTGATACCAGATCAAGCAGGATTTTTAAACATGGGAGAGACTTGAACACACTTTTATGCTAAGGATGAAGGTGAAGAGTCAACAGAAAGAAAACAGAGAGAGGACCTCTGTTCAAGACGGTAGACTGAGCACATATCACCACCTCTTGTTCCTGCTCTGAATGCTCCGTGATGGCTTAGAAAATCCATAACTATTCTTAAAAACAAATGGGGAACAATTGGTGAAACAGACATTGAGAGGAATCCCTGAAAGACAGAACGCACGTAGGATCTGATCAAAGACAGAATCCACATCTCCAAACAAGCTGAGAAAAGCCCTCTGTAAAAGGTGGTAATAGTGTGAATAACTTGGATTTCTAGTTAAATATGGTGAACTGAACATAGGTATTTAACTCTGTACCTTCCTCAAATTAAAGTGATCAAAATAAGATACAAAAATGGTATGGACCCACAAGTACAAATGGGAGAGGAAAAGAGAAAACAAAGTGATTTTGAATGACAGAGGAGGAGTAGCTGACTTGGCAGAAAGGAAAATGCGGAAACAAAGATTCTTGCATGAGGGGTGCTGATGAGAGCATACGTCCATTCATTCTTTCATTTAACACATATTTATTGAGTGCCTTCTATGTCCTAAGCAATGTTCTAGTTGCTGGGGATGTGATGATAAAACAGACAAAAATGCCTTCCATCATGGAGCTACATTCTAGTTGAAAAAAGACAGATAAAAAATAAATCAAATATGTATGATGAGGAAAAAAGAAAGCATGGATGTACCCACTCATAAGTGGGAGCTAAGAGAGAAAGAAGGAAGGAAAGAAAGACGACAGTGGTGTGTTGGACTTGCAGAGGGAGAGAACATTCCTAGGGATGCAAAGTGGAGTGGGGGGAGGCGGAGGGGGAGGGAGTTTGGGGATAATTGGGTGGGGGACATGAGGTACAATTGCAATTTGTGGTAACAGGCATGCAGCCAGTATGGATCTGGTCTTCAATGTAGGGCACGAGGGGGGACAATCAGCTAGGTATCTCATGAATATTCATAACTAATAAAAAAAAGAAAGCATGGAAATGGAATATAAAATGTCACGGTATGGGGCAGAAATGTTAGATGGGGTGGCTTGGAAAGGCCTTACAGAGAAGGTATCATTTTAGAAAAGACCCAAAGGAAAAGAAGAAGCTGTCCACAGAGATTCCTGGGATAAGAGACTTCCAGACAGCCAACAGCTAATGCAAATGGCCTCCCGTGGTGGGAGCACACACGATGAGTTGGGGACACGGTGGAGTCAGTGTGGGAGAAGGGCTGGGTTGTGAATGAGAGGTGAGATCATGCAGGCCCTGCAGGTCATAGTGAGGGCTTTGGCTTTTGCTCTGAGTGCACTGTAAGACCATTGGAGGATTTTGAGCAGAGAAGTGATATGGTCAGACTTACATTTTAAGTGGTCACTGTGGCTCCTCTACTGAGAACAGACTTCATGGGGCAAGGGAAGAAGCGTGGAGAGAGTTTGAAGATCACTCTAGAAACATAGATGGGAGATAGGGTGGCTTTGACTAAGGTGGTGGCAGTGGTGATGACAAAGGTCAGATTCTGAATATACTTTGAAAATAAACCAACGGGGTTTGCTAAGAGACTTGATGTGGGATGTGAGAGAGAAATGAAGGATGGCCCCAGAGTTTTTGGCCTGAGTGACTGGGAGAAAAAAGATGCCATCATGTGAGTTGGGGAGGATAGTAGGATCATGTGGCTGGAGGGATGTCAGGAGGCAGCTTCGGATATGTTAAATTAGATGGTCCTATTGGACATCAAAGTATAGATGTCAACGGGGCAGTTGGAGAGAAAGGTTTTTGCTCCACAGAATCCTGGAAGGCTTAGGAATTGGAGGCACTGATTTCCATGGGTGTAGGAGTGAAGGTAGGGCTGAAAACTGCGTGATTGGTGGAAAATGTACAAAAATATCAGTTAGACCTCAAGTTCTCTATCCCAATTCTGAAAGGAATCAGCAAGTTTATTTCTAGAGAAATTAAACCACAGAGTTTCTGGACTCAGAACACAAGGTACAGCACAGGGCTGGATGCAAAGTTGTAGGTTAAATGGAAGTCTGCATTTGCTAGATCCTTCTCTGAGTGGCCCAAGAAAGTAGACCTACAGGTACTGACATCTGGGAGTCAGTCAGATGAATGAAAAAAGCCAATTTGACACCAATTCTTCTTTTTTATTTTTTTAACTTGTGTTTTTATTTTTATTTTTATTTTATTTATTTATTTATTTATTTCCCCTTTTTGTCTTTTTTACTGACCCTCGGTGTCGCGCCCGTACTGGGGACCAGCAACGGGATCGCAACCCTCGGTGTTGCGTTTGCACTGCGCTCAGCCAGTGAGCGGGAACCGGTCTCCACATGGGATCTGAACCCTCGGTGGGAGCACCGCCATGCTCCCAAGCGGCGCACTCTCCAGCGCGCCACCGGACCGGCCCTAACTTGTGTTTTTAAATGGTCCTTCCTTTTTTTTTATTGAAACATAACTGATTATACATATTTTGGGGGTACAGTGTTGACTATCAGTATTTGTGTACAATATATGATGATGACATCAATATTATTAGCGTGTTCATTATTAGAAATTGTAATTATTCTTTGTGACACCCAGTTCTCTACAACAAGTTGATAAACCCCATCCTGGCACTGTTCTGTAGTGTCTTGCTCTTAAAAATAGACAGCTGAACATCACCACACATTTGAGAAAAGTCTGTAATGAGAACTAGAAAAACAAACAGGAAAATACCAATAAGGTAAAAACATTTAAGAGGAACAGAGATACAGAAGAAAACTTATGAGAAAAAAACCCCAGTTGTGACATACAGTAATTAATATCCTCAGAGAGAAGGTATTGCATCAATAAAAGCAAACAAGATGTTATATAAAAGGATCAACAAGAAAAACAAGCATTTGGAAATTAAAATAGGATCACTAAAATAAAAAAAATTCAGCAGATGTGGTAGAAAATGAAGTTGAGAAAATCTTCCAAAACAAAATGTCAAAGAGGAAAAAAAATTATATCAATCCAGGAGGTCCAATCCATACAAGTTTTAGAAAAAGGAAAACTGGAGAGGACAAAAATACCAAAATCATTCAGGAAATTTCTCTGAATTGAAAGCACTACAGGGCCGGCCCGGTGGCGCACTGCTACAGTGCGCCGCTTGGGAGCGCGGTGGCACTCCCGCTGAGGGTTCGGATCCCACATACAGACCGGCCGCTCACTGGCTGAGCGAGGTGCGGGCGCAACACTGAGGGTTGCGATCCCATTGCCGGTCCCGGTCCGGTACGGGCGCGACACTGAGGGTTGCGATCCGTTGCCGGTCATGAAAAAAAAAAAAAAGAAAGCACTACAGATTGAAAGAGACTACCCAATGCTCAGCACAATGAACTAAAAAAGACCAATTCAAGGCACTAATTTCAGAAAACCAATGATTTTTAAAAAGATTCCCAAAACTTCCAGAGAGAAAAGTCAGGTCCTATATGAAGGATCAGGACTTATTAACAGTCATGCTGGCACCAGAAGAAAACAGAGCAATGCCCTCAAATTCTTAGTGAGAATGAATTTCAACCTAGAATTCTATACCTACCCAGATCTCCATCAGGCCACTCAGGCTGACTTCATAAACTCTTTTCTGCAAAGCTACCACAGGATATAGTCTATCAAGATGAGGGAGTAGACCAAGAAAGAGTATGGCATAGGGTCCAGGAATTAGGGGATCCAACAGAGGAGAGAGGCAAAGGGAATTTTCAGGAAGACAGCAAAGAGGAGTCCCAGGTAACAGCCGTGCAAGCAGGTCTAGAGAATTAGTGGTTCAGATGAGAGCAGAATGAAGGGTCCAGGAAGGGAGTAGTTACTTAGAAAGGGAAACTGATATATCATCTTACGTGTTTGACCTTGTGGAAAATTATATTAAGAGGCTGTTAGAGAATGCAGGAATAGTAAAAATAAGTGGTAGGTACTTTAAAAAATTAAGCAAATGAAAAACAAGTACTACCTCTAAGAAAAATAAAAAGTTATAAGACAAATAAAACTTAATTATAGAACTTGGCTCAACATTTCATCGTTCAGGAAAGACTTAAGAAGACCCTAAGCTTTCACCTCAAGATGAGCTTTAGGCTCAGTGCAAGCAGAGAGTGAAGGCCAAGGCACAATTGTAAACAGCCTGGCTAAGTGTTGATGGACTGTTCCAACACGGAGACAATTGGCAAAGACTAGGAGAGTATATTGTTCCTTTTGGCTCCAGGAATTTGAAGAAATCTCTGTCAAACCACTAGCTGACCACAAGCTAAAGTAACACGGACTTCAGAGGACATAAAGAATACAATTCTTACAAAAACAGTTTTGAAAGTCACTAGGAACACAACTACAACCTACAGGAAGTAATAGCAACAAGCCCTGATGAAGGGAAAGAATTTCATTTCCAGAATTATCACATTATAATGTTAAAAATTTCCAGTTTTCAACAAAAAAAATTTTTTGAGGCATGTAAAGAAAGAACCAAATATGATTCATTCACAGCAATAATTGAAATTAACAGAAACTGTCCTTGTATTAATCAGGGTTCTTCAGAGAAACAGAACCAATTGGAGATATATAATATTCATCCCTTGGTATCTGTGGGCAATTGGTTCCAGGACCTCCCATAGATACCAAAATTTGTGGATGCTCAAGAAGAGAGAGAGCGATTGATTTTAAGTATGGGCTCATGTGATTGTGCGGTTGGCAAACCCCAAACCTGCAGTGCATGCTGACAGGCTGGAAATTTCAGAAGATGTTGATGTTGCAGTCTTCAATCTGAAGGCAGTCTGAAGGCAAAATTCCTCCTTCTTCAGGGAACCTCAGTCTTCTCTCTTAAGGCATTCAATTGATTGGATAAGGCCAACCCACATTACGAAGGGTAATGGGTTCTACTCAAAGACTACGGATTTAAATATTTATCACATCTAGAAAATACCTTTGCAGCAACACCTAGACTGGTGTTTCAAAAAATAACTGGGTCCCAAAGACTAACCAAGTTGACACATAAAATTAACTATCACATTCCCCAAGGAAATACAGACATTGGAATTACTAGACAAAGACTTTAAATCAACTGTCTTAAATATGTTTAAAAAGCTAAAGGAATTTATGAACAAAGAACTAAAGGAAACTAGAAGAATGATATCTCAATAAATAGAGACTTGATGAATATAAAGAAATTATAATAAGGAAACAAATAGAAATTTGAAGCTGAAAAGTACAACAACTGAAATAAAAAATTAATCACAAGGTTTCAACAGCAGATTTCAGCAGGCATAAGAAGAATTAGTAAACTTTAGGATAGGTCAATTGAAAATATCCAGTGTGAGGAAGAGAAAGAAAAAATAATGAAGAAAAGCAAACAGAGTCTAAGAAGCCCATGGGACACCATCAAGTGTACCAACATAGCAAAATGGGAGTTGCAGAAGGAGAGGAGAGAGAGAAAGGGTCAGAAAGATTATTTGAAGAAATAATGGTCAAAATCTTCTTAAATTTGATAAAAGACATGAATCTACACATCCAAGAACTCCACATGAGATAAACTCACAGAGGTAAACAATTTTTGTTTATATGATATGTCTTAATTTCTCCATCATTTTTTTGCAGATATAGAATTTTTGGTAGGCAGTTTCCCTCCACCACCACCACCCCCAGCATTTAAAATATATCATTCCTCTGCCTTCTGGCCTACGTAGTTTCTGGTGAGAAATTAGCTGTTAATGTCATTAAAGATTTCTTGTACATATGAATCGCTTCTCTCTTGTTGCCTTCAAGATTTTCTCTTTATCAAATTACAGAAAGACAAAGACAAAGAGACAAGAAAAAGAAGGGTTCATTTCTAGCAGACTCTCCTTACAAGAAATGTTAAAGGGAGTCCTTCTGGCTGAAATAAAAGAATACTAGATAGTAACTTCAAGCTACAGAAAAAATAAAGAACACTGGTAAAGGTAACTACATACATAAATATAAAAGCCATTTTAATTGTATTTTTGGTTTTTAACTCTTCCTCTTTTCCTGTATGATTTAAAAGACAAATGCATAAAAAAATAATTATACATCTATGTTAAAAGGCACAAATTTTATAAAAGTGTAATTTGTGATGAAACATAAAAGGGGAGGAGTGAAGCTGTATAGGAGCAGAGTTTTTGTATACTATCGAAGCTAAGTTGGTATTAGTTCAAACTAGCTTGACATAAGTTTAAAATGTTAATTGTAATTCTCTGGTTAATCACAAAGAAAATCCATTAAAAAGCTACAGAAGAGGAAATGATAAGGGAACCAAAATGATACATTGTAAAAATTCAATTAAACACAAAAGAAAGCAATAATAAAGGAATTGAGGAAGAAAAAAGATACAACACATATAGAAAATAAACAATAAAATGGCAGAAGTAAGTCCTTACTTAGTAGTAGTTACTATAAGTGTAAATAGATTAAACTCTCCAATTAAAAGGCAGAAATTGGCAGAATTGTTAAAAAACATGATCCAACTATATTCTAAGAGAGACTCACTTTAGATACAAAGGCACAAATAGGCTGATAGTAAAAGGATAGAAAAGGATAATTCATGCAAATAGTAACTAAAAGAGAATGGGAATGACTATATATCAACATCATACAAAATGAACTTTAAGTAAAAAATGTTTATAAGAGACAGAGAAGGATGTTATATATTGATAAAAGAGTTGATCCATAAAGAAGATAAAATAATTCTGAACATATATACACCTAACAACAGAGCCCAAAATATGTGAAGCAAAAATGAACAGAATTGAAGGAAGAAATACAGTTCTACAATAATAGTTGGAGACTTTAATACCCCACTTTCAATAATGGGTAGAACAACCAGATGGAAGATTATTGAGGTAATAGATATCTGGAAAAACACTATAATCCAACAGACACATATAGAACACTCTACACCCAAACAGCAGAAAACACATTCTTCTCAAGTGAACATAAAACATTTTCCAGAATAAACCATATGTTAGTCCACAAAACAAGTCTCAATAATTTTTTTATTGTGTTACCAGTGTTTCTTTTTCTAAAAATTTATTTGTTTATTAATGTTATTTTTTTTACATACTAAGATGTTGTGGAGCAGTTGAGGGATAGAGGGAGAAGGAAAGGGGGAGGGAAATAGGGTGGAAGGAGGAGGAAGGAGGAAGAGCATGGTCAAGGCCCATGACACCCCCTCATTCTGGCAGGAGAGACCAGGGGGCTTCCAGTGATGGCTCAGTTGTTGCTGGGCTGTATGCAGATGTCAGGAGGGTGTGGCTGGAGCCCTCACCCCCTCCACCACCCTGGCTGGGGAGCCCAGGGCACCTCTGGTGGTGATCTGGTGGTCATCACTGGGCTGGGTATGGTTGTTGGGGGTGTGTGTGGCCGAGGCCCACCGCCCTCCCCCCTTCCTGGCTTGGGAGCCCAGAGGGCTTCCAGTCCTTCCAGGTTTTATGTGTTCTTTGGTGGCATTAGACCTTTGCTGGCTAATATCAAACTTTGTCTCTGATCTGTGGGTATTTTGTGTTTCTTTCAGTTCTGTGTTGGATTATTTGCTGTTCCCACCACTTAAACTCTGCACTGGAACTAATTTGTTGTCCTTTGCTTACTTCTAAAATGGAGGGACTTCCTGTGGGAACCAGCACTTGAGTCCTGTAGTTGAGCTAAATCACTGCTTTGCTGCTGATTCTCTGGGGAAGGCTTTTTGTGCAGCTCACATTTTAATTGTTGACCTTGTAAGCACTTCTGTGTCTTGTGAGGTCTGGTGCACCTGGGTTGTGTGGAAACTCTGGTCTGGGCCTGAGGTTTTTCAGCAAACTGCATCCCCTGCAGTTCTATATTCTGGACTGGTCTCCTCTGAGTGGTCCTGCACTGATTGGGGAGCAGATCAGCTGTCCTTGCTGTGCCCCATTGTTCCCCTGGTGGCTCATCTCCCCCACCAACTGCACTCCAAACACTTCCTATGGGATGGGCTGTCCCTTGTGATGACTCACCCGCCTCTGAACAGCTCTTTTATTCAATTGTCTGTAGCCCCTCACTCCTATGTGGGTCTATGGGAACCCTGTCAGTTGTCTTGCTGGCCTGGGGACCACCAAGGACCTCCTCTCCCCTGCGGCCACCAAGCAACTTCATACAAAGGGCACAGCTGCGGCCTTTGCCCTTTCCTGCTCCATGCGCTCAACAGGGCCAGACTTAAAGCCGCCGGGGCTTGAAGTGGTTGGAGCGGTTCTTTTTTTCTCTCATGGTGGCTTCTCCTGCCTTCATGCACTCCATAGGTCTCCCCTCCTCTTTCCCTGAGCTCTAGTAGCCCCAGCTTGGCTGTTGTTACTTTTTAATATTTGTAAATTGGTTGATTTGTGGGACAGAGTGACGCTGGTGAACGTCTATTCCACCATCTTCACTGGAAGCCCCCGCAGCACCCCAAGCTCTTGATGTCTTCATACTTGAAGCTGACATCCTTGTGCCCAGGTGGTGTCTGAGGCTGTGGAAGCTGACATGGAGGCAGAGAGAGGGGCTAGGCTAGGGCAAGTGTTAGGGCTCCTTGCGGCAGCCTGGAATGAGGCCTGGAGCTGGGTCTAGAGTTGGCTTTGAGGTGAAAAGTGAGGGTCTGGTGGAGACTGAGCCAGAAGTTCAGACTAGGAATGGGGCTACGGCTGGATTTGCAACTGAGGTTGAAACAGGGGTCAGGATTGAGGTTTGTTCTGGGGTTGGGGGTGACATTGAAATTAAGAAGAGGGTAGGAGTACGTCTGGTGTTTGGGGCTGATAATGAGATTCTCAGGCTAAAACCACAGAGAAGGCTCATGTTGGGTCTGGGACTGAGTGTGGGGCTGAGAGTTGTCGATACACAGCTGTGGCTGAGGTGAAGTCTTCGGTTTGGGATCGAGTTGGGCTAATGTTGGGACTGAAGTTTGCTCTACTTTTGGGGCTGGGACTGTGTTGGTGCTGGGCTTGGTGTTGAGGCTGTGACTGAAGGTGGGACTAGAGTTTGTGTCAGTTGATTCTGAGATTGGGACAGTAGTAGGGGCTCTGTCCAGGGCTGAGGATTGGGCCGATCTGGGGACTTACTTCAAGGCTGAGGTTAGGAATAGGGTGCAATTGAGGTCGGGAGCAGGATTTTGGCTCAGATTGAGCCCAAGGTAAGGGGCGAGTGTGAGGCAAGAGTTGGGGCTGAGGTAAGCACCGTATCTGGGGCTAAGTTCATGCCCGGGCTTGGGGCTCCCAACCCAGTCTGGAGGCGGCTGAAGAGACCGTCCACGTAGAAATTCATTCCCCAGTCTCTACCTCAATATCTCCCCATTTAGTCTCACCTGAAACCTGAAGTTCCTCCCCTGCACCTCTGCCTGCTTTCTCTAATATCCTTTTTCCTTTTTCTGCCCCACCCGCCTCCTCCACCCAGTTACTTGTGGAAAGTTTGGAGGATGTGATTGCTGAGGTTCTCAGGCAGCATGGTCAGCAGGGTCAGGAAAGGCTGAATCCTGGAGGTTTGGGGTGAAGAATGTGAGCAGTGGAGGAGGACAGGGCTGGGGAGAGTAGCACAAAGCACCAGAATTCTGTAAGCTGAGATTTCACGTCCCCAGACTTCAGGATGGTAAATTAAAAGGAAATGAAGTGTGATTGGACGTGGGTGGAGAGTATATGTAGGTGGCAGTGGGTATGGGGTCAACCTGACTCTCTCCTCTGGGGTGTGTCTACTCCTTTTCCCCTATTTTGGAGCTCCCTTGACTTCCTCATTTTCACCACCTGGGAGAAGGAGCCGGACCAGAAGGAGTTCCCCTCCCCTGGCTCAGTCCCACACCTCAAGGAGCCTGGGGCAATGTGAGGACCCCCCAGCACAGGCCACAACCTCTGTGCACCTCCCTCAGGCCTTGGGGTGCACAGCCCAGCAGCCTGGTCTGCCACCCAGAGACAGGCCCAAGGGAGAGGTGCACACAGGCCCCTGACACAGGCTTAGCGCCATTGGGGTGCATGTTCTGGGCTCCCAGGTACCCATAGGGGGGTCTGCAAGGGCAGGCATGGCTAGGGGTGAGCATGTCCCTTGGCTCTGCAGGTTCCTGGTCTCATGGGAAGGGATGAAGTCTGAGGAGGGCCAGGGAGGGCCCTCCCTGTGTGCTGTGTCTCTGGGGGTCCCAGTTTTTGTCATTTCTGTGACTTTCTGGGGGTCCTCCTCTCTGAGGGGTCAGCACCTAGCCTCTGAGGGTCCCAGTGTAAACAGGAATTGGGGTCCTTAGAGACACAAGAACAGGAAATAGTAAAGATGTCAGGGTTATTTAGAGTAGTCTTGGGAGGGACACCTGTTTTCTAATCTGCTTTCATAGATGAAGGTGACCCTGCTAAGGCCCAGCTGTCCCAGCGCTCTGTGTCCTCTGCCACCTCCCCTGCTCTGATGATAGGACCTCATCTATTGCCATTGTCCCGTCTGTGTGTATTTGTGTTCGTGGGTCCCAGGAGTGTGAGGGGCCTGTGTGGCTGAGGACTTATGCTGGTCCCTGAGGTCACAGGCCTGGGCGTCCCCTGCCCACAATTGTCTTCGTCTTGTCCTCCCTCAGCAGTACCTGCACCTACCGTCATCCCTAGGTGGGTCCCCAGGACCTGTCTGTGTCACACCCTGGACCCTGCTTGTCCTGACACCCTCTCTTCTTGCAGGGCCACCTTCTCCCCAACCCTTGTTGTGGCATCTATGCTCCAGGCCCTGCCTCCTCCTGCTCTCCCTGGACCTCACTCAGCCTCCTCCTGCTGGCTGCGGTCTGTGTGGCTGGATCCCAAAGTGGGTGCCACAGGGATGGGCAGGGAGGAGAGTCTTAAGGGTGCCGCAGTTGGGTAGGGATGGGAGTTGTGGGGGCAGAGACGGGAGGTTTGAGATGGACGAGAGGGATCGTGATGGGGCAGTGATGGTGAGTTATGGGGTCAATGATGGACAGTCAAGAGGGAAAGTGTTGAGATAACAAAGAAATCTTAGAAAAGTGTTGGGGCAATGTTTGGGGAGAGTGATGGATTCGTGATGGGGCTGTTGGAACATTCTGGAGTCAGACACACTAGGGATTTCAATCTTGGCTCTTTATTACTAGTTGCATAATGTGGACAAATTACTTCACCTCTCTAAGCCTATTTTCATCATCTGTAACATTAGGACTTACAATAGTGCCAGCCCCACTGGGTGGCTGTGAAGTGCCCTGTCAGTGCTGGCACAGACAGGACCTGACAAGTTTAGCTCTGATGGGCCCAAACACATTCCCTACCTGATCAGGTTCCTCACATCAGAAGGACCTGTTGGCCCTGAAAAATTTTCAGCCACTTTGTATCAAATAACTTAGCTGAGGTCTGGACACTGAGATCCCAGGGTGAGCCTGGTTTGGGTGGTGCAGAGCTCTGGGCTGGGATGAGGCTGGGTGAGGAGCAGGTGGGAACTGACTCTACAGTGAATTCTCCTAACTTCAGGTGGGAGTTTGCAAGAAGAGGTAACTGCTCTGTAACCAAGGTACAGCAACATGATCAGAGGCTACAAGCAGGTGAGAGACCTTTCCAGGAGCATACGTGGAAGTGTCCCAGGACAAAGTGGTGGTGGGAGCAGCCTTGAGAGTACTAAGCTGCCTTTTCCTCCAGCCTGTAGTGTGAGCTATGTGGGGCCAGCAGTGTAAAAAAAGCCAGAGAAAAAGCAGCAGGAACTCAAAGCAGGGCAGAGACCACCCTGGGGCGTTGTGTGTGGAGGGCGTGAGAGCTCCAGGGGCAAGGTCACAGCACTGTTGGAAGGATGAGGGGAGTCTGACCTCCCAGGACCCTCACTGTCCCCCCCCCATCCTTCAGTGTGTGTCCCCAGGACAGATGACTATGTTCCCACAAGTCCAGGAATTGGTGAGTGACCTGCACGTCCTGACATGCAATGTGGCTGCCCTCAAGAGCAGGGCATGGAGACCACCAGTGCCAGCCCTGCACTCCTTTCAGGTCACCCTCCCTCCACCACCCACCACAGGCACCTCAGCCCCTGCTCCCCGCACAAAGACAGCTGCTACTCGCTGTCGCAATTGGAACCTCCCTGGCCTGAAGCTGAGAAGTACTGCCAGCTGAGAACACCCACCTGTTCACCATCAACTCCAGAGAGGAGCAGGTGAGAGCCCTGACAATGGGTCCCCAGCCCAAGAGCACCCATGTCTGGGGGATAGCTGGAGTGAGGAGAGGTCAGGATCACCCACATATCCCCAGATATTTGTCCAGATCTTCAAAGGCAGCACATATACCTGGATGGGCCTCCAGGAGCATGAGGGAGTTTGAAAATGGCTCAGACTATGAGACAAACTTTGAGTGTCCCTGTCCTCCTGTGGCTGCTCTCTTTGTTCAGCTTTGCCCCTCGTGGTCTGACCTTGACCCCTTTATTCCAGACCTTAAAATCTGCTCCATTGATCTTTCTGGCCATCTCTGTGGCCCCCATTTCCCCCTTATTTAAAATCTACTCATCCTTCAAATAAGCCAGGCACAGAAAGACAAATACCACTTGTCTCACTTATATGTGGAATCTAAAAAGGTCAGACTCATAGAAGCAGAGAGCGGGATCCTGGATACCAGAGGCAGGGGGAGGGGGAGGGAGGATTGGGAGACGCTGGCCAAATAGTACAAAGTTACAGTTAGAAGAAATATGTCTTGAAGTCAATTGCACAGGGTGGTGACATAAATTTAAAAATTGCTAAGACAGTAGATTTTAAATGTTTGCACCACACGCACACACAGAAGTATATGAGGTGATGGATACGTTTATCAGCTTGATTTAATTATTCCATAAGGTATACATATATCAAAACATCACATTGTATCCCATAAATATACACAATTATTATTTATCAATTGTAAGAAAGTAAAAAAGGTAAAATCGACTCATTCTTCAGATCTCAGTTTAAACATCACTTCTTCAGGGTAGGCTGCCCTATTCACTGTAGGAGAAGGAACTTGTTGCAGCTATTAGTCCTTCTAGAGCTCTGGGTTTCCCCTTTGGGCTGTCCTCCCCTTGCCACTACCAGTTCAAATGTCTGTCCTGCCTCATGGACAGAGCCCTAGGGGGGAGGAAGCTGCCCCTTCCCTGATGGAGTCTCAGCTCCTGCTACAGGGTGGAGCGCGGAGGGAAGGAAGTTTCCCAGGAGCAGACACTGTTAGGGTCTCTCTAACCGACCCTGGCTGTGTTCTGATTAGTTGTTACTAATAACACCTTGACAATTTTGAATAACCAGTCCCTGCTGGGCTTTCTGTCCTTTTTGGGCTTGGTTGATTCTGGATTCTCTCCCTTCTCTCTTCTCTCCATGTGTCCTGGGGGTAATCTCTCTCGTTGGAGTGGGCTTTTCTCCTCTGAGGTGTCTGCTCCTCTTTCCCCTTCTTCCTCTGCTGAGCTGCCCACAACCCTTTCTGTTCTCCAGGCTCCCAGTCACATGGATCACCCCACATTCTTCCTGCCCCAAATACCAGGCCTCTGGGGCCGGCCCGGTGGCGCACCTTGGGAGCGCAGTGGCGCTCCCGCCGAGGGTTCGGATCCCACATACAGACCGGTTCCTGCTCACTGGCTGAGCGAGGTGTGGGCGCAGCACCGAGGGTTGCGATCCCGTTGCCGGTCCTAGTCCAGTACGGGAGCGACACTGAGGGTTGCGATCCGTTGCCAGACACGAAAAAAAAAAAAAAATACCAGGTCTCTGGGTCTCCTGGCTCACCCTTAGCCTCTTGCACACCCCTCTGAGGACGGAGGACTATTTAGATAACTCTCTTGGTACTCTTCGGGGTGATGGGAAATCCGGCGCTTGTCTTCGGCTCCCTTTGCCCACACACACCAGCTGCCATCTCTGCCTTCTGTCAGTGGTGCCTGCTGGTGTGAGAGATTCTCTCTGAGGTCTTTTGCCAGCCCTTCACCTGAGAAGCAAAGCACAACTCTCTCTGCTCGGTTGAACCCCAACCTAATGTGTATTCGATCATCCTTGTCCCTAGAAGTTTGACCCCATCAATGGTCAGAGCTCTGATCCCTTTTGCAAGAACACACCAGTGACTGAATCTCGGCCTCTCCTCTTTCTTTCAATTTCCTCCTGTCCCCAGCGGAGCCACATCTCATTCTGCAGGGGCAGGGAGGCTAGCCTTTCAGCGCTGTCTCACCTCTGGACTCAGGTTGATGCAGTCTGCCCTATGATCGGCATCACAGAAGATTTGGATGTTGACATTGAAAGTCAAACTTGCAAAATTCAAAAAAATCTTTTCTCTCCTCCGTAGCCTGACTCTTGCAATCTAGAATCACCTTGGCTTTCAGAATGTTGCTTCTGTTATGAATTTCAACACATCTTAGTTTATGTTCATTCCCATTCCCAGTTTAGGGCTGTGACTATGGAGAGCCTGTCACTGAAGCCTGAGTGGTAGGACAGGACGATGGCCTTGTTGACTGCTCCAAACATTATCTACTGCAGTCTTTTCATTTAAGTCTTTCTGCTTGGGTTTTCTAGAAAACATAACTTGTATTTTTAAAATTAAACATAAATTATATTTTTTAAAATTAAAAAACAACAAATAAATGACATTGAAACACATCTAATTAGGAATTTTCACCAACTTACAGAAGCTCTCTACGTTTGGAACGAATGAGTCAAGATCATGCTGTAATTGTTACACTCACAGCAAAGACAAAATCAAACAATTCCAGCCTGGTCAGGTGATCACTGGGGTGAGGCAGGCCACAGGCACCAGAAGAGGAAGGTTGTCCCAGCTCTGAAAAGCCAGAATGCTTGGGGTGGGATTGGGTTAGACTAGGGTGTGCAATTGATGATGGATTTCAGATATTAAGAATGTCGATATCCAGGGCCGGCCCCGTGGCGCACTCGGGAGAGTGCAGCGCTGGGAGCGCAGCAGTGCTCCCGCCGCGGGTTCAGATCCTATATAGGGATGGCTGGTGCGCTCACTGGCTGAGCATGGTGCAGGCAACACTGCACCAAGGGTTGCGATCCCCTTACTGGTCACGAAACAGACAAAAAAAAAAAAAAAAAGGAAAAAAGAATTAAAAATAATGAGAAAAACCTGCGAGAGAAAGCAGATAACCTCAAGTGCTCTAACATTTGAATTGTGGGTATTCCTGAAAGACAGGAGAAAGGAAAAGTTATCAAAAACCTACTAAAGAAAATAGTAAGAGAAAACTTCCCAGGTGTAGGGCAAGATACTGACCTTGAGATCCAGGAAGCTCAAAGGTTCCCAAACAGATTTAACCCAAAAAGATCCTCCCCAAGGCTGATGCATGAGGAGGCTTGCAGACTGAACAAAAAAGTGTTGTTTAAAAGCTACCTTTTCACACATTAAAACAACAACCCTGAATTTTCCGCTGTCTGGCAAGAATATGTTTTAAAAGAAGACTGTTCTTTAATTTTAGGAAATTTCTCATGCTGGCTGTCTGTGCAAACCAACCCTCTATTATTCAAAATTATACAAGACCCTTTTTTGTAAAAGGACTTTGTAAGGAGATAAAACTGCTCTTTGGTGATCACGTAAACTTTTCTAAGATGTTTCTGGAGACAAGGAGTTTTAAGTGAGGAAGGGATGGTGAGACAATTGTTTGCTTGGACTGGTTTGAACCTGCCTTGGGTTGAGTCTCCTCCCAGAACTTAATTCCCACTGTGACTGTTGAGGATGGAAAATCCTATTATGGTGGTTGAAAGGTGGGGCCTTGAAGAGGTGATTAGATTGCAGGACCATGCCACAGTGAATGGATTAAGAATGGTCAGGGGCATGATTCTGAGGGCTTTAAAAAGAGAGTGATTGAGAAATTCTCTCTCTGCTCCACCATTTTCTGCAATGTGAGACCACCGGGTCACTGTCACCACCACCAAGATCATCACCAGAAGTGTTCCTTGCACTGTGGACTGCCCAGCCTCCAAAACCGTAAGCAATAAATTTCATTTTCTTTATATATCACCCAGTTCCAGGTATTTTGTTATAAGCAACAGAAACGGACTAATACAGAGCCCGTATTAGAGTCCTATATTAGAAGGACTCTTTGGTTGTAAAGCACAGAAAATCTCTGGACTTAGGTAATGCCAAAGACCATTTGTTATACAAGGGTGTCTCACACAACCTATTATGGGTTGAATTGTGTCCTCCAAAAGATATGTTGAAGTTCTAATCTTCACTATTTCGGAATGTGACCTTACTTGGAAATAGGGTCATTGCAGACATAATAAATTAAGATGAGGCCATGTTGGAGTAAGGTGTGCCCTTAATCCAATATGACTGGTGTCCTTGTAAGAAGGTGAGAAAAGGAGAAAAGACACAGACACACACAGGGGATGAGGGCCATGTGACAACAGAGGCAGAGATTGAAGTGCTTTAGTTGCAAGCCCAGGGATGCCAAGGATTTCCTGAAAACCACAAGAAGCCAAGAAGAGGCAAGGAAGGGTTCTCCCCTACAGGTTTTGTTGGCGTGAGCAGGACTGAAGCCATGTTGGGACCTAAAACCTCCTGGGGTGCAGGGGGTGGGGGTGCAGGAGGGGATTATAAAAAGAACGGTTTTTTTGTTTCTTCTCTCCACTCTTTCTTTCCATCCCCTGACTTTCTTATCTTGCTTGCTAAATAGGAAAACAAGGCTGAAAAGCTACTCAGTACTTTGCAAAGCTATCAGTTCTTTTTTTTTTTTGAGACTTAACGTTTTGAGAAGTGATCAAGGCTAAATGACTGGAAGCTGACCTTGGGCACCAGCCAAGTCAGCCAGAGCTCTGGAAAGTGAAACTATGCAAAAGACTGCAGAAAAGATGACTCTGTTCTGGAGCAAATCACAATGTTGCAGGATCCTGCGATAACAACGAAGATGAGAACAGAAACCAGACAGAGGCCTTGGTGAGACCTTGTACCTGACCCACAGACACGGCCCCCTCATAGCTCATGTCTTCTTCTCTCCTGTTTTTCACTTCCTGGGTTCCATTCCCTCATCCCCCTCTTTAAAAATCCTTCAGTAAATGTGAGTCTTTGAGATGGCTTTAGTCTGGCCATCGTCCTTCAGGTTTACTGGAGAGATGGCATAGCCTATTATCTCCTTCAGCTGAATACATCTGCTTTTCTAACACCAACCATTTGACTTCTGAGTCTTTTTTGCTTTCCTTCTCAAGGGGGTGGGCAGTTGGGCCTGAGTTCAGTAACAGTTTCAGAGGGAGCATGGCCCTGCTGACACCTTGATTTCGGACTTCTAGCCTCCAGAACTGTGAGACAATACATTTCTGTTGTTTTCAGCCATTCAGTGTATAGCACTTTATTAAGGCAGCCCTAGGAAACCAGTGCACAACCCTAGGGCAGGGAAATGGCTGGAGCCTTGAGACAGACTGGAAAGGGGAACTGGAACCCAGAGCAGTCTCTTAGCTGTGTCTGCCATCTGTTGTAATCCTCCTTCCCACTGCAGACCAACGTGCCCTGCCTCCATGACAAACACTCTGCGTGCTCATTCCCTGCTCCATCTTTAGTTCGGGCAAGCAGGCCAGGGCAGCCCCTCCCTGCCCCTCCACCAAAGGCTAGAATTATGATTGGTTGAGGCCTATTAGGGCACACCCATCCTGTTTTGTCTGTGATTGGTTTAGACGTACACATGTGACTCAGCTCTGGCCAATGACATTTGAAGTCTGGAAGCCTGCTGGGGCTTCTATGAGAGGTTTTCTTCCCCGATGAAGAAAGACAGGCAGTAAGGAGGAACCCTGCTCGTTACCTTCCTGCTGGGGATGTTCCCCAGTGAGGACGTGATGTCTGGAGCAGGACATGATGTCTGGAGCAGTCTCATGACTAGGAAGGGAAAGCCAGCAGGGAAGAGTCTGTTCAGCTGCTGTAGTGGTGGGAAGCTCCTGTGACTCTTGGGGGAAGGCAGGGGGCTGGGTGTTTAGCTGTCCACTTAGTGGGTCCAATTCCAGCTCGATGCCAGGCACCGAGCAAAGTGCCTGCATGTCCTGCTTCTCACCTGGAGTGGAAATGTGCACTGATCTTACAGTCAAACTACTTGTAGGTTTGGGAAAAAATAATGACAGAGTTAACAAAATCTGAAGAAACTGTATGAACCATTGGCTAGAAAGGAAGACAAATGCCTCTAGTAGTGCCCCCAGAATTCTTAGGCTGTGAAATGTCAGAACGCATCATAACTGGTCATGTTTTAAAAGTGAAAAGGCTATCCCACTCTGTCTTATTCCCGTGGTGCATGATTACTTCAGTGGGGTGGACGGGAGTAGTCTATTGCTATTTGACTGAATGCTTTCAGAACAAGAAAGAAAAATATTAAATAAATCTGGATAAGCAGTGGGCATCCCTCCTAACTCCATCAGTTTCCCACAGTTGATTTACACTGAGAATGAGGGGCAAGATACTTTCCATATACCCAGGCATAGCCACTACCGACTAAAACCAGCCAAGTCAGAAGTTAACACATAAACTCTTCAGTTTCATATCTTGACCATGGTGAACTGAGCCTAGGAATGGAGTAATTCTGTTCCAGAAGATCATAAGGAACAAAATGCTTATATAAACTAGACTTCCCCTTACATCTGTAGAAAAACTGTATAGATGGTGGTTGCAAAAACCTAAAAAAGATTGTTCCTGTATATCAGCAAAACTGTTGAGCTGAAGTCCTCAGCAGAGGCACATGAGTGAAAAGAAAGTGACCTCCCCTGCCCGCTGACTGCTCGTGTCAATACTGAGAACTTTACTGTTTCACAGCCTCCAATAAGAGCTGATACTGAGGCGGTGGCAGGTTTATCTTCTTGATGGCTGGGACTAGAAACATCCACCCACCCGTTGTCTTCACTGCCCTCTGCACTCCACACCTGCTCTTCAGGCTTTTCCTGGATTCCCAGATGTCTCCTTTCTTAAAGGCAGGATCTTCTCCATCGCTGTCATGAAAGACAAAGAGGGGGTGGGTTATACATTCTCTGCCTCTTCCTGCCTGAGAATCACCGCACTTCCCTGCCTGAACCTTGCAGCTGGTTCTATCAACATTGTAGTACCCAAATTATGCATTTTGTAGAATCCCAGTAAAGCAGGCAATGAATCAAACTCTTGATCTTCTGCTTAGAATCTGAAGGGACTTTGCTCCTCTGAGTGGAAGTCTCCCACCATGGGCATCTCTGCACCAACATGCTGAGACACCATTGCCATGTGCTACCCACCAACCCGCCACACAGTTGGCCATCTCAGGTTGCTCAGACTTATGTATTGGGCCTGAAATGGTGGCAGCAACTGTGGAAATTTCCCACCAAAAAACTCTCTGTTTTAATAGTCTCTTTGTCTTGTTCATATTTTCAAACTCTTTTCTATTTATTTAAACACATTAGATATATTTATTTTATTTATTTTATATTTATATATTTATTTTATATTTTCTCAGTAATTCCAGTATCAAACTCCACACAGGTTCAATTCTACTGTTTGCTGTTTCTTCTCTCATTCATGATGTCCAGTTTTCTTTTGTATTTTATAGTATATTTTTAAGACCATAAGCTTTTAGTTTTGGGGGTTTGTCTCCCAAAATTCTTTCAGGTCTGGTCTGATGCTATATTCCTCCAGAGAGGACTTGTGTTTGCTTCTGCTAGATGCTTGAGGTCCTTCCAGTGTGAGACTACTTTAAATAAAATGCTCAGCTGGAGGATTCTTGGACCTCAGATGTGGTATGTAATTGTGCTCTGATCTTGCTTGGGGGCAGGCTTGTGATTACAAATTATTTTGGAGCTTGTTTTTCTTCTCTACCCAGAGCCAGGGCCCAGACAGACCAGCTTCTTTCTTGTCTTTTTTGTAGTCCTTCCTGAGCCTGCTGTCATGATCGGACTCCCCACCTTATGTGGGCCCGAGACTTTGTCTCTTGCACCCACATGAGCATTTACTTTAAAGTCCATATTACTAGGTCAAGCTCTTTAAGTCTCTGTCTGCTTCAGCCATTGTTTCTCTCTCTGTATTCATGCTTCAGCTCTGAGAATTTCCCTTACTTTCTTTGCAGCTAAGTTGCTAATTTAAAAGGAATGTTTAGGAGTCACTCTGAACCTATTCTGGTTCTGGTGGCTGTCCGATTTGTGAATCATTCTTTGCTCAGTTAAACTCTGTTCAATTTAATTTGTCTACAGTATTTGTTTTAACAGGACACAGCAGGAAGGGAGTGCAGCAAGGACACAGGAGAAGGCCTGGAGCCAGGAAAAGGGCCCTCACCATAACTGGACCAGGCTGGCACACTGATCTTGGATAAACCAGCACCCACAACTGTGAAATAAATGTCTGTTGTTTTAAAAAATAGAATAAAATTAAATAAAATAAAAAGAGACTATTTTTTCTTTTTAAATCCACTTTTAGGTATTTTATAGTAGGAGGTTTCAGGAAAGTTAGTGGCCCTATTGCTAGAAAAGGAATTTTTTTTTTTTTTTTTTTGTCTTTTTTCGTGTCCGGCAACGGATCGCAACCCTCAGTGTCGCGCCCGTACCGGACCAGGACCAGCAACGGGATCGCAACCCTCGGTGTTGCTCCCACACCTCGCTCAGCCAGTGAGCGGGAACTGGTCTGTACGTGGGATCCGAACCCTCGGCAGGAGCGCCACTGCACTTCCCAAGTGGCGCACTGTAGCAGTGCGCCACTGGGCCCGGCCTGCTAGAAAAGGAATTTAAAGCTACCATTTTACATTTGTATATCTCTATCCAGCCACCTTGCCAAATTTTCTTATTAATTCTGATATTTTTTATACTAGAGCCTCTTGTGTTTTCTAGGTATTCAGACTTATCATTATGTACCCCATTTTTTTGCACTTGCTAGAAGTTCTGGACATTGTTGAGTAACAACAGTGATAATGGGTATCCTGCTTACTCATTTTAATGAAATAGATTGGTGATTTTCTCCTTAGAATATTTGCATTTTTTGAGAAATGACCTTTTTTAAGTTTAAGAAGTTTCCCTGTAGGCCTATTCTACTTGGAATTTTATTTTTTATTAGAAAATGGCTGCTGAAGCTCATCCAATGTCTCCTCAGAATTTATTGGTGTGATGCTACATGCAATTTGCAATCTTAAAACATGTATTTATTGCCCATTCATCCTTCAATCATTTACCCCTCTAGCTGGGCTGGAGCTAAGGATATAAGAGAGAAAACTCTGAAGATAATGTTTTCAGGCTGGATTCTAATGATAAAGAGGCTTTTGCTCCTGGCTAAGGAGTCTGGGCTTTTGTCCTGAGGTCAGAGGGAAGCATTTATGGGTAGATCATATTTGAATTTTGAAAAATTCCCTTTGGCTCAGTGAAGAGAATGGATTGTGGCACCAGCTGGAGGCAGGGACATCAGTTAGGATGTGGCTGTGGTCATCTAGGCTGGGGAAGAGCCACACACATTTATTTATTGCTGCTACATTGATGCTCACTTCATGCCAAATATTATGTCAGTCTCTTCACACATGTACGTGATTCTTCCTGCTCCGTGTGTGTGTGTGTGTGTGTGTGTGGTGGGGAAGGGAGGAGTTGGTGGTAAAAACCAGAGAGAACAAATTACAGAATGAGCCCCTCCAGAGTGATCTTTGGCTGTCCAACCTCTCCAAGACCTTTCAGGCAACATTCATAGATGGTTTAGCCAACACTCTTGGTTTTCTGTGCAACATTGACTCTAACTTTTTCCTCCTTCCTAACTGACCCTAAATGGTGTTTAGGAATTCACTCTGCTCCATAAAGATGTGTACTTCATTCAGGTGAGACTGGTTCCAAACTGGTCTCAGAGGTAGGACATGATGAGAATAAATCAGTCGTGGTGGTCCCAACCCCCTTGTCAGTGGCTGGTTTAATCACAGACGTGTGGTACAATTCTGGCCATGGGATAAGGGGCTATCTGCTGGGAGCTAAGGGAAAATATCCTTACTGCTAGGGGGAACCTACTGGAAGAGGTGTGCTTATTTTCTTCTGCACATTGTTATGGCGGAATGCCATATCTGAAACTGTGGCTGCCGTGTTGCAACTTTAAGAAAAAGCTGAAACACTAAAGGTGATAGACTGAAAATATGGGAAGAAACTGATTCCTTCATAATGCTGTAGAGACACTGATAAGTTAACTTTGGAGTATTCCTACCTCTAGTTTTATTGATATATGAGATGCTATAGACTGAATGTTTGTGTCCCTGCCAAATTCTTATGTTAAATCCTAATCCCCAATGTGATGGTATTTGGAGATGGAGCCTCTGACAGGTGATTACGTCACAAGGAAGGAGCCCTGCCAAATGGGATTAATGCCCTAACAAAAGAGGCCCCAGAGAGCTCCCTTGCCTCACTATGCCACGTGAGGACACAGCCAGACGACATCTATGAACCAGGAAGCAGGCTCTCACCAGGCACCTAATCTGCTGGTGCCTTGACCTTGGTTTTCCCAGCATCCAGGACTGTGAGATAGAGATTTATGTTGTTTATAAGCCACTCAGTCTATGGTATTTTGTGAAAGCAGCCTGAACAAAGACATGAGATAATATATTTTCTTATTGTTTAAGTCGAGTTAAATTGTATTGTTTTGTTACTTGCAGCCAGAAACGTCTCAAGTAAACAGAGATAGTTTATGCTGCCATTGAATGTACTACTTATTCTCTTCTGAAGGGCTTGTGACTCAAAGCCAGCATGGGCTTCCCTGTGTCTGGAGCTGATAGTACCAGACCAACACTGAGCCTTCTGGGCACTGCCATCCCTCATCTGCAGTACTGGATGGGATCATGGGAAGCTGGACCCATTGCTGGAAACAAAGGCAAAGGTGAAACTGAGACAGTCAGAGATTGGAGAGGAAACAGGTAGTGTCAAGCAGGTGTATGTGTTGTGCAGGGCAGGGGTGGTCAGCAGAGCCAAAGCCTGCTGAGAAATCCAGCAGGTCAGTGTCGAAATGGACCATTAGATTTGGGAGGAGTTAGGAAGGCGGTTTCCTTAATAAAACCAAACTTGGAGACTCCCAGGGTTAGCACAGGTAGGAGACGCACTAAAACTGAGCAGCAACTCTCTGCTCCCTGACTTTTCTTCTCCTTGGGGCCCTTTCCCCTCAGCCTCCATCCTGAAAGCACAAGTGTACCTTGTTCCTCTCACAGCTATGGCTTAAGTGTGCACACAACACTCTCCCTAGATTCACAATTCTGGGATGGAACCTTATTAAGCACTTATGCAAACACTTAGGGAGCAAAAGTTCTCCTACGTTTATTTATTTAAACAAACAAACCTTTAAATAGTGCTTACTCCTTGCTAGGAATTGTTCCAAAAACTTTACAGATATTAACTCATTTAATCCTCACAACAACCCTAAGAAGTTGTGCTAACAGTAATATGGTACTATTATTATTATCTTAGTCCATTCAGGCTGCTATAAAAAAATACCTTAAACTGGGTAATTTAGGGGCCGGCCCGGTGGCGCACTGCTACAGTGCGCCACTTGGGAGCCTGGCGGCGCTCCCGCCGAGGGTTCGGATCCCACGTACAGACTGGCCGCTCACTGGCTGAGCGAGGTGCGGGCGCAGCACCGAGGGTTGCGATCCCATTGCCGGTCCCGGTCCGGTACGGGCGCGACACTGAGGGTTGCGATCCGTTGCTGGTCACGAAAAAAGACAAAAAGGAAAAAAAAAACTGGGTAATTTATAAACCATAGAAATTTATTGTTCGTAGTATTGGAGTCTAGGGAGCCAGCAGACTCAGTGTCTGGTGAGGGCTGCTCTCTGCTTCCATAGATGGCACCTTCTGGCTGTGTCCTCAGACAGTGGAGGGGTGAACAAGCTCTCAGGCTTCTTTTGTAAAGGAACTAATCACATTCTAATCACTTCCAAGAGGCTCTACCTCTTAATATTAGTACATAAGAGATTAGATTTCAACACACATATTTTGGGGGGACACGAACCTTCAGACCATAGCGATTATCATCATCTTTTTTTTCTTAGAAGTAGGGAATATTATTGTCATCTTTTTTATGGATGAGGGAACCACTGCAAAGAGAGGTTAAATAATTTGCTCTAGGCCATACAGCTGACAAGCGACAATGCCAGAGCTTGAGCCCAGGCAATGGTTCCACTGTGCTATATTACCTCTTAATATCAAGTGTATTAATACCCTCACATTTCACACTAGATATAATATTTTTGCTAAGATTTTTTAAAAAGATGTTTATTGGTTTTAAAAATAATAATTTATCTAGAAGGAACTCATTGAATCTATGATTGGCTCTGATTTCTCAGAAATCACGGTGAATATTTAGAAAATCTTGAGAATTGAGAAAAATCAACCTATGAATTGTTTTCCAATATAACGAAAAACTAGGAATATGAAATTAATGAAATTGGTTGACAAATATGTTTTTTAGACATTTATTTAAACATTTAATATTTTAGATTTTCAGTTTTATTTTTGTATTTTGAAGTCAATAAACATATTCATGTCTCTAGCATTTCTGTAAGCACTTGGAAATCTTTAGCCACAAGCCCTCAGGGGGTAAATCAGCTTTCCTTGAGGACAACAGGGAAATAAACCTAGAAACCACAAGCTTGCTAAGAACATCAGGCTCTATGCACCATGGAGCTCAGGCTCAGATCTCAGCCTACCCTGCTGCTCTCTGTTCTCAGCACTTGTTGGCCACTCTCCTGAAATATCTTCTCTTGAGCCCTTGGCACCAACTTCCTAACTCCCAGATCCCTGGGTCCAGGGAGAGGAAAACTCATTATCCTGACATGAGGATGCCCCTCTGAGGCACCCACTGATAAGATGCACGAGGCCTTGCCTCACCTCTCTGTAGGCCTTTGCAGGTGTACCTTCTCTCCAGGTGAGACCCTAACGTCATACCCTCACAAATGTGTTTTAAACTAGAGTCAGTCCCATTGTGAGCGACCCCTAGTTGTGAATTGAGGGAAGAGAGAGACATGAGAGTTTGGGATGGAGGTGGAGAAAGCTGGTGTGAGGAAAATGGAGTCAGTATAGTCAGGCCTCCTCACCTCATATCCGGCTGGGTATGATTCAGCACATCCGTTGTAAACAAGTTATATGAGTGGCGTGACTGCGTATGCGTGCCCATATACTCCTTGGCTCATTGCTACTTTTGGTGTAAGAGACAGTGGCTCTGAACCGCTGGCTGGCAGAGCTTGCATCGGAGTAAAACACGTCTATCCTGTTATCAACTGCCAGAATCGTTTTTCAACTACCTGACTCATGACCTGCACAGGATGGAGCAGAGGGGTCTGTGATCCAGCCCAACAGCTGGGTGGACAGCTGATGGCAGCAGCCACCTGAGGAAGGACGGCTGCAGCTTCCCCATGATGGTGGGGCACAGCCAGGTTCGAAGCATCGTGGGCAGGCTGGCAGCTGCAGGAGGTGGAAGTGGGGGCTGCAAGGGCTGCAGTGCTGGTGGGCAGCAGGAGGCCCCTCGGCAGCCCAGCATGGAGACCCTTGACAGTCCTACAGGATCACATGTCCAAAGGTGCAAATAATTTCTAGTCAGATTTCAGGTTCAGTGACATCAGAAAATGTATCCAGAGATTACAAAGTTCTAAGGGATGGAAATAAACTGGCACAGATGGAAGAAAGGTCACTTTTTCCAGGAGAATCAATTAAGTCCATTGTGAACGATGTCACGTATAATCTGCCCATTTATGGGAGCTGTGTGTGGAACCCTGACAGTGATTGAGTTTAAGATGTACTTCAAAAATGTAGAGAGGCACCCGCATTTCATCCTTGATGTTACCCTTGGAGTGATCAGCAGAGTTGAGAAAATTGGAGCACAAAGCCATCAAGATGGTTCTTGTGGTATAGAGATGGTGTGCAACAATATGAGGAACTTGCGATTTGCTTATCAACAGGAAGAACAGAGCAAACTTGACATTTGAAAACCTCAACAAACATACATGTCCTCTTTCCAATGGGCAGGCACTATTTGCATTCAAATATAAAGAAAATTTTAATTAATGGCTGGAAAGTTTCTGATTCAGTATTTGAATATAAGAGATAGGGCTCGCCGAATAAGAGTTGGAAAATATCCAAAATAAACAGTAATTATGAGTTCTGTGATACCTACCCCTCCATCATTGTGCTAACTAGTGTAAAAGATGATGGCCTTTCAAAAGTGGCAGACTGTTGAGGGAAAGGCAGAGTTCCTGTGTTGTCACGGATCCATCCAGAAAGTTAGACAATGATTATGGGTGGCAGCCAGCCACTTGTGGGTCCCAATGATAAACACTGCAAAGAGGATGAAAAATACTTGCAAACAATAACGGATGCTAATGCATAGCCACACAAACTTACTGTCTTTGATGCCTGACAAAACACTGTTGCTGATACCAAGTAGGCAAAGTGTGTAGGATATGAAAGTGGAAGTGTTTACCCAAACACAGAGACCATGGTCTTGGAGATCACAACTCATGTGATGAGTCACTGCGTAAATTAAAAGAGATCGTGTACCCTTTGACTCATGAGGCACAGTGGCTATCCAATGTGTATGGGACACACTAGCCGAAATATATAAGGATGCTTCTTGCTGGGACAGTAAAAATAGCTGATAAGATAGAACCTGGGAAAACCTCCATGGTGGTGCACTGCAGCAACAGTTGAGACAGAAAACAGGCCAGCTCATGTCTCTGGCTATGCTGATGTTGGACAGTTATTACTGGACCATTAAAGGATTCCAAGCTCTCATAGAAAAGAGGTGTATAAGCTTTGGACATAGGTTTGCTCTGCAAGTGGGCCATGATGATGACAACCATGCAGATGCTGACAGATCTCCTATATTTCTTCAGTTTATTGGTTGTGTTTGGCAAATGATAAGACAGTTTCCTTCAGCATTAGAGTTTAATGAATTATTCTTGATTACAATTTTGGATCACCGTTATAGCTGTCTCTTTGGGACCTTTTTGTGCGACTGTGAACAACAGTGATTCAAAGAGGATATATATACAGACTACATTTTTATGTCTTATATCAATAGCCAGCTAGATGAGTTTTCTAATCCCTTCTTTGAATTATGAAAACCACGTGTTATATCCTGTTGCTAGCCTGAATCATTTGAAATTTTGGGTAAATTATTACATATGATGTAATCCACAGATGAGACCTCAAATGCCAATTCAGCAGAATCTCAGGGAGCTGCTGGCCATCAGAGCAGAGCTGCAGAAGCGGGTGGAGGACCTGCAGCCAGAGGTGGCCACAAGCGCCATCCTGTCCTCATCTGAGTGGGGCTCCTTGCCTTCCCACTCGGCTTCTCCCATCCACACCTCAGTCTGACGGGCATGGCCAGTCACCTTGAGCTATCCTGCTGTTCCACTGTCTCCTTGGCGGCTCAGGAAAGGGACATGGCAATCGCTGTTATGGCTGTGTCATGAGATCATGTCTTTTAGGATAGTCCCAGGGAACATTTATGTGGCTAGCTGACAGCTCCCACTGTTGGCAAGTGTTTTTTGTCTTGAGAACAGCCTGTTACTCTCCTGTTATCGGTTTCACAGGGGCACTATTTGTCCTGTCCACCTGTGAACTGACTTCCTGACGTTCAGGAAACTTGGGAGAAACTTTGGTTTCCCAGGCAACTTGGGAGAAACAATGGAGTGTTTGGTTTAGGAAAGTCTCACATCATTTCTTTGCAAGTTAAATCCTTCATTAAAAACAAACACTGTTCACTTAAAGACCACATTGCCAGCCATGGGGCTTCTTTCAGCAACTTGCCACAACTTGAAAACTGTTTACAAATGAAATATTTGGGGGGAAGACAGACCATTGCCATCTGTTCTACAGTTATCTTCATGCAAAGGGGCCTTCTGTACCAATAACTATTGTGGACGTATAAGGAATTTTTAAAAAAGAGAAACGTGCCTTTGTTTTCCTCTGTCATTTTTTATGTTTAGAATAGTCACCTGAGGAGGTATCTGCTTAACTGTACTGTGTGAGGAATTTTTTCCCAACAAACCTCATGCTAACTTTTAGTGGTACAGAAACCAGATTTGAATATGGCCATTTCAGTGGCAATGTACTATGGCCCCACCTAACGCTGGCACTTGCTTCCTGAGGTGGCAGTGTCCATCGAGGGGAGAGCAGCAGTTTCTCTCAGGGTGGCATGAATGAGGCATGCTCAGTCCTCTGGCCCTGCTGAGGGTAAACAGGGAACTTGGGCAGCTTTGCGCACGAGAGCTCTTTCAAGGAGCCCTGTCTATCGATCCCTCCTGGGCTGTCCAACCAGGCATCCTCCCACCTTTTTACAGATGCCAACTGTTTGTGTCAAAGCAAGTCTGCATTCACCTGTTATCTGCCTGTACAAAATAATTTCTCATTTTATCCCGATCCTTTCAACTCAGTTTATTCACAAGACTGCCTGTCAATATCTGAGCGCAACCACTGTGCTGTGGTTTTGGTTTGGAAAAGCACAGCACGTGCTTCTCTTGGTTTTCCTTCTCTGAGCAACCTTCGCTGGCCCAGGCCTCTCCTCTCGCTTTTGCACCTTCACTTACTGACTTCAAGCTCTGTGACTCCATTAGTCCTTGCAGGAATTACAATCAACTGGTTCCATCCACTACAGCACTTAGCTCCTCTGTGTGGTGTGCCACAGAATGAACACTGCACATTTGGGACCTGTGCCAGCAGGCCACGCACCCCTCGTGCTGTGCCCACTGCTGCAAGTCACCGGGACCCCCATCTGCCACAGGCACTCAGCTACCCTTTGGTTAGAGGTGGCCTCGGAAGCTCAGGGGGTTAAGCCCAAGTACAACTGCATTGCAATATTATCTGGCTGGTTTTAAATTACTGGCTGTCACACAAAGTACTACATATTGACCTTACTTTTGAAAATATATTCCTAAGGCATTTTTATAGTCAAATACATAGACAATAGATATTTTTTCAACTTGGAACCTTCTGAGTCTTATAGAAAATTATTCTTCTGTAAGATACCAGAAATATTTATTCAAGGTAATTTGATAACCTAAAACAATTCTCCATTTTTATCTGGGGGATTTTTTTCTACATCATAGTTAAATTGATATTAGCCTTTGATTTATGCTCCCAACATATCTGATAGCTTATTTATGAGTGGATAAACTGGATTATTCATTAATACAGTCAGTGATTTTTTAAAATGGGGACATTTCCCATTTTTTCCCAGAAATATTATTTAATCTCCCAGCTATACTAGGGCTATTAAATATAGTGTGGACTGGGTGATGCTTTTGACAGAACCAGAGAGGTATGGCAGAGGGGAAATGACAGCCATCACTCTCCGGCCCTTTCTGGCCTCACTCCGCCTCTCAAATCAGGACAGGAGGAGCACAGGGACCTGGAATAGAGATTAGACTGGAGTAGAGATGAAGAAGTGACTACCTGTGGCCAGAAAATAGGATGAAATGAAATGGAGGGGAACCTGCATTTGTAGATGCCTTCCATGTACCTGGAGTTGTGCTGGGTCCTTTCCAAGCTTTATCTCACTGAAGTCTCACCAACAATCCTTTTTTATAGATGCCTAGAAACTGTTGGAATTGGGACTCAAGAATTGTGCTTTTAATAAGTTGCTTTTGTAGGATGCATGCACACTGCTGCTGCAATGCAAATCCTATTCCCATTAGAGTAATCTGTTTAAGTTGGGTTAAAACAGTTTTAGGACATTTTGGGCTGCCTTGCATCTAAACCTCTTCCTTTGTTTGAGAAATTCCCTGCATTATTATTTTTAATGAGAGGTAGAGCCCATCTGCCTGAAGACACTGACAATGCCAGGTGCTCACTTTCTTCGTGCCCCTTTCAGCTAGGGTGAGAGCTGAGCACGTGACCAAGGTTCAGGTGGTCAGGCCCACTCCACTACCCTGGGCTTGCATTTGGGGGCTTGTGGAGCAAAAAAGCAGAGAGCATTTCTGAGCAGTAGCAGCAGTTTCTAGCCCAGTGGTCAGAGGGCTGCCAGCAGTGACATCCAGTGTCTTGTGGTGACAGCAGTGGCATTAGCAACCCATTTAGGCTTGTGGCAGTCCATGCTCCTGCTGAACCTAGGTCTGTCACCTTCTTGCCAATTTCGTGAGCTACTGAGTATTCTGTAATAAATCATTTTTTTTTCTTAAATAGAGTTAATGCCCATGGCTTACAAATAAAAACTTTGACATAGATGTTGGCCAAGTCCCAGAACCAGAACATGTCACACAAGACACATTTGGATATTTAGACGCACAAACAAGTTTCATGCTTCCACCCCTGTCCCTGATCCCCTGTCCTGGACACTGGGCTGCCTGGAGAGATCCAGGAATCAGATGCTCCAGACCCTCAACATGTAACGGGCATGGAAAGATGGGGGGTGGTGACAAAAGGTCAGGATGGGGACTGGATTGGAAGAGGCAGTGGAGACAGATCTGGTAGTGGGGTAAGAGAGGAGCAATGTGGAGTAGGATCCCATGTCATCCTAGGCGTTGGCTCCAGCCTGGCTCCAGCCTCAGCTGTGTCCGATCTGTGCCAACCTCAACCCTATCACCAGCCTCCCCACAGCCCCAGACTCAGCAAAGTCCTTATTCCAGTCCCTGTCGTGACACAGGTTCAGGGGACTAAGCTGGGTTCTCCAGTTATCCAGCTAAATCCAGCTGGTGTGGTCATCTGAGCAGACTTGTGCCCGACACACGAGCCCACTGCTCTCCTGCTTCATTACCCACCCCCCAGTTCAGAGCATCTCAGCGGATGTGTGCCCCTGGCCCTGAACCACAGACCCTGACCTCGGTGTCCTTACCCCCATCTCAGTTTATGTTCTTCCACTTTTCCAGGCCTTAGGTCTGGACTTTGAGATCTATGCCCATTTTTCATGGTCTGGTCTCTGGGTGAGCTGGGGAAGGGGTGGGTGGGGGGTGAGGAGTGAGAGGCAGCCTCAGATCAACTAAATTGAACACTGGAAAGCCACGTATTTTTGAGTATCTCAAATAGAGCAATGTTTCCTGGGGGTAATGCCATTATCCATCCCCGTCCCTCCCTGTCCACTTTCTGCAGAGGGAGCCCTCTGGTGGGTGTGTCTGGAAACTGTCCCTGAGGTTGCAGGCCCCTGCCACCCCAAGAACTTCCCACAGGGGCTTGCACGCAAAAGCCCCAGAGCTGTTTTAGAGTTCCCAAACAAAGACACAATCCCAGATCCCAAGGTCCCTAGAGCATATTATGTACAGTCCTTGACCCTTTCCCTACTATCTGGCTCAGCATCTGCTTCTGGGGCTTTCTCCACGTGGGCAGGCATTACCAGCATGGTCCGTCAGCAACTCCTTGTGATATTGTTCCGTGAAGCACTAGGCACCGGGTGCCCTCATTCAGCGATACCTTAGTTTAGTGTTTCTCTCATTCAGTGATTCATAACTCACCTTTGGCATCTTTGGGTGTGAAAGGTCTAGAGGTGAATAATGCACGGCCCCATCTCCAGGGCCTCATGGTGTAGGGGCAACATGGGGGAATGAAGAGCAGAAGACAAAAATGGATGATTTCACTGCAGGCTGAGAAGTGCTCTGATGGGGGTTACATAGGCAGATTAGGAGCTGGGGTAGTTGGGGAGGACTTCCCGGAGGAGAAACGACAGCCTTGCTGAGCCCTCAGTGGCTCCCCAGCCCCTTAATGGAAAACAAAACCTTGGAAGAAATATGTAGAGTTACATCTTTTCCTGAAGACTTGAGGAGAAAAAGTTAAATAATTTATCTAGTCATTTAAAGCATTATTTTCCTATGAAAACATACATCAAAGATTGTTACAAAGTGAATGCAAAATTCCACGTAAATTTTCAACATAAAACAAGATATTTCAAGGAAATTTCCTACATGCAAAAGGCCTGTAACCCTAGACTCTCCTTACTTCTCTGGCATGAGTCCTCTTCTCTGTGTTCAGCTTCCAGTATTAGTGAATGCTACTTCAGTGGAATTTTTTGAGAACAATCAGTCTCTGGAAAAAACATCTCAATTTCTTAGCCTGGCCTTCAAGGCCATTCAGATGGGATCCTCCGCCCTCGCAGCTTACTCTCTCTCCCTCACACTCTCTGTTTTCTAAACAGCGGCTATTTGTGGCTCCCCAAACAATAAATAATGTGGCAAGCTGGTTCATGCCTTTGTGACTGTCCAGAGGCTGCTCCCTTTGCCTGGATTGCCCCTACTGACACATCCGTGTGGCAAACTCCTACTCATCCTTCAAGACCCAGCTCATGGGGCTCCTCTTCTGTGAAGCCTCCCAGCAGGCCCAAGCAGAATGAGTCAAGTTCCTCTCATGCACCCATCTATGGTGTATGTGTCCCTCTCCTTGTGCTGAGATTTATTTTCTTTATGTGACTGTTCCTCTGATTTGACTGTGGCAGTCAGGAGGGGAGAGACTCACATTCATATTTGTATCCCTAGCTGTAAGCGCAGCACCTAGTATGGCAGGTGTCTATAAATATTCTGTATGAGGGATTGAAGGAATAAAACTTATTTTGACTCCTTTTTTCTCTTTTGTTTTTAAGAGTCGAGATAGGGAGACCAGCATTTTCTCCTACACTTTGGAAAATGCTAAGGAAACTACTCACCACAAAGAAAAAACAAAAACTTCCATTTAATCTCTCTCTTTTTTTTTTTGTCTTTTTTTTTTTTTTACTGACCGGTAATGGGATCGCAACCCTCGGTGTCACACCCATACCAGGGACTGGCAATGGGATAGCAACCCTCGGTGTTGCGCCCGCACCGCACTCAGCCAGTGAGCGGGAACCGGTCTCCACATGGGATCCGAACCCTCGGTGGGAGCGCCGCCACGCTCCCAAGTGGCACACTCTCCAGTGCGCCACCGGCCGGCCCTCCATTTAATCTCTTAATAGTCATTCACGTTTTATATCATAGCCCTTGTAGTTCTACTGAGAACTCACCAGACCAATGTGGTTTCTTATTTGAAGGCATTAGTAGAAGTAGCCAGAGGGGGAAAGAGCAATGGTGCTGTAGGGTCTAGCCAGGTTCCTCCAAGTCACAACAATAGCAGCAATAGGAGCTAATGCATATCATATCGGGCACTGTCCTAAGTCCCTTACTTACACATGTATACATGACTCATTTAATCCTCATAACAACCCTATCAGGTGGCTCCTGTTATTACTCCTATTTTAGAGATGAGGAAACTAAGGTACAGAGAGGTTGAGTAACTTGCCCACAATCATATAGCAAATAAGTGGTATAGTAGGGACTCGAACCCGGGAAGTCTAGCTTGGGAGTCCATTCTCCCAATCTCTATGTCATATTACCTTCATGAGCAATAGATGGCAATTTTGGCTAAGAATATAGGGAACATGAGGAGAAGAGGAAGGTGCCCTTCTACAACCAATCACCCAGTCCCAGGCTCTGGGATGCCCTCTTTCATAAGTATCCTGCAAAGGTGCTCAGTGTCACTTGGTGTAACTAACTCCCAGACTCTCAGATGGCCCAGTCTCCTCTTTGCCCTGCATTCACCATGGAGTGAGAGCAACTTGTTTCAGTGGGCCAGCCTTATTCAGCTTGGAGCAGAGTCCTCACCAGCCTTCTCAGGAAGCAGGACCCCTGCCCTCCCACCCTCGCAGGTGGGCGAGGAACTTAAGGGCTCCATCTCCCCGATAGCATTCACAGCAGCGCTCCAGGCTGTGGAAACCGGTGAGGCCACTTTCCTAAGGAGTACGGGTCAGGACATTAAACCTTCATAAACTCCTGTATACCATCCAGAACATTTCAAGTAGAGAGTATGACATGCAAAAATCCAGGAGTGAGAAAAAGCTAGGCATGCCCATGGAGCAAATAAGAAACTAATGGCTGATGGGGGAGTGTGAAGGAGAGGGGAGGGAGCGGGAACAGAAAAGTAAGCCTGGGTCTACCTTTGACATTGTGAAAAGCCTTATTTGCAAAGTAGAGAAATTTGATTTTTTCCCCCCTACAGGCAATGGAGAATCATCGAAGGTCATGCTGTGTTTTTTAGGTTTACAGTTTCACTAAAGAGGCTGTTTTTCTTTACATGCAGATACTTTCTCAACAGGAAACACTGTCATCATATGGCTGTCAGTTGATGCATGCTCCGAACTGTAAGTTGCTGGATTTTCTACATTGTTTAATAATTAAACCAAAGAACACATCTCTTGATTCAAACAGCTGAAGTAGGGTCGGGCCAGTTAGTTTGGATGGTTAGAGTATAGCCTTATAACACAGAGGTTAGGGTTCGGAGCCCCACACAGGCCAGCCACCAAAGGCGGGGGGGGGGGGGGGGGAG
>NW_007726136.1:138320-146554 GCF_000696425.1 Galeopterus variegatus | reverse complement strand
GGGGGGGGGGGGGGGGGGGGACAGCTGAAGTAAAGCAGTGTTAACCTATAAAAAAGGATACTTTTAATAAAGATGTTTCAAGAAATCAGTACCTGGATTCAATTATCTGATTTCTTACTTTGATTTTAAAACTATAGCCTAAGTCTTTAGAGATTCTGATCACAACGATCCTTTTTATTCCCAGTGACCCCTATTTTAGAATCATAAGTTCAGTCCTTCCCAGGGCAGTTTGCATCAAACTGTCTCAGGCCATTTCCTTCAACTGTGGCAGATTCTATTTCAGTCCTAGTTCTGTTGTCCCTGTGTGGGCCGCGCAGTTGGAAAGACCTGAATTCAATATTTCCACAATTTTTTACCTGAGTGATTTTGGGCAAGTCACCTAACCTCTCTGAGCTTCAGTTACTGCATCTGTGAAATGCGGATGACACCTTCTTCAGATGGTTATTGTAAGGATGAAAGAATAACACGTGTAAAGAGTACCCGGCACACCGCAAGTCCTCATATTAAGGGAGTCCTGTTCCTTCCTTCGGTCCTTGAGGACATGCTATTGTTGAGCACGGAGCAGGCACTCTGGAGGTCTGTGATTTGAAACCCGAGATCTACCTGGTCCTCAGCAACGTTCCTGAGGACAAAACTACTCATCCTTTCAGGTTTTGGGGACCAGCCCCCCTTGCGTGCATTGGCAGCGGGCCCTGGGCTTGCTGGGGATTGCAGTCCGTGCAACTCTTCTGTGCGCAGCAGGCGGCAGGTGCGTGGGCGGGAGCCCGGCTGGCGGTGGGTGGGGGCGGGGCGGCATTCATGACTCGCCGCCGCCTGCCCGCGGGCCGGGGGTGTGTACGTGTGGATAATTCAATCCCCGTGGGACCCGGCCGCTAGCCTGTTCAAGTTGGGCTCCATCTCTGCACTCGCTCGCCCCCGGGGCCCCCTCCAGCCCGGGAAACGGGGAGAACACCCGGCCTAGCCATTCCTCGCCCTTTGCCTCCCTCCACCGCCCGGAGAGATCGGTAAGGCGGAAGCGGTGTGTGGGGAAGGGGGAGCCCCCGGCCTGGGGAGATCCATGTTCCTCCTGTCCCGGTACCTCGCGCGGACCCGGGAGTTCTATCCCTAGGCCTGGTTCCCGCCCCCTCCGCCCCCGCACTCTCTTGCTGGGCTTGACGTGCCCACCCTGGGCAAGCAGCCAGAGGCTGATCTCAGGGATGCCAGGTGTCCCCTGCGGAGGCACAGACATGGAGACTTGACTCACAGATGTTTCCCCACCTGCAGACGGCGATGACCCCCAAGCCCGCCGGACCCCCGGACGGGGGTTGGGGCTGGATGGTGGCGGCCTCAGTCTTCGCGGTGAACGGGCTCTCCTACGGGCTCTTACGCTCCTTGGGCCTGGCCCTCCCTGACCTCGCCGAGCACTTTGACCGAAGCGCCCAGGACACTGCGTGGGTCAGCGCCTTGGCCCTGGCCGTACAGCAGGCAGCCAGTGAGGGGGGCCCCAAGGTGGGAGGCGGGAACGGGGTGGAGGGGCCTCGAGTGTAGCGGTGGGAGACCCATCTGATTACCAGACAATCGAAGAGGCAGCCGGTGGGACCAAGTTCTAGAAAAGAATGGGTCTTGAGGTCAAGGGGAGGAGCTATTAGGCCAGGCAAATAGCCAAGGAGAAGAGTTGGAGACAGTTTGGGGGCCCGGGGGCGTGTCTTCCGTTGACCCCGCCCCTTCTAGGCCCAGTGGGCAGCGCCCTGAGCACACGATGGGGGGCGCGCCCCGTGGTGATGGTTGGGGGCGTCCTCACCTCGCTCGGCTTCGTCATCTCGGCATTCGCCCGCAGTCTGCTGCACCTCTATCTCGGCCTGGGCCTCCTCGCTGGTGAGGGGCGTGCAATGCCCGAGTCCTTCAGGGGTGATGGTGGGGACAGGAGCTTGTTGGGGGTTGGGGGAGCGAATGAGGAGGGAGCCTTCTGCGGGGAGCAGGGCTGGGAATGCTGGGGCAGGTATCCCCGCCCCCCGATCCTCATCTCGTCCTGTCCATTCGCAGGCTCCGGCTGGGCCCTGGTGTTCGCCCCTGCCCTCGGGACCCTCTCCCGTTACTTCTCCCGCCGTCGAGTCTTGGCGGTGGGGCTGGCACTCACGGGCAACGGAGCCTCCTCGCTGCTCCTGGCGCCCGCCTTGCAGCTCTTCCTTGATACTTTCGGCTGGCGGGGAGCCCTGCTCCTCCTTGGCGCTATCACCCTCCACCTCACCCCTTGTGGCGCCCTGCTGCGACCCCTGGCCCTTCCTGGCGACCCCCCAGCCCCACCCCGCGGCCCCCTTGCTGCCCTCGGCCTGGGTCTGTTCACACGCCGGGCCTTCTCAGTCTTTGCTCTGGGCACGGCCCTGGTTGGAGGCGGGTACTTCGTCCCCTACGTGCACTTGGCCCCCCACGCTTTGGACCGGGGCCTGGGGGGGTACGGGGCAGCACTCGTGGTAGCTGTAGCTGCGGTGGGGGACGCGGGCGCCCGGCTGGTCTGCGGGTGGCTGGCGGACCAGGGCTGGGTGCCCCTCCCGCGCCTACTGGCCGTGTTCGGGGCTTTGACGGGGCTGGGGCTGCTGGCGGTGGGACTGGTGCCCATGGTGGGGAGCGAAGAGGGTTGGGGGGGCCCCCTGCTGGCCGCGGCTGGGGCCTACGGGGTGAGCGCCGGGAGTTACGCCCCTCTGGTTTTCGGTGTGCTCCCGGGGCTAGTGGGCATCGGAGGTGTGGTGCAGGCCACGGGGCTGGTGATGATGCTGATGAGCTTTGGGGGGCTCCTGGGCCCTCCCCTGTCAGGTAAGGGCCTGAGCCAGAAGATCCGCTCGCAACCATCCTCTGCCTCTGGGGTCCAAGACCTCTAAATTCCTTTACCCCTCCTTTCAGGTTACCTAAGGGATGAGACAGGAGACTTCAGCGCTTCTTTCCTCGTGTGCGGCTCTTTCATCCTCTCTGGTAGCTTCATCTACATGGGGCTGCCCCGGGCGCTGCCCTCCTGTCGTCCAGTCTCACCTCCAGCCACTCCTCCTCCTGAGATGGGGGAGCTGCTCCCGGTTCCCCAGGTTGCCCTGCTCTCTCCTGGAGGCCCTCGCCCCACCCTGGACACCACTTGTTGATCATTTTCTTGTTTGAGCTCCTCCTCCAATAAAGAATTTTTATCTGGTTTTCATGAAAGCTCCAACTGTTAGTCAATCTAGGACCCTGAAAACATTTTACCTAAGATATACAAAAAGGCTGGTTGAAAAAAACAGGATCTCAGTAGGCCTTGGAGGTGGGGAAAGGTGTCTGTCCAGCCAATCCATTGCCCAAGTCCTTGCCATAAGAGGGAATTTTTGAGAAGTTGTCTGCCAGTCTGTTTCAGTTTGTTGGGGGGCGAGGAGAGGCAGGTTAGTCATGGGTGCTATCTGCCCCATCCTCATTTCTCTTACCTGAGTATCCAGACCTCCCAGACTAACTTTCCTGCATTTCAGTCTCCCTCTACTGGCCTGAGGGAAATGCAAGAATCCTAGACTTAGCTCTATCAACTCTATCTTCCCCCACACCTGCATCCTCACCATTCTCTCAAGTTTTTTTCTAAGTTACAGAGTTAATGGGGAAGAGGGAGATAAGTGGGTGAGTGGGAGCAACTGTGGCCCAGAGAGCAGAGTCTCAGGTCAAAATACCCTGGGTCACCAGAGCCCCTGGATACCTCCTCTCTACTCCCCAGCCATGACTCCATCCAACCAACCCAAGCACATGAGCCCCAGCTCTTTTTGAGGTTATGATTATTATACAGTCTTCTTATTCAGTTTTATCTCAAAGACACATCCTTGTTTCCCAAATACCTATATTCATTGAAGAAATTTAGGAGGCAATGCTAGAGATCACACGTAAAACATAAGTCTCTTGGCCTTTGATTTTCACAGTTGATTGACAGCTCAGTGGAGCAGGAGCTCCTGGGTCCTTCAGAAAAGGTTGGAAGGAACAAAGGAGAAGAAATAGAGTCCTCAATGAAATAGAAAGGGATGGCACATACACCGCAGGAGCCCCAGGCCTGCTCTGGGGGAGGCAGGTCAAGAATCTTAAGGTGCTATGGTTCTGTGGATGCCAAGATGGGGCAGGAGAGGACCTGGAGCTGTCAAGCTCTGGCTATCTGGGCCTGACTGCCTCTTCACAGAGTTCAGTCCTCTCCCAGCCCCTCCTTGGGCAGGGGGACTTGAGGATCCAGTGCCTCTGTTGCAAGGTCCTGGGGCCTGGAGGTAGGAGCTGAGAAGCAGAAGAAGTGGGGCAGGGTTATGAGAACTCCACTCCCTGCAAGAAGGAAGGCCCCAGCCACCACAAAAGAAGCCGTGTAGTTGCCTGTCACATCCCGGAGGTAGCCTAGATCCAAGAGAGAAAAAGAATACACATGGGCAATCTGTTCACTGGGGCTGATGGCTCAGATACATTTTTGGGTGGAGGGAAGACCCATCATCTGGGAGGAATTGGAACTTCAAGGTAGGGTTAGATGAGCTTGAGAACTCTGGCTTCCCAAAGGGCATCAAAAGGTAATTTCAGGGGCCGGCCCGTGGCTCACTCGGGAGAGTGTGGTGCTGATAACACCAAGGCCGTGGGTTCGGATCCCATATAGGGATGGCTGGTTGCTCACTTTGGTGAGCGTGGTGCTGACAACACCAATCCAAGGGTAAGGTCCCCTTACCAGTCATCTTTAAAAAAAAAAAAAAAAAAAAAAGGGTAATTTCAACCACCTTTCTGCCTTCAGGGACCTCCAAACCAGTCCAGGGGGATTTGGAGATCCAGATTGAGTCAGGCATAAAGAAAGGCCTTTCTTTCTAGCAAAGGTGGCTCTTCTACACATTCAGTTAATAGTTAAGAGGAAAGTGTTAAAAGTCTGAAGGTTTTGGCATCTTGAGTCTGCAGAACTTTGACCAGATGGCTCAGACACCCAGGCTGGGGCCCAGTGGGCCAAGGAAAAAGGAAGACACAGGAATGGTACATCTGGCCAGGTGCAGCTAGGTCCTCTGAAAACCGAAACTTCTGGCACCCTGCCAAGGATTCTACTTAGCTCCTCTTTGTCTTTCCACTCAGACCTTCCCAGCCCCAGGTTCTTTGTCCCATGGATCCATTTAGGGCTGCTATAACTGGCCAGGCAGGCTGTGTACTGTACTATACCAAAGGGCAATATTCCCTCCCCCAACCTTGCAATATGGCAGCCCTGGCCCACCTGGTAACCCCATTCCCCTTACCTGACAGAGGGGCCCCCAGCAGCCCCCCGATGCTCTCTACCATCTGCACCAGTCCTAGGCCACAGTAAATCCTTCCAGTCCCCACCAGTTCAGGCAGCACGGAGAAGGCCACTGGGGTCAGGGCCCCTGATGTAAAGCCATAGGCCACAGCCAAAGCCACCAGGGCAGTGGGAGCCTCAGCCACAGGGAACAGGGCTAGTGACACCCCAGTCAAGGAGGTCCAGAGCACCAGGAGTCTTGCCACAGGCCCTGGGACTGCATCTCCCAGCCATCCAGAGGCCACACGCCCCACGAGGTCAGAAATAGCAGCCACTGAGAGTAGGAAGGCAGCAGGCAGTGGGTCCCAACCCAGGTCCTGGAGATGTGCTACCAGGTGGACATAGGGAATGAAGTAGCCGGTGTTGATCAGGGTGAGGGCAACGGTGTAACGGAGGAAGGGGCCATGATGGAGGAGGGAAGAAAGTTGGGCCCCAGGGCCACCCACGGCAGGATCGTCAGCCAGGAAGAGTGGGCGGAGGAGAGCACCACAGGCCACCAGGTGGAGGGAGAGGGCAGACACCAGCAGTAGGGCCCCCCGCCAGGCATAGTGGCTGAGCAGCCACTGGAAGAGGGGGGCAAATGCAAAGGAGGAGAGTCCCACGCCTGTCAGTGCCAAGCCTGTGGCCAGAGATCGACGGTGAGAGAAGTAACGGGACAGGCAGGCCAGGGTTGGAGTGAAGGTCAAGGCCCAGCCAGAGCCTGTCAAAAAGGAAGAAATGGGGGTTGGAGACTCTTAGGGAGCTCAGGGCACCCAGTAATCCCAGCACTGCCCAGCAGCAGAATGTAGTATCTTTTTTGGAGTCCCACAGACTCGGGTTACATCTTGGCTTTGATGCTTTCTAGCTGCGTGGCCCTGTGTGTTTAATTTACTGCCTCTGCTTCAACCTCATCTGCAAAATGGGGGTAATATAGCTCATGGGATTGTGGAGGATTAGAGGTAACGTGTGTAAAGTAACTAGCACCGAACTTTGGAGTTAGACCTGTGCTCTAACACTTCTGGCTGTGTGATCTTCATTTGCCAAGCTGCATAAGCTTCTAAAGCCTTGCTTCAGCTGTAAATAGGATAACGGTGTCTATTTCATAGCCAGAGCACCTAGCACAATCTTATAGTAGAGTAGTTCTTCCTTTTATACTCCAGCCCCAGTAGCCCTGGGCTTGTATATTCTGGATCCACCATCTTTGAATTTCCCAATCATGTTTATCAACTTAGTCATCCTTCTTAAGAATTCCTTTTGGGGCACATGTTCTAGCCAAACTTTCCCTCAGTTTCTCCCTAAGCCTTTTGTGAAGAGAAGGGAAAAGATGAAAGTCCAGAAGCTAGAGATCTAGGCATTTGACTCTCCTGCCCTTGCCCACGGTCTCACCTGAGAGCAGCCCAATACTCAGGTATAGGTGGGTCAGGGTAGTAGCAAAGGAGGCGAGCAGCATCCCCATCGCGGCCAGGATGCCCCCAGTCATCACCACGGGCCTGGGCCCGAATTTCGTGCTCAGGGCACTGCCTACTGGGCCTGGGGAAGTGGAAGGGGTTCTGCGAGAAGATCTCAGGCGTTCTCCCCCCTGTCCTTCCCCTTTCCTGTCCCCGCATCCCCTCTCCCTCCCGAGGGTCGCAGGACGCCAGACCCAGACGCAGCACTCACTCCCAAACTGCTGCACCGCGATTCCTATGGAGGCGATCCAGGAGACGCGCGCTGCCTGCTCCTCAAACGCCGCCACAAACTCCACGAAGAAGACGCCGAAGGTGCGGAGCACGCCGAACACCAGCGCCGACTGGAAGAACGCTGCCAGCACCACCATCCATCCCCAGCCCCCGTCGGGGGGCTCGGCCCTGGGCGCCATCTGGGCGGCAACAGTGCTGCGGCCGCTAAGAGCTCCTGCAGGAGCTGGGCTCCGGGCGCTCCACCTTTACCCGCGCGCCCACCCACCGTGCCGGGCGGCTCGGAACCAAGCGGGGGAGGACAAACTGGTGGAGAGGAAGGTACCGACCAGACGGCGTGAAGCGCCTGCGTCTTTCCCCAAGGGGGGCGATGAAGGAGGGGAGACCAGGCCCGCGCTGGCCCTGGCCAGAAGAGCCCGGGGGCCGTGGCCCCGCTGGCCCGGAGCGGAGCGTCGAGGCCTGGGCCGGATCGATCGGGGCTCCAAGCTCAGTTAGGAGCCGGGGAGAGGAACTGGGTTTGGGCCACACCGTAAAGGCGCGCCAGTTTCCCTGTGGATTATCTGTTTCCTCATTGGGGGTGTCAGCACCTCGTCACGCAGGCCAATGTCCCAGCCCCAAGCTCGCCAATGAGCACACGGGACTCCCGAACTGGGGGTGGAGCCAGAAGTGCAGGGCGGGATTTAGAGCATTTTCCAGGACCCGGGCCATGAATGGGGCGCATGCGTAAGGAGAGGCATTAGGGGGCCGACTAGACAGGGCTCCTGCACGTGAGGCAGAGACCTATCCGAGGGTGCTTCTGTCTCCTGTTCACCTTGCGGACCAACTCGTCCACATGCCAGCACCACGACTGGCACGGAAGGGTTGGTGGTGGGTAAACTGGTTCTGCAGAGGAAAGCACTCACTTGCTTAAGGAGGGGTTCAGGAATTGCAAGGCCATGTGGGGCGAGGGGAGGGGTTATGAGATGAGAACAAACGAGATGACTGTCGGAGCTCCTGAGGCCATTAACGCAGCCCCAAGAATCCAGATTCCTGGATCCCTGGTTCAAAGGCCAAGGCAAGAGGTAAGGGGAATGGATTGTTGAACTCCTGGCGTTCACTTCTGTAATGGAAACTCATTCTTGTCGCTTGTGTTCTCACTAACAGGAAACCTACATGTCACAGAGACCAAAAATAACTGGAGAGAGGAAAGGCGGCTGTGAGCTCACACAGGACCCCACCAACACCACTTCAATGGGGCTGGAACCATTTCCTCTGCCCTCTAGTGGCAACCACTTCCTAACCACATTTTTTTTTTTTTTTTTTTTTTTTTTTTTTTTTTTTTTTTT
>NW_007726136.1:64875-138059 GCF_000696425.1 Galeopterus variegatus | reverse complement strand
TTTTTTTTTTTTTTTTTTTTTTTTAATCTCACGATGGGATAGAGACAAGCTATGACCCTGGCCACTGCGGCAATCAGTCCTCCTACCCAACCAGTACTCAGGTCTCTCTACCAAGCACTCCTTAGTCCTCCTACTGACCCCCAAACCGACCCCTGTCCTCGTAGCACGAATGGCTTAGGCTTTCTGTTCCTTCATTATGAGTCAAGCTCTCCAGGACCCTAATCTTGGGCTCAAGGGTACATACCTAGATTAGTGGGGAAAGAGTCAAAGGAGAGGGGGATACGGAGGGAGACTGTGTATGTTCAGAAAGCATATTGAACCATATAATTTCATATGATGTGGGAAATAAAAATAATCATACCCACCAAACCATATATATATACACACACATAAATGTATATTTCTTTGTAAGTGGAGTCAAAACATTAGCTAGTGGGGAAAATGCCAAAGATGCAGATATTGGTGTTGCTGAATTACATAGATGTTAAGAGCTCAGGCTTTAAAATCATATCAATTCAAATCTTGACTTCACTTATTAACTTGGTTAAGATATTGAACCTCTCATCTGTAAATTGGGGATAAGAGTAGTACCTACTTTTTAGGGTTGCCAGGAGGGTTAAATTAGAAAATCCATGCACTAAAATACTGACATGTAACAGGAGATAAGCAATATTAGCTGGTCTTATTCTCAACAGGGGTTAAGCTGTAATGGAAGGTGAACGAAGGTTTTAGTTTAGTTTTTGTTTTTTGCTGTTTTATTTTTTAAAATCTAATCCAGGTCATGGGTTTTAAAAGACTGAGAAACACAACCACAAATTGTAAATGTTGGAGGGAACTGCAGAGACCATGTTAACTAACTTTTTTCACAGATGAGAAATTTAAGGCCCAAAGGGAAGTAATATCAGAATTAGTGAGTGACCTTTGGGCCAGCCCGTGGCTCACTCGGGAGAGTTCGGTGCTGATAACACCAAGGCCCCGGGTTCGGATCCCATATAGGGATGGCCGGTTAGCTCACTGGGTGAGCGTGGTGCTGACAACACCAAGTCAAGGGTTAAGATCCCCTTACCGGTCATCTTTAAAAAAAAAAAAAAAAAAAAAAAGAATTAGTGACCTTTGCCCATGGACCTGAACAGAGCTGAGCACCCAGGACACACACAGGAAAAGGAAAGGGTGGGAGAGACCTATACACTGGACACTGGATAGATTCCAAGATACCATTGCTGAGGGAAGGGTGGAGTTGGCATGTTGGCTTTAACCACACACATGGCCTTCTCACTGCCACCTCCAGTCCCTGTTGCCCTTATGGGACCCAAGTCCTATCCATTTTCCTTGGTGGTGGTGGGGTGTCCCATGCATTAAGATCTCCAGCACAGATGCATCCCCTAGCCTCTTGGTATTATTAGCGGCTTCCTGGTTTCTCCCTGCAATCTCTACACCTTATGCAGGAAGTGACATCAGAGCAGCAGGATGCAGGTGGCTCCGGAGAAACTTCATGAAGTCACTGGTTCCTACACAATAAACCGGAAGGCAAGGGCAGGGAAGGGGATAACAAGAACCATTTAAAATGTCTGGGGGGATTGGACAGTGGAACGGGCACAGAACCCAAGACACTATCCAAGAAGGGAGAACCCTCTTCTCTGCCCCCGCCCCCCCCGCAATTCTCCAGTAGGCAAGAACCTAGGACACAGCAGGCAGCACAGAGAGGCTTCTTTATTCCAAGGATCTGATCTTGCAAGATCTCACACCTCCACACCCAGGCACTCTCCACCTGCACATCCAGTCTGCTAAATGGAAATCATGTTTCTTTCTCACGTCTTTCCTCTGCTTTCCCTCTCTCCTTCTTCCATTCTGCAGTAGTGATAGAGAGAGGAGAAGAGTGTCTTTCTCACCAGTACCCAAGTGACAGCCATCAGTACTGACTTATCTTGAGGAAGTTCCACCCCACAAATTCAAAAGTGCTTCTTGCCCCCACCCCCCACCCCATGTCCCATAATCAGATAGGCCCCAGAGCAACAAGGGGCAGAACTACACACCAAGGCTTCAGAGTATCATCTAACATTCCAGACATTCCACCCAGCCAAAAAGCAACCCGATTCCTAACTTTCCTCCTATCTGGCCTACACCAGAAACTGCACCCCTCAACCAATCTCTTAATTCTATCTGGAAACTTGATCCACTAGAAGGGGCTTGGGCCCATCAGTCAGTCAATCTTTTAAATCTCTAATCCCAACAATAATCCTAATCCTAATCCTAATCCCAAACTACAGCAAACCCAGAATGGAACTCAGCCCCTTTTCTCTGCCTGTGGAAGGTTCTAGTGCATTCACCGGTTCCAAACAGGAATGCAGTGATGGGAATACGGGGTCACAGACCCAGCTTTTCTAAGGTAAGATAGTTACCAAGCACCTGTGACTTCTAGAGGCAAAGAAGTTTCTGGCATCTGGACACTTGCCAGAAGATATCCAAAAACCCACTAAAGGAAGAAGGGGCTCCTCTCAGGTAGACAGAACCCCAAGGAATATTCAAACCCAGATGCCTCTGAAGTAAAGAATGGGTCATGACTCTACCATCTAGTCAAGGTAAAGAGTTTTGTAATTCTCCCCTAGATCATAACATTTATGGAGACTGGGAGGAATCAGGAAAGGTCATATCATGTCTAATAAGGAATTTTAGATCTCTCCCCCATGGAGGGATCAACTCAGTGCTAAGAACAGGCTCCAGTGGGAGGATTATAGGCTCAACTCAAGCCCCTGGGTGGGCTCTACCATGATAGAGGGATAGAGTGGAACCAAACCCAGGTTTCCAGATTAATGGGACAATCTGGGATCTGGACCATCTTACAGGAAAGACTACCAGCCGCCAGTCAGAGTGATGCTGAATCCAGCCCCCACACCCACAGCCTCCAGGAGGCATTTATTACCTTCATTTCGTGCTCACCATAAAAGTTCCTATCACCACTGAAGAACAGAGAAAAGTCTATATCCAGTTCTAGCCTGCTAGAGAATCTTCAACATCCAGAATACCAGAGAGGGTTCCTGACCCATTTCCACCATCCCACGTGTTCCCAGAGCTACCCTAGAACAAATAAAGGTTCCAGACCTAGAATTGGAGGGGCAGGACACAAAGAACCCCTTTCTCGGGGCCGGCCCGTGGCTCACTCGGTAGAGTGCGGTGCTGATAACACCAAGGCCACGGGTTCGGATCCCATATAGGGATGGCCGGATGCTCACTGGGTGAGCGTGGTGCTGACAACACCAAGCCAAGGGTTAAGATCCCCTTCCCGGTCATCTTTTAAGAAAAAAAAAAAAAAAGAACCCCTTTCTCGGGGCCGGCCCGTGGCTCACTCGGTAGAGTGCGGTGCTGATAACACCAAGGCCACGGGTTCGGATCCCATATAGGGATGGCCGGATGCTCACTGGGTGAGCGTGGTGCTGACAACACCAAGCCAAGGGTTAAGATCCCCTTCCCGGTCATCTTTTAAGAAAAAAAAAAAAAAAGAACCCCTTTCTCGGGGCCGGCCCGTGGCTCACTCGGTAGAGTGCGGTGCTGATAACACCAAGGCCACGGGTTCGGATCCCATATAGGGATGGCCGGATGCTCACTGGGTGAGCGTGGTGCTGACAACACCAAGCCAAGGGTTAAGATCCCCTTACCGGTCATCTTTTAAAAAAAAAAAAAAAAAAAAGAACCCCTTTCTCCATTTTAAACCAACAAGCAAACAGGGAAAGAACAATTCTAAAGATAAAAGTTATGATAATAATAATATAAAGCACTGAAGCCAAAGGAGAGAGCCAAGTGCTAATAATCTCTGCCAGCAGAGATGTGACCTCACCTTCTGTATTTCAGGTCACTTTTGGTCACACATGTGGGAGAAGGAAGTGGAAGATGCAGTAGAATGAAGCCTCTGGTGCCACCCAAAGGCCACAATAAATTATATTTACAGATAAACTGGATGAGATGGGGGGGCCACAGGTGGAGGGCTGTTCCCTTAAGGAAATCAGGCATCCAGACTCTCCCCTCCCCCAGCCCCTAGCTAGCTCTCTCCTCAGAGACAATTTGTATTGTGGGGAAGAGGTTTTGACCAGCAAAACAGAGGCAGATCTAGCCAGGATCTGCCACCCCTGCTCTCCCCAGTGAGAAATTAAGGTGGCAGCAATTTCTCATGCCAGAGTGCCCAAGCCTGACAGGGAAACCAGCCTGAGACTGCGGCTTTCCTGGCCCCCAGGAAGCGAGTGGGGTCTGGACCCTTGCTCGGCTAGGGCCCCCCTAGAATGTGGTAGTGCACTTTGGTGTTGGTAGCAGCTCCGTGTTTCTGGCGCAGATGGAGCCGCAGTTGACTCTTGTGCCGGAAATGCAGGCCGCAGGGGTTGCACTGTGGGAGGACAGCCAGGTCAGGTCCCTCCCCACCCACAACCGCATTTTAGGCATCGAGGGAGGAGGAACTGTCCAACTCTCTGCCTAAAATTAGCTGTTTTGGGCCTCGCATCCTCCCAAATCCTCAGGGCTGCCCAGGAGACAGGCCCCGCCTTATTTAGCAAAGGTTTTCCCACCCGCTGGTACCTCTCCGGGAAAGTAGCGCCCAGTCCAGGGGCGTAACTTTTACATCTACCCCCCCCCCCGCCCCCTTCGCTCAGACTCTTTCAGGCCGCTGCCCATTTCCAAGAGATCTAGGAAGGGCAAGACCCTCTGCTCCCAGAGCTCCGCCCCCAGGTAAACGGGAGGTAATTTGTTTTCTTTCTTTTTTTGGCGGCTGGCCGGTGTGGGAATCCGAACCCTTGACCTTGGGGTTTATCAGCACCACGCTCTAACCGAGTGAGCCAACCAGCCAGCCCAGGGGAGTTAATTCTAAGGCTTTGGGCCGGGCCAGGCCAGGCCGGTACCCACATGGTAAGGCTTCTCTCCCGTGTGGATGCGAACGTGGCTCTTGAGGGTCTGTAGGTGGCGGAAGCGGGTCCCGCAGGTGGGGCAAGGATAGGGCTTCTCCCCGGTGTGGATCAGCACATGCGCGCGCAGATGCGCTACCTGGGAGGGGAGGAGACTTCAGAGCACGCCTTTGGGAGCGACAGAACCCTCTCTGATGGCCCGGCCCGCCCTCTTGCGAATTTCCCTTTGATTCGGATCGGAGCCTGGCTCCCCACCTGCACAAAGCGCGAGCCGCACGTCTCACACTTATAGGGCTTCTCTCCCGAATGGATGCGGCTGTGCGTTTTCAGGTTAGCCGGCCGGTTAAAACGGGCTCCGCAGATGGAGCAGTGGTAGGGCTTTTCCCCTGGAGGCAGGGAGAAAGGGAGGTAAGGGACTTTGCCCTAGGACAGCTGAGGGCGCGAAGACCAGGCCCTCTCCTCCCCTACCTGTGTGCACCGTGCGGTGACTGGCCAGGTTGCCTTTGTAGCGGAAAGCGGAGCGGCAGAGCTGGCACTTGTAGGGCTTGTCCTCATCCCCAGGAGCCAAGGGGTCCAGCCCCGATGAGCACCCAGCCACAGTCTCACAATTGTGGCAGCTGAAAAATTCACTTCCTGGGAAGGAGAGTGGGGAATGATAACCATAGTTACTTATTGCAGGTTTTCTAGGTACCAGTGAATCCTCAAACCACACAGTAGTAGGTTTTCTTTTTCCCAAGTTACTGTTATGGCTTCTGGGGCTCACTTGACATGCCCTATGCCACATGGTTAGAAAAAAGATGAGCCAAGATCTTACTCTACATCTGTCTGACTTCACTCTGCTAATTTCTTCCTCAATAGTGATGGTGGTAGGTGGAGGCCCCTGCTAGTGGGTGGAGGTTTCCATTTCTCTCTCTTCTCTTGCACCACTCTGAATGACAGCCTGCCAGAGAGGCCCTGAGAAGCCCTTGGCCGACCTCTCTGCCCTCCATGGCGATAGGCCAGAAATCCCAAATTTTGCTGCTCATTGGAAGCACCTGAGGAGCTTTAAAAAGTAGTGATGCCTGGTTCCCACTTCCAAACATTCTGATCTATGGGGTGTGACCTGGGCAATTGGAGTATTAAAGCTTCCCAGGTGATTCTAATTGGCAGTAAAGTTTAGGAACCATTGGACAGGTCTTTCCTGAGGTCTTTTGGCCCAACTGGTCTGGAGGAGTCATAGGAGAAAAGCCAGGAAAGAGGGACTCTTACCTGGAGGTGGATGAGCCCGCTCTGAGAAGGGTCTAGTGATCTCTTGAGCCCGGGGTGTGAGGAGATGGGGGGTATTGGTTGGAGCCCCATATTTGGCAGCAGTCAGAGAGACCCTAGACAGATGGCAAGGCCCAGACAAAAGGGTTAGAGATTATTTGGAGAGGGGTTCTCTCTGGGAGAACTTGGAGCCAAAGGCCTACCCTCTAGAGATTAGCCAGTATTGACCGAAGAGCCATATCCATTGTGCTGCCAAAGTCCCACCCTACTAAGTCAGTCTGCCGTCTGGCCAACTCCTGAAGGGGGGCTAGTGTTTCTGAAACCCACGTCCCATCTCCCTGCCTCCTGATCATACAGGCCCAATGGCACTACCTCCTAGCTGAGGCCAACCTCTACAAATTCTTGGGGTTTCGTATTCTGTACCTGCTCTGGGGACCAGGAATGGGTCCTTCTTCACTACTGCTGCTGCTGCTGCTGCTGCTGCTGGAGGCCTCATCTCCACTGGAGAGCCTAGCTTGGGGGCAAGGTTGACCAGAACTCGTCTCCCCCACCAGTTTCCCTGCTTGGGAGGCCTGAGAGTTTAGCACGATGAACTTGTACTTTTTCCAGTTGCAGGCCTTGGGGTCTGGGCTGGCCGGACTAGGGGGGCCTTGACTGCAGCTTCGAGACTCAGTAGGTGGGTCTGGGTGCCCTTCGGAGCACCTGGGACTGCCCGGTGGAGGAGCTGTTGGAGGTGTGGGGGGTTCTGCTTCCAGGGGCCGTAGAGAGATGCCCAGAGGTTCGTAGCTGGGGAAAGTGTAATGGACATTAGTGCTATTTCCAGGATCTTTGCCTTTGCCGTTGACACCTGGGGCGCCATCTCACCCCCAGAGAACACCGAGCTGGGGCTCCCTCACCTTGCCTGGATGAAGCGGTGGCATGCCTGGACCACGTGTTCCATCTGCAAGTAGGTGGCAGCCGCAAGGACAGCTGGTGCAGTGGCCGGAGAGAGGCGCAGGCGTGAAGTGTACATGAAGTCCAGAAGAGGAGCGAAGCCTCCTGCTTCGGGGCCCCCGGGCAGGGAGAGGACGTCCACCCCTACTCCCGCACGGCCCCGGAAAATTGAATAGAAGAAGCCACTGGAGAGAGGGCAGATAGGTCATTTGGGGGGCTGGGTACAAGGGAGACGTGAGCCGCTTTAGAAAGCACCGCCCCCAATTCTGGGATGCTCAGCCTCATGCTTCTGGAAGGCTCGCTTTGGATTCCCTCTCAGTGGCCTTATGGCTCCGTTCCGTTCCCATCTGGTCCCGTCCCACCCTACTGGCCCCAGCCCTCGAACCTGCAGGCGATAAGAACTGCCTTGTGTGCTCTGAGGGGTTGCCCGCCAACCAGCAGCGTGACGTCAGTGAGGATCCCGCGCAGGCGCAGCTCATTCAGGTTGCCCAGCACGTCGGAGGAGTGGCGCGTGAACTCGCGGACGTAGCCCAGCGCTCCCTCTGGGCCAGCGGCGGAACCCATCGCGGCGCCGGCCTGCGGGTGTCGTGGACAGGGCCCCTCTCAGGGATCCAGGCACCCGGCACGCGCAGCCTCACTTAAAGCCATCTTGTTCATTCTGCCTTCACCCATCGCTCTTTTCCCTCCTCTAGATCCCACGGCGCTTGCAGCGAGGTGAAGGCTCCCACGCCACTGTCGATGGCGAGCGTGGGGTATCCGGCGCGCAGTGCCCTCAGCTGGGTGCCTAGTGCCCCTGCAGCACGGGCAGGCCCCTCCGCTTCGCCGCGCACATGAGTCTCACCCTGCCCAGAGACCCCACACGGCCTGCGGTCCACACCCCCACATCCCTGTCGAAGCTCCCTGCTCTTCCCTTGTCCCCGGTCCCTAGTCTAGCCCTATTTCTGGGATTCATCCTCGCTACCATCAGCAAGCCCCAACCCTCTTGGGGTATCCAGGAGTCTGGCTCCCTGTGTCTCGTTCTTACCCCCGTCCTGCAGGGGCTGCGGCTTCTCTTCTCGGGGGGGCGGGGTCTCTCTTCCCTCTTGGCCTCTGCTCCTTTATCTGGCCGGGATGTCGGGGGCGGGGGTGGAGGTGGGGTGAACGCCTGGGTCTGTATCCTTCCTTCCTCCCTAACTCTCCAGATGGCGAGCCCGGGGCGGGGTCTTGGTCTCGAGGGCGGGACCTCAGAAACACGGGGTGTGGTCGTAACGGAGGGGGCTGGGGTCACTGAAAGTGGAGCCAAGGATGGGGATAGGGGAATTGGGGAGGAGGTTAGGGATATCGAGATTGGAAATGTGGGAGACCTGAGTCGTCGGAGGGCCCGGGACAGCGACAACTGGTGTGTTGGCTCTAGGAGGAAGGTGCCCGGAGCCTGCTGCAGGAGAAAGTGAATACAGCTAAACGCCCCTGTGTTAGGGGACAGAAGGGGGGGCGCTCAACGAGGCGCCAGGTTCGGGCAGGGGACAGCGGGCTCCCTTGGGGTCTCCGACAGCGGGAGGGTGCAGTGTGAATGACAGGTTCCTCTAGCGGGGCCTACAAAAAGGGGGGCTCTGACCGGGAGGGGTAGGGAGAGGGCGGATATGATTTCGAGTTCGTTTCCTTCCATTGTCCTGCGACCGGACGGCTCCGCCAGCTGCTTCCCCTCGAGGAGGTGGGGAAAGCCCCGGGTGGGGGCCGAGAGACGCCCGGAGTCCTAGGTGTCCGGTCTTTCGCTCTCGACTCTCTTCTGAATCCTTTTAGGGATCCAGAGAGACGGACTCCCGCCCAAAGCCCGCTCGCTCTCCCCCAATCCCAGCTCACGAGGGCCTCGGGCACCCGCCCGTCGGCCCCGCTTTGAGGCTGGCGGGACGCCGGGGTCCAGCGCGGCAAGTAGGCAAAGCTCGGCAATGCTCGGCTCCTTCCACGAGGGGGCGGACGAGCACTAGCCTCGCCTGGGCCGGTCGTCTCCACCCGGCTGGGGGTGCGCTCGGACCGGGCGCAGGATCGATTCGGTCTGGGCGGCTGAAACCTTTGGCCTCCTCCCATTTGCTCTGGTTTATTTTGCAGCTCCGTCTCCTAGGAGGGGACTAGGGTTGGACGGAGGGAGGTAGAGTTAGGGGAGCGAGGGGACTTTCCCTCAGGCTGGGGTTCCTACCTGAGGTGAGAAATCCGCGGGCTTTGGGAGCGAGGGGAGTGGGGGGCGGGGGCACAAGGAGCCGGCCCGAGCCTGGGAGCACACGGGGTTCTGTTCTCATTAAGCTGGACACTATTATCCAGATGTCTTTTGAGGTGAATTTTTAGTGGGCGTTAATATGAGAGTTGGGTGGGGTAAACTGAGAGAAGGGAAAACAGGGAGGAGGGAGAGAGGGCAGGAGGGGTCTGACAAGCCTCATTTTAAGTCCCTGAACTGACAGGCAGAGATGGGTCACACCCGCATATTTTGTTTGGGGAGAACTTGGCTGGGGGGGGGGTCGGATGGGGGGCGCAGAGCTGAGTCCAGCTGCAAAGCAGGAGCTCCTCGGATTTGGGCTCAGGACACAGTTGCCAGGAATGACTGACCGTGGACTGTCCATGGAGCTGCATATCCAGGCCTGGGGCCCTCCCCTTCCGATTCGAGTGTGTCTTTATTTGAGTGCACAAAAGAACAGCTGAGAAGCTGGGAATTGGGGACCACTAAGGATTCAGGATGGTGAAGTGGCTTTGGCATGTGAGGGTGACTTTGGTCTCTGCCCAGTTCGGAGGTGGGAATTAGACTAGGGACTCCCTTTGGTGTCAGGATGGAGTGTGATCTGTTGTGGGGTGCCTATATGATATGGGGTGTTGATTTGATTCAATCGGATGGGCACTGGGCGCTGCATTCAGCCTCGAGGGCCTATGGTAAGTTTGAGGCATGGCGCTGATTTTGAAGCTATATTAGTTCTGGGGGTTCCAACACCGTAACTGGAGATTGCACCTCTCTCTGTCATTTTGGACTATCAGGAGAGGCAGAGTGTTCATGCTGATTTTGGGGTGTGGCCTGTTTTGGGGTGCCATATAAATTTTGAGGTTTAGATTAGATTGTTGGAGACATGAAATTCAACTTGGAGTTATTTTAAAATTATTTTGAGGTGGAATATAATGAGAAGCTGGGAGCAGGTTTGAAGGCTTTCTGTGATTGGGGGTACCAGGAGCTGGGGAGCAAAGTTTTATATTTGAATTATTTGGAAACACTTTGAGAGAGGGATATTCCTGTGTATGCATGCATAGCCATGAAGCTTTTTCCGGGGGGAGAAACATGGTGAGGGCCCCAGGGTATGGGACTAAAGTTTTGGGGTGTCTTTATTTTGGGGTATCTTATCATTCTTTTGGGTGCATTTGGTGAAGCTAAGGGATGGATCATAATATGAGATTGATTAGGGGTACATTTAATTTGGAGCATGATTCTGGTTTGGGGTGTCTTTTGCTTTTAACTCTCTCACCCAAGATTCAAGAAATTTCTTTAGTGAACCCCCAAATAAGCCCAGGATTTGAAGGGAGAAATTTGGAAAGGGCATGGTGTCTCCTCTTATAACTATGTGGCCTGGATAGACCTGAGGGAGAAAAGGTGGTTTCAGACTCTGAACCCCAGTTTCTCAAGGGAGCACACCTTAGTCTGGAGGAAGGTGAAAGAAAATGGGGTGTCTCTTGGTAAAGTGGACACCCCTACCAGGGCAGTACTGTTGGAACTGTGGTGAGGAGAGGTGGTGGTGGGTGAGGTATAAGGAGGTAAATTCTTGTACCCTGATTTTCTAGGATAAGAGCCCCAAACAGAAAGCAGACAGAGGACTGGGAGTGTGGGTGAGATGAGGGGGGGAGGGGTTCCCAACGGCAGCAGGGGCTAGAGGGTAAGCCAGGCCAGCTCTTCACGCCTGGGTCCCTGCTCTCTTCGGCTCTCCTCCCCTCTCTCCCTCCCACCGCCCACCCCCCCAACCCAAGGAAAAAAAGCTGCCTGTGCAACAGCAATGGCAGATTCCAATCCTCCAGGCTTTCCTAAACCACCACCGAGACCAGCCAGGGGGGAGGGGTGGGGAGGATCGGGCTTTCCTGCTCCCTTAAGACAGGGGCAATGAGCTTGACCTCCTGGCCCCTCGCCCTTTGAGGAGTGCCCCCCGGTCTGGAAGCCAGGTGTCCTGGACCCTAGCCCCCGAGCGGGGGGGCCTGGAGAGACGGGGAGGAGGAAGGAGGGAGTGACTTCCAAAATTGGCATCGGGACAGAGCAGGGCTGGCGGGAGGCAGGCGAAAGATGGAATTTTCCTGAAAAAACGGGGGTATCTGAGGACCCCAAATTTGGGGATCTAGTCCAGGACCGTCCTCCCAACATCCTAGATTTTTTTGGGATTTTTTGAGGGCCCCGGGACCCCTCTAGATGGGGTGAGGAATGTAGTGTTGGGGGAATCTGACTGGGGCATTGCAGCTGCCTCTCCCGCCGAGTTGGAGACGGATGGGCTGGGACGTGTTTTGGGGGGGTGTCCCCAATTCTGACTGGGAGTGGAGGAACCCCCTCCTGAGCTCTCTTGTGGGGGTCCCCCCTCCCCAAGGCACTCCCCAGTCCCTGAGCCAGCCGAAAGGAAGGAGGCCAGCGATGCGACTGGGGCAGCTCCTTTCTCCTGCACCCCAAATGTGAGGGATGCACCCCAAATTTTGCTCCTTTCAAAATAGGGAACCAGGATCTCAGGGGAGAGTAGCTGAGGTAAGTGGGGAGGAAAGTGTCCCCTGTTTTCAGGAGAGACGTGGCGGTTGGGGGGGAGGTTTGGAGGTGCGTGTTGGGGTGGGGTTGGGCTTTGTCAGTCTTGGAATTGGGGGGATGGTTGGAGAGGCTTTCTCTTATACCCCTAAACTTCAGACCCCCAGATGGAAACCAAAGGCTGAGATCAGAGAGCCCCCCAACATCCCCAGCCATTAGGGTAGTGTTTGATTTCTCTTTCACCCCCACAAAGGCTCTGCCGAGGGTGGGAGCTGGGGGCAGTTGTGCAGTTTGGGGGCTAGGGAGGGTGGTGTGAGGAGCAGGAGGCCTTGGCAGAGTTTGATGTAGGACAGATAGGGGTTTGGGGAAGGGGAATGGCATCCTGGGGGCCTTAAAATATTGCTTATGTACACCACCTTAGATCTTTTTGATTGCTAAGAGTTTTGGGGGTGTGTCGGGAGGGGGGGCGGTAAAAGGTGGGATAGGATATGGGAAGATAACTTTTGGGTTTTAGAAGATATTATTTTGATTTGCAGAAGGGATTTTGGCCCTTGGATTTTGCTTTCTAAGGGGTGCTTTTTAAAAATCAAGTCCTGGAGAGGAGAAAAAGGCTGAGGAAAGGCCTAGGGTGGGGGGTGGGGAGAAGCATGTTTGTCTCAGTTAAACGTGGCTCTCTGGGGTGGGCCTGCCTGCCTGGGCCTTGTGGCTGAGCTGATGGAGGTTGTTGTGGGGTGGGGCTCAGGTCCTGGGGGGCCATGGGGAGTGGAAACAATGCTGGGGGTTGAATACCTGGACCCCGGGTCCAGATGGCCCTCTTCCTGGGCCCTGCTGCTCCCTTTCCCCCTGGCCTCCATTTCCTGCCTTTGGCCTCCATCTTGTGGCAGGCCCAGGGCCCAGGGCGACTTCCGGCCCCCCTCTCCCAACCGTGTTCCGGCCCCACCACCTCTGGACTGCCAACTCCCAACCCTGCTGTCCTTGGCCCTCTGTCTCTTCTTGCTTTTCTCTTGGGTTCTGACCTAGGGAGGGGAAGAACGGACACAGGAAGCCTCGGGTCCCTGCTCTTGCTGAGTCAGGAGGCAGTTTGTTGGTCCCCTCCAGTCATTCCCTATTTCCTCCACCTCTGACCCTACCCTAGGGCTCCTCTGAGCTGAGTTCCTACAGAGGGAAGATGGCTCCAATCTTACTACACTGAACTCATTCCCTAGGTCCCTCTCTCTTCCCACTTGCCTGCTCAACTCCTATCCTTGGTTCCTGGTTTTCCCCAACCTTTTTGGGGGCCAAGTTTGCCTTTAAGCCTTCTCTATCTCCCTGCTCTTGGTGGTGATGGTGGGGGTCTTCACAGCACTGTCTTGTGCTCTTGCTCTCAACCCACCCCAGTCCTGCTCCCGCCCCAGCAGCACACTGTGGTTTGTACGGCACTGTGGCCACGTCCAAACCACACTGTGGTGTTAGAGCGAGGGTGGGGGAGGCACCGCTGAGGCTTGACCCTGGGAGGCCATCCCGGAGAAGTGACACAAAAGACATCTGGGGCCTTGTGATGAGCTTCTTGCGAGGTGGTGGAAGAAGGTGGAGGGATGAAAGCACGGAAACAGCCCTTCCAAAATCCCCAGGGTAGGCTCAGGAATACTGACTGCCAGAGACCCTGGGAGTAAGTTCTGCCTCCAGAGAGCAAAGTGGAGTCTTTGTTGCCCACACCCAGCTCCCCTGGCTCTAGCAGCACAGAAATATTGGCACCGGGAAGCGAGTCTGCCAATATTGGCTGTGCTGCTCCAGGCAGGGTGGCGAGAGCTACAAGGAGGGGCTGAGCCCCTGATGGCTAAGCAGAGAAGAGGGAACAGCCCTCTCCTGTTAATAATGTTAAGGTGACGGCACCAAACTGAGAGGGAAATCTTTATTGAGTTCTGTATAAAAATGTACATCAGATAGAGGTCAAAAGGGTGGGGGCTGATGCTTATACCGGAACATCAAGGTGGACAGCCCCAGCAGCCTTCTGATCCTCTCAGGCCTTGCTCAGAGTCCCAGGCGATCCACAGGTCCAGGGTGAAGCGAGAGGTCAGAGGTGGAAGGCTCAGCAGGAGAGTAGAGGAGGCTCAGCGGGAGAGTAGAGGAGGATCAGCAGAGGTCATGAGAAGGCCAGAATCCAGGGTCAGGCTGTCTGGAACAGAAAGTAAATTGGCCGAGATGGAGCGAGCCCCAAATATACTTTCAAGACAACTCCCACTTCCCCCAAATATCCTGCTACTGACAGACCCAATTCCCCGCCCTGTGTACAAGAGTCCCTTCTCTTCCAAAGTCCCTGTACAGGGGAGGGGCTCCTGCTGAGACCCTCCCCTACCACTGAGGTGAGCACTTCCTCCCCCACCCCTTCAGTTGGTGTGGGAGGAGGAGGACTCCTACCCTGGTCGAAGTTGAGTTTCTTGGCTGAAGGAGTTTCTCCTAGCCCTTCAATATCCACCAGGTCACTGTTGGCATCCGAGTCATTCAGAGCACTGAGTGTCACATCTGGTAGGGGGGCATAAGCTAGGTTCTAGGTTCCCCTGACTGCCCCTCCACCTCCCCCAGCTTCACAAAGCTTCATGCTCCTCCCTCCCCTTCTCTGGAAACCTCCACAGGGAGAGGAAGAGATTTCTCCTTCCTTGACCCAGGCCCAATTTTCTCACTGAACCTCAGATGGGACCTTTAATCCCCAGGCAGCGACTCCACAGCCCTCACCAGCCTTCTGTTTCTTTATGGGGGTGCCCCCAGCCTCAGGGACACTGGAGCTGCTGGTTGGAGGGGCAGCTGGAGGAGGCGACAAGACACCAGATGCCACCTTCTTGGGCCCTTTCTTGGGGGACTCAGCTGGAAGGGGGATGCCAGAGTCTTCATATACCTTGCGTTTCACAGTGGCCTTTATCTGAGCCCTGAGGAAAAGAGAGCAGGTTAGGAAAAGAGTCAACAGAGAAGCTGAGGGAAGAGGCCGGGGGAGGGGAGAGGTGGGGGGGACGGAGTGGGAGTTATGGGCAACTCTGAAGGAATTCTGGGACCCCCTTCATAAGAACCCAGGACAGGGCTCCAACCCATTAGTAAAGTTCTCATTTTCCTGCAGCTTTGCATTCAGGGTGGATGGTGTGTGAAGAGTGGACTCCCTGAACTAAGTAGTGGGAAAGGCCTATCCCCTAATTTTCTTCTGGGAGAGATGTATGGATGTGGAAGGCCATCAGGTAAGGCTTGGTAACTTATAGGTAGATTGAGATTTATTAGTAGATCCTGATCAACTAGTTCAGAATCACAGTATCCCTAAAACACTGCAGTAGAGTCTCAAAAGATCTATAAAAGTAACCAGGGAACTCCCATTAACAAATACAATAATTGAGTATCTCAGGCAACCTAAAATCAAATTCTTGGAAGATCCTGATTACCACAGCATTTTAGGAACTTCTGACCAACTGTGACAATTCTTATATTCCTTCAGTCCTCAAGGGGATGCTAACAAAACTGGCAACAAAGTAGGAAAGATGTTGAACTGGGAGTTCTGAGGAAGATGGAACAATGGGTAAGGAGGAAAACAGCTGCCCACCCCCCTTTCTCTGCCAGCCACCCTCCCTCACACTGTCCGTTCCTTGATGACACAGCTGATGTGATTAAGATCGTCCCCAAATCGCTTCACAGCAGCCCTCAGCATCTCTATCTCCGTCTCCGTCCACTTCGCACTGTCAGAAGGGGAGAGGGGTGATAGCAAAAATGGGAGGAGGGGTGTGGAGTCAGCCCACAGGTTATGCATTCCACAGCCAACCAACCGCCTCCTCCCAACCTACGGAGCCCCTTCCACGGATCCAAAAAGAGGTCTTCCTTTAAAAAACAAAAACCTCTTAAGGCTCCGCGAACCCTGAGGACCCCCAACCACGTGCAGTTGCAACCACTACCACCTTAGAGCACTTCTCTCCCCCATCAACGTGAACGTTGCTGTAAACAGCTCACTGAAACCTATTCAACAAGTGGGGGCCTTGCAAACAGAAGCCCTGAACACAGTCTGCAGCAGTGAGGGAATGCCAGTGAGCTGGGGCGGATGCTGGTGGCGGTCTGCTGGCTCGCAGCAGGGTAGAACGGCGAGATACGAGTCCGGGTTACGGGCCTCGGTCTGTATTTTCATCTGCCATTCATTCGCTCACTCAACAATCATTCATTCCACCCCTACTCTGCGCTGTGCCAGGCACAAAGAGAAACTAACATCCGTCCCTGCCCTAGAGAGGGTCCGTGTCTGTGACTGAGTCCAAGCGTCCGCTCTCAGCGTCCACATCGCAGCCCGGGCTCACGTACCCCGCGGGGGAAGAGTCGGCCACGGGATGCAGCTGCATCGTCAGCTCCCCGAGCTTCGTGAAGGCGGCGCCAGCCGCGGAAAAGATCTCTCCGACCTGGGGGCGGCGCAGCGTTACGGGGGGCCGGCGCGCGCCCTCCCGCCCGGAGCCCCACGCCCCACCCCCGGCTCGGCCATACGAAGTTATTACGCGTCCGGAGCGGAAGAGCCGAGAGTTAAGCGGGGGGCCCGCGCTGCCGTGTCCGCGAGGGAGCGCTGTCCGCGAAGGAGGTCGAACCTTTGTGGACGCTGACGTCATGGCTCCACGCTCCTCACGGAGACGGTGCCGCCGCCGCAGCTACCACACGAGCCGGGACCAAAGAGCCTGACGACCGAACTGCTCCGAGCCCCGCGCAGGAAGTCCCGCCCTCCCCGCAGCTGATTGGCTCCCACCCTGCCGCTCCCCGCCCCACCTCCCGCAGTCCCTCAGGCCTCCTCGGCGCGCCAAGGAAGGGAAGACACCGCCTCACTTCCGGGCCGCTTCACTCCACTTCCGTCGAGGGGCCAGGCTTCCTGACTCCCAGGCCGACCTCGGGCTTTACCCCGTCCCCGCTCCGCCACCCAAGCACAGACACAGGCTTACGAGAGCAGTTTCTCTTTATTGTGGTACGAGACGTAGGCGAGGCGGCTGCAGAGACAAGGAACGGCCAGCCCCTGCCCCCCTCCAACTGGGGCCGAACGCCAGAGATTGGAGGGCAAGGGATTGGGTCTCGCCAGGGAAACCCAGTCCCGCGGAGGGCGCCAGAAGGGGTGGGACGCGACCTGGGGAGGGGCTGGGGAGAGTCTTTAAATAGAGGAGGGGTGCGGGACAGGGAAAGGGACCGTGTCCTAGCGCACCATGTATTCCTTGCGCTTATTGAGCCGAAGTTGGCAGAAGGAGAAGCCTCCGAGGAGGAGGTAAAGGCCGGCCGCGATGAAACAGTTGTAGCTGACTTGCTCATAAAGGTTGTATATGCTCTGGGGACCGTTCCTGGGGGTGGGGATTAGGCAGAGAAGTGTCAATGGCAGCCGTCATTGACTGATCACTTACTAAGTGCCAGGCACTACTTTAAGCACTTTTACTTATAGTATTCAGTTTTCTTGACCACCGTATGGGGTGAATTACAGTACCCGTTTTGCAGCGGTGGACTGAGGCACAGAGAAGTAAAATACCTAAAGGGGCCACACCTAAAGCGGCGGGATTAGGATAGCCACTGAGGTCTTACTCCCAAGACTGCTCCTAAATACATTCTAAAGACAGCAGCTCTCCTCTCCCACTACCCTAACCTCGGGGCCCCAACTATCCAGCCTCCTAAACGTAATTCTGGCCATAGGCCCAGCCACCTCTCACCTACCTACCCACCTACCCCGCCTCCCCCACCGAAAGATACTTACTCGAAATCTTTCTCCGTGAAAGGAACATCCTCAATTAACACAGCGGAATGGACATTGAAAAATATTCCAAGCATTATCTAAAATAATGGAAGGGTAGGTTGTTGAATTCAGGCACCTGACCTCCTGGTCACTCCTTAAACCCTTTCCATTTCTAGTGTTGCCACAACAGCCGGGCATTCTGAGATTAACCAGAAAGAGCTAGGACTAGGGTTGTTGCTGATAGATTCGGACTCCGCCTCCTGGAATAGAACATGAGGTGGTGACATTGACAAGGGGCTGGGGCGAGGGCACGAATAGTGAGCAACCCGTCTTTCCCAGGAACCCAGATTGTCCTCTCCAGAGGCGTCATTATCATGGGACAAGGCGGAAGAAGTAAGGGAGAACCTGCACTTCATATTATTTCTTCTTGAAGTGGGGGCGGGCAGTGTGCTGGGGAAAAAAGTCCCAGCTCCCCATTTCAGGAACAAGCACTCCCTCTCCCTGCTATCCTCCGTTCAAATCAAGTATCTCTCAGGAACCCACCTCTTCTTTTTCTTAACTTGAAGGCTTTCCGGATTTACCAGTACCGGCTCCCATTCAAGGCTCCAGCCCCAGCCCCCTCTCTCCAGTTCCTCATTTTTCAATCTCAGTTCTGTCTCGTTCTCCAGGGCCCAGTTAATCAAACGACCCCTCCGGCCTGCCTGCTGCTTTCTCAGGCCTGGAGTTACCTAGCTTCCCAACCTTCCAACCCCGGGCCCCTCAGGCCCTCTCCGATTCTCGCCGGGTAGTCCCCTCACCAACATGATCACTCCCCAGGCGCTGAGGACTATGCCGCAGGCAGCCAGCTTCGGCCCACAGCACAGGAGCGACGCCATGAAGAAAGGTGTCGGGTATCACCCAACTATGAGCCAGGTGGGAAGGCGGTGAGGAAGTCCTGGATGCTGCCGGGGCCTGCGAGCTGGACTTGGGGGCTGTCGCGGAGGATTGTGGCGGGGAGAGAAGGGGGCGTGGCCTCCGGCTGCAACCATCGGGCCGGGGGACGGCAGGTGGAGAACGCTGGGCTCCTCGGGTCCTCTCCGGACTTGGGCGGGAGATGGCGGGGTCTGAAACCGAAGCAGCCCTCCGGAAGCCCTTCTCGACCTCTGTAGCTGGGGCGTGAATATTGGAAGAGCGAGGGCCTCTGGTTTCTTGGTTGCCCCCTCTATAGGTTGGAATGGAAGGAGCTTGCAGGCCACGTGACCAAGGCAAGTCACGTGACAAGGAAGTAGCAGTAACCAGGCCTGTGGGAAAAGTCTAGCTCTGGTGGAGCTCCTGGTAACTTGGGCGATGGGCTTGGATCGGACGATTGGAACCATCTGACCTTTCCCTCAGATGGGAGGTATCCTGTGATAGGAAGTGGTAAGTGGGAGAGCTAGCGCTTCTCTTTTCTACTCACCCCTCCCTTTAAAAATAGATATTCTGACACAGTGAAAGGAGGTAGGGGCCCCTTCCTGAGGCCGAGCGTACTGTTGTGGCTAGAACTCTTTAAGATTGCTGAGTGTTCTTGGCACTGGAAATGCTTTTCTCTTAAGTAACATTTTTTTTTTTTTTTTAAAGATGACCGGTAAGGGGATCTTAACTCTTGACTTGGTATTGTCAGCACCACGCTTAACTAACATTTTAATCATCACACTTGGAATACTGTATAGTTCTGGATGCAAAATCCAGGGAAAATATGGGGTTAGGAAAAGTCCAGGGAAAGCAAACTCGATGAGCAAGTAGTGAAGGGGAGAAGTCCTGCTAAATGTCCTGGAGAAAGGAGTAAGTACACAGAAATGTCACTTTGCTTTCATACAGCAAACTAAGGAAACTGATTATAGCCTTTGAATAAGGTAGGATACAAGGTTGAAAAATATGAATAGATTATCCCCTCCACACATGTACAAAAAAGTGTATATACTTCACTGGTGTGAGACAGATTTGTAATAATTATTCAGGGAAATAGGTATGTTTGAAGAACTGAGCTTGTTTTACCCATTCTAGGGAGGACAGCATAATTTTGAGGGATCATTTTGATTTTGAGCCCCAGAACTAAACAAAGAAACACTGTCGTTGGCTAGAATAACTTGGTGGTATTTTTCCATTCATTTTGTGCATATTGTTCTTAAAAGGGTTGTGAGAGAGGAGCCTGGGAAACAGAGATCCCAGGATATTAAAGGGGCTGGAAAACTGGCCTTGAAACATGAATTTTATATCTCTTTTTGTTTGGGACTGTCTAGGGAAGGAAGCTATTTTGGGGCAAAGGTTTTTATTCTGCCCTAGGAATATCATTCTTATTCAGGGGCTTTTGGGGTACATATGTGAATAAGAGGAATAGGTGTGGAGGGAAAATTGCCAAGGAAGGGAGTCAGGAATTTGTAAGTTGGCCACCAAGCTTCAAGTCTAGTTCCTGGGAAAGGAGAATTAGCTGAGGTAGTTGATTTCTACTAGAAATCTCCCTGCGCCCCCTCTCCCATCATGCTCTTGGATGTTTTGGAAGTAGGGTCAGGATCTCAGGCTAGTGCAGGGGACAAGAGCCAAATCCAGCCTGTAGCCTGCACACATCCCTCAAATAATGCTTTTTTTTTTTTTGGAGGCTGGCCAGTACAGGGATTCAACCCTGGACCTTGGTTTTATCAGCACCGTGCTCCAACCAACTAAACTATCCAGCCAGCTCTTTTATTTGCATTTCTAAATGATTGAATAAACCAAAATAATAATAATATTTTGTGACAGATGAAGTTGTCCGTAAATAAAGTTTTATTGGACCCAGTCACATTCATCCATTTACATATGACGGAGACTGTGTGGCCTACAAAGCCTAAAATATTATCTGGCCCTTTAGAGAACAACTACTGCACCCTGGGCTAGTGGGATACTGATGTAGGGGGTTTAGTTTGGGGAGGAAATATAGCCTTAGCAACAAAGACTGTGGAAAGCATGAAATTAAGATGGAAATGTCAGTCCTAAAGCTGATGTGAACTCTCCCATCAGCTAAAGGCTCAGATAGTGATACTGTTCTCTATGCAGCTGGGCTTCAGGTAGTCATAGGGCAGGTCAAGTTGCTCATTCCGGGCTGTAATCTCCTTATCCAAGTTTTCCAAATCTGTTTGGAATTGGCTTAGCACAGCTTTGACCTTGGGGCCTGAGAAATATTTTTCTTTGTGATGCCCCAGAGGCACCTGAGATAGAACAAAGGATCCGTCAATTTCTAGTCTGAAGACAGAAACACCTACAGCCCAGCCCCTCACTCTGATGTTTCTTTTCCAACTGTCTTTTCCCTCCCCCTATAGTCCCCTCTTACCATGTCTGGCTGGCGGCGACCCAGGAACCATGTGGTGGCCATTTGAAGACAAGCCTGCTGGACATCAGGTAGTGACCCCATCACTGTGGCCATTGTCACATCTTCCTTGGTGGTGGGTGGGGGCATCCGCATTGTGCATGGGGCATTAGGGACCCAGGCATACCAGTCCAGCTGGGGGAAGAAACTGCAAACCTAGGACCTGATACTTAGGGTTTGAACCCTCATCTCTCCCTTGGGTCTCCCAAGGTCCAGGCACTTCCCTTCAGGGACCTGGGCTCTCAGCTTCCATACCTGGCCCTGGTTGATGGCCCCATGCTGGGCAGTGCATGTGAAGACACACATGGTAAGGAAATGGCAGAGTTGAGCCTTGGACTGGAAGGAGACAGGGAAACCTAGGCAGGAAAGGAACACAGTTCATAGGCTACAGAATAAGAGGAGAAAAATAAAGCCCGATGTCTTAGAATGTCCATATTTTATAATTGATGGGTGTTTGTTTATTTGTTCATTTACTTAGATGTACTTACATCAGACATGGGTTTCAATTCTGGCTCAGTTGCTTACAGCTTTGTTACCATAGGCCAATTACTTAACCTCTCTCAACCTCAATTTTTTCACCTGTAAAATGTGGGTGATACTTATAACTGTATCAAAATCACGTAGTATGCCATAAGTGCTCAATACATAATAATTATTGTTATTATGGAACGATTGGGGGTTGAGATGGTTTAGTGGTTAAGATGCTTCCTCCTATTCCCAGACAGGGAATTACACGTCTCTGAGTTATAAGGTGGGGAACAAGAGTAGTCATGGATTTCCAGTGTCACTGTTAAGAGGGGACTCCCACAAGGATTATTTTAGGACACTCATCATTTTACAGTGGATGTGGGGGATCAGAGACCCAATAATCCTACCAGTTAAATGGATCAAATGTAATTACTCCCATTTTATAGATAAGAAAATCAAAGACCAGAGAGATTTAACTGCTTGTCAGGATTGCACATTTGGAAAAAGGCAGCAGCTGACCTTGAACTTCGGTTCCTGACTGCTAATCCCATGCTGTTTTTTAATTTTAGTACACTTCCTTTAAAAAGCCTGTTGGGAAAATTAGGCAAAGGTGAGCTATGAGAACTGAGGGAGAATAAGGGGGAGGGGAGAGTGAAAGGCAATTAGTGGAGGTTAAAGTTAACATGTGTGTTATGGACTAAATGTTTATGTCCCCCCAAAATTCATATGGTGAAATCTAATCCCCAGTGTGATCATATTTGGAGATGGAGCCTCTGGGAGGTAATTAGATCATGAGGGTGGAGCCCTCATGAATGGTATTAGCGCCCTTATAAAAAGAGGCCAGAAAGCTAGCTAGCTCTCTTTCTGCCACATGAGGATAAAAGAAAAAGTCAGCTGTCTGCAACCTGGAAGATGCCCCTCACCAGAACTTGATCAGACTGGCAGCCTAATCTCAACTTCCAGCCTCCAGAACTGAGAAATAAATTTCTGTTGTTTGTAAGCCACCCAGTCTAATTTGTTAGAGCAGCCCAAACTGACTAAGACAATGTTAATGTTTGCTTTTAATTTCTAACCATAGATACCGATTGGGGAGAAGATGGCCAGGGAGAGGAAGAAGGGACAGTACTTTTGGGACATGTGGAGCCTAAGGGACAGTACTGAGAAGTACTAGAGAGAGTTTGGGCCTGGAAGGGTGGGAGTGGTGTACCTACAGAATCCCGAGGAGAGGCTCCCTCCAGGGTGCAGGTGTTTGCTGCACCCCCAGGGCCCATCCATATGACTCCCTAGTAAATGTCCGTAGTTCCACAGACGCACAGGAAGGGATTCAAGGTGTTGGTCTGAGGTGTGGGGAGCAGAGGCTGAAGGATGATTCAAAGCAGTCTAGGCTGGCCCTTGTATGTTACAGAAGGGAGGATGAACCTAGGAAAAGCTCAAGAAAGGCTATCTCTTCCCCAGAAATTAAAATGCAGGGAGTGGGGGAGGTGACTAAAGGTAGTGGCTAGATCCTGGCTGGGGGATGTGGGTGGTGAAGAAGGAGTGCTGGATTGGCCAAAGAAACCTGAGCCCCAAGGATCAGGGCACTGAGTTCAGATTTGAGCCAACACATGTCTAGTACTGAGTTTGCATCTAGAAATGATCTTGCGCTGTGGCAGATGTGCAGTATACCTGGACCTGATGTGGGTGGTAGACAGAAGCAGTCAGGAGGAGAAGGGAGAGGGAAAGCCAGGGTGGGTTAGCTTTGGTGGGAATATCTTCTCATTTATATCCTCAGGTAGGAAAATAGGGGCCCATCAAGACAGAATGTGAACTCCAGTAGGGACTGGGCAAAAACCCTTACTGGCTGTGATTCTGGCCTGGTTGTGCCTTATGATATGGCAGGTTAGAGACATCTGTGACCAGGGGTGGTAATAGGAGTAGGGGTTTTGATAGGGTCTCCAACAAGGACAATCTTTGGGTATTTACAATTGTTCTATCTTAGGAGTTCCTATGGCTTGAAGAATATGTCCCCCAAGTTCATATGTTGGAAACTTAATCCCTAAAGCAACAGTGTTGAGAGGTTGAATCTTTAAGAGGTGGATTAATGCCATTATCTTGGGAGTTCAGGAGTGGGTTTTTTTTTTTTTTTTTTTTTTTTACCGGTAAGGGGACCTTAACCCTTGACTTTTTGTTTCAATCATTTGGAACAGTTTATAGAGAACTGGCATCAGTTCCTCTTTGAAGGTTTGGTAGAACTCAGCAGTGAACCCATCTGGCCCTGGGCTTTTTGTTTATTTGTTTGGCTTTTTGGCAGCTGGTTGGTACAGGGATAGAATACTGGACTTTGGTGTTATCAGCACCATGCTCCAACCAACTGACCTAACTGGCCAGCCCCACGAGTGCGTTCTTGATAAAAGGATGAGGTCGGCCCCCTTATGTCTCTCTCTTGCCAAGTGCTCTCTTGCCATGGGATGACACAGCATGAAGGCCCTCACTAGATGCAGGCCCCTCCACCTTGGGCTTCCCAGCCTCCAGCATTGTAAGAAATAAAACTCTATTCTTTATAAATTACCTAGTCTTGGGTATTCTGTTACAGCAGCAGCAAATGGACTAAGACAGGAGGTGTGAATGGGATTCAGATACTTTCATGTAAGGAGGGCGTGGTGTGTAATAAGGGGTTGGGGTCCTGTCCCCAGAAGGGCAGACTTGGGAAGGGGCTCTGGCAGAGTCTCCCAGGAACTCCTGTCTCTGGGACAGATCTTACCTCGGTCCTGGGCCTGGCACAGCCCCACCTCAGTGATCTCCCGACACCAGGCCTGCAGCTCAGGGTCCCCCCTCACAACATCATCCGTTTGGTAGAACAGGTGGATGATCCCCTCCACGTACCTTCCCAGAGGAGAAGGGAGTTGAGCTCTCTGAGAGTAGCAGGCTCCATCCTCTGACCTCTACTCATTTTTTTCCTGTGACCTCTGCCCACCTGACTCCGACTGTATGTGAGTCAGATCCTGCCAGACTTGCGTTTTGGAATGTTCCCTAGGTCCTTGGGATAGGAGTGTAAAGGACGGACATGTGGGTTATTAGGTCTAGGAATTCTCTATACCTGGTTGCTAGCCATTCTTCCTAACAAAACCCTGATTCTTCCAGACCCCCAGTCTTCTCACCCACAGCCTTCCTCACTATGTTCCCTGCCTGCATCCCAGTCTCTTCCTTTTCAGAGCCCACCCACTGTCTCCTCACTCTTCTTCGTCTTTCCCCAGGACTGAGCCTCTGCTCCTCCTGTCTGAACTTTGTTGTTTTCTCTTTGCTTTTGCCTCATGCTAACCGCAAGCCAGAGCCCCCTGTCATCCCCACCCCTTCCATTTCTCAGCTCCCTCTCTCACCCACCGGGCAATGATCTCCCAGAGCCGTAAAGCATCGTGGGCGTAGAGAGCACTTGGGATTCCCAGCAGGCCCCGGTCAGCCAGGTCATCAGGAGGACAGAGGGAGCGGTAGGTCAGTTGGGCCACTGCTCGACGGAGCAACTGCACATGGCCCCCTCCTCCTGTGCTTACTGCCTGGAACAAGACAGTTGACAGGTCTTGAGGGGTGGAAGCAGGGCTGGAGAATCATGGCGTACTATAGAAGGGTTTCAGAGATGGGGTTTTCAGATTTAAAGTCATGGCTATAAAAGGGATGAAGCTCAAGGGTCAGTACATTCATACAGGTGGGTCTGGGATCCTGAAAGTGGCAGAAGATCATAGACAGTTGATGATTAAGTGACTCTGCACCCCCTTCCCTCCTTACCTTATCAAATACTCCTCCAACTGAGATGAGTTGGGTCCGTGCCCGGGTGTTGATTTCCATGGTGTAGCGGGTGTGGGGGATCAGGAGCTGGGGAGGATGAGATTGGAGGGGATGGTTACTGGAGGCCACGCTTGGGTCCTTCCTGGTAGGGCCTGGCACCCAGCATGCTGGTCTTCTCTCTAGATACCTTCCTCTCTGCCGCTGCCTTAAAAGGCTAATTTCCTGCTTCTCTGATCCCTTACTCCTCCAACTTTCTTGTGAGTGATCTCTGGAGCCACATTGACCAGAATTTCAACCTGCACATTACCCTCACTTTGACACTCGACCAAGTTAGTAACACTGTTATCAGCAATCTCCACATCTATCAACAGGGGGCAGTAATAGGATCTCTTTTCTCAGGGGGCTGTAGTGATGCTTATGCGAGTGATGTATGAAGGGTGCGTAGTACATGTAAAAGTCCTCTAATAGTAGCCGTTAGCATTCTCTTCATTATTTTTACCTTGAGTGTAGTTATCTTTTAAGAATCAGCCACTTTTGATTTTCTTTGTGCTTCCCCTATCATTCCCGTCCTCATAGCTTAAACTAGCCTCTCATTATCAAAGCTGCACCTCATCCTTTGGTTGTTTCACTGTTGGTTTTCTTTGGGGTGTGGTGGGGAGGGTACTTTCAGACAGAATTAGAGGAGCTATATCTAGCCACCTGCTTGAGCAGCAGAGGGACTGTAGTCAAATATGTCCCTACCCCCGATTAGGCACTGTTGGACCCCTCTCTCCTGCTTTTTCTTAGCTATTAGAGAAGGCCACCTGATTCTGACGAGTTTCTTTTTATCTTAGACTATTTGTCTTCCTTTTCATCAGTTAATATACAGGTTTCATGCAATTTGATATTTATGTGAATTGTTGATGCTGAACACAGGGAACAATCCAAGTGATACCTTTGGTGTTAAGATATCAAAGTAGCTCATGTTGGGCCGGCCCGTGGTTCACTCGGGAGAGTGCGGTGCTAATAACACCAAGGCCCCGGGTTTGGATCCCACATAGGGATGGCCGGTTCGCTTACTGGCTGAGCGTGGTGCTGACAACACCAAGTCAAGGGTTAAGATCCCCTTACCGGTCATCTTTTTTTAAAAAAAAAAAGTAGCTCATGTTAGTCTGAAATTTTTCAGAAAGTTCATGAAAGATGTTGAATGTGATAACCCAAAGTCCACATGAGGAGAGAAGATGCCTGAGGACAAACAACCCGTAATAATAATAACAATAATTGCAACAATTAATGTTTTTTGTAGCACTTAGCATATGTCACACTATTGCGTTATAAAATTTTATCCCTTAACAGCCCCACAATGGAGATCCTGTTATCCTTATTTAAAGATGAGGACATCTGGTAAGTGCTCAGGCCAGGATTCAGGATTCAGACCCCAGCATGCCAAATCCAGAGCTTGCATGGGTAACCATTGCGACACCTGCAGCTTAGCCCTCCTCTGTGTCTGATGACAACTCAGCTGTCTGTCATGGGGTGAAGTGGTTATGGTGAGTGGAGACAGGGAGGGAGCTGAGCTAGTAAGGGGAATCGTAAATGTGAATAGAGGCTTCACCTATTCAAGTTGAGCAGAAGATGGTGATGCAGGAGGCATCATGAGATGATAACATCCAAGATTCTAAAGTCAAATAAAAAAAAATAAAAAAACCCCACTAAGATAACCTAAGATTCTTTTAATTAGACTGGTTTCCATTTTGTCTATGTTACCAAAGGGGTAACCTCAAAGGGGTCACAGCTATATTGGCCCAGCTTGGGGGGTTCAAGTGGAGGCCCCAGCTGAAACACAATTTCAGCTGTTCTTACCAGACACTCACTTGCATACCTTACTAACAACAAACTCCATGTACCTAAAACTGAACACCTCATTTTCACCCCTAACTGTCTTCTTCTAACTTGACTATTTCTGATAATTACTCTGGTTCATAGCTAAGTTTTTTTTTTTGGGGGGGGGCAGTGGGGCTGGTTCAGGGATCTAAACACATGACCTTGGTGCTATAAGGCTACACTTTAACAAACTGCACTAACAAGCCAGCCCTGGTTCATAAGCTTATATCATTTTTGTGCCCCCTCTTCCATGTTCCCTACACGTAAAGTGTCATCAAGCTTTGAGAATGTTTTTGGAGCAAGCACAAGTCTTATTTTGCTGCCTTCTACTTAGCAATAAATACTGAACTCACTGTTTATAAAACTACTATATTTCTTGGTCAATGCAACACACCCACCCTGTGGGCTTCTAGGTGTTGCAGAAGCTTGAATTTCTATTTTTTTTTCCCTCTCCAATCTTGTCCTCAGTCATGCTGTAGCTACTGTTTCGTCCTTTCACCAAGTCTTTGATTTTTTGTGTGTGGAGAGGGGCAGGCTGCGCTCTAGCAATTTTTTTTTCCATTCCTGTCACCACCATGCTAAGCACATCTTTATCCAGCTCACTCTTGCGCAGGTATAAGTACACTGCTGGGCTGCTTTCCTTGCCTTTCGATCTGTTTGTACTTAGTTGACTCCACAGTTGAGGTAGAATATTCTCCATCAATACAATCCAGTTTATAGGCTGTCTCTCGTGATTTCAAACTAGTTCCAGACTTTGTTGTCTGGTTGGTTCTTAAGGGCACCACTTGTCTTCTTAGCTAAATACAAAATCTCCTAAGGCAGGAGTAAACTTTATTATTTGTTTTGGAGGCTGGCAGGGATCCAAACCCTTGACCTTGGTGTCATCAGCACTACACTCTAACTGAGTGAGCTAACTGGCCAGCCCAGGGCTTTTGTTCTACTAACAACATTCCAGCGATATTGCAAGCCCATTGCTAGACTGTCAATCCCTGAGAATTTCGGAGGGCTCCCTTATAAGGTGTCCTGAAGAAATGTTAAGTGACTCAACTTAAAGTACAAGTCTCTAGATATACAGTCTTCTTCTTTTCAATTACAAATTGCTATAAAGATGTTTTGCTGCTGCAGTATCATTTGATATGGGGCCATTCCTCTCACTGGGTCTGAGAGAGATGGGACATAGAGCCTGTACCTTGAAGACAGGGTGTAGTCCTGGGAGGCACCTCATGGTGGCGACAGCGATGACTTCAGCCACCAGATGAGTGTTCAGCAAATGATACTGGAGCTGGTGCAGTTGGAAATCTGAATTTCGGACCCAGCACTTTGCCAGGAGCCAGGCAAATGGGGGATCTGAGGGCAGGAACAGTGTTGGGTTTGGGGAGCTGGGACTGGGAGGCTGAATCTGGGAAAAAAAGAGATATTAATCACGTACTGAACTCCTACTCTGTGTATGACATTATGGTCAGCATTCCTGAGGAAAGAGATGACTAAGATTATTGCCCCAGGGGGTTATAGTCTAAGAGGGATGAGGAGCCTTCCACCCTGCCTCTCGGAATCTGTGGTGCTGTGACAGCTCGTTGAATGCAGGAGAGGCTGGAAGCGTGGAGTCCAGTAAGGAGATTCTAACAGTGGTTTGGGGGAAACGTGATGCGGGTCAGAGCTCAGGTGGTGGAATGGGAAGCAGATTACTGACAGTACTATTCAACTGACTGTTTTTGAAAATATGAGAGAAAAGATATTCAAGAGACAGTGTTCCAAGATCAAGGCAGATTAAAAAGAAAGAGACAATGGGTGTTCAAAGTCAGAGGTCTTTGAGAGATTAAGTAGTGATTCTCAAATTGTGATCCTGAACTAGTAGCATCAGCATTACTCTAGAACTTGTAAGAAATGCAGATTCTCAATCCCCACCCCAAACATACTGAATCAGAAAGTCTGGCGGTGAGACCCAGCAACCTGTGTTTTAACATGTACTTCTGGTGATTCTGATGCACACTAAAGTTTGAGAACCACTGCGTACAGGATGAGAACTCCAAGAGACATTATGACTCTTGAACAAGTACTTCCAGTTGGGTGAGTCAGGGGAGACCAGGCTGCAAGCAAACAGTGAGACATAAGGATAGGTCTTACTCAGTGAGGAAGGGTTTGGGAGCCAAGGGCCAGGGGCCGGGTCCCTGGGAGCAGAGGTTGAGGTGAACAGAGAACAGTGTTGGGAGGGGGATACCCATGGCATGTCACCTGGATGACCATGGGTAGCAGCTTGCCATTGGGCTCCATCTTCAGCATGACCAGGGGAGCAGCCAGGTACTGCTGCTCTCCTCGGATCACGTTGGCTGGAATATCATCGAGCAGGATGAAGTCAGCCTCAAACAGGGAACCATTCTGGAAGAAAAAAGGAATGTATCCATTTTTAGAGTTCAAAGCCTACCCCCAGAGGGCCAGGGCAAAGGGCAAGACATTTGAAGACATTTAGTCTAGCTTCTTGCCATTATCCTACATCACTGCCAGGGTCCTAGTGGCAGAACTAGAGTACCTGGCCCAGTTCCTCTCATTTTAAGTGAAGAAACAGCCTAGTGAGGGTAGATGTCTTGTGCAGGGATATGTGGTAGCAGACCTGGGTTTAGAATCAGGCCTGCTCAATCCAGTTTGCATCATAGACATTGTAAACTGACCCTTTGTCAAGAAGGACAGACCCTTTCCCTGTCATTCCCTAGTAGTCTGCTTTCTGCATTTGGCTCCCATCAGCTCAGCAAATGCTCTTTCCCTCCCAATTCAAAATCTCACTTCCTCTGCCAAATATGCCACAGAGCTTCCCCTAACTGCCACTGCCACCAAATATAGCACATGCACACACATACTCCCACCTAGGCCTTGTCCTCCTTCCCTACAGTTCGTCTTTTCCAAACTCAGCTCTCTTTTTCCAGAAAACCTCCCTGATTGTCCGCACCTGATGGCACATTTTTCGCCTTTCTCCCTGCCCATAAACACTGGAGTCAGAACACTGACATCAGCCGGGAAATGTCACTGTTCCTGCTAACATCTCTGGCCCCCACCTGTGCCCTGGGGATCCATCCTATTTCCCCCTTTATGCTAGGAGCCCCTTGTAGTTTTTCCCCTACATTCTTTATCATTTCTAGATTTTTTTCCAGCACAAGATTCTGCACCAAGGGGCAGTGGATCCCTGCAGCCTCCCTTTTGCTGACTCATCTTCAGTTTCTCTTCACCAGTTGTTCTCCCCACACGACTAAGGAGAAAACAATGTCAGGCAGGAAGAGGTACCTGGAGTTCTTTCTCCAACTGAGCCTGAAGACCCTCCATCCATGAGGGCAGCACTAGTCTGGAAGGCAGAGAGGTGGAGTGTCGCAACAGCATGGGGTTGGCGCCATTGAGGAACTGGTAGCCAAAGAGCTCATCATCCTGCCAGTGATGGTGAACCTTCTCTGTTGGTGGGGGGGGGGTGGAAGAAGGATACTGACCACAGCTCAGATATCCCTCTCCCCGCAACTCTACCCCAGGGATTGACCCTGTACCCAGTCCCTGCATTTTCATTCTTGAGGCCTGAGATGGCCAGGCATCATAAGTTCTCATCTGGCAAGGAGTTATGGGGGACTGTGGAGTATGAGGGATGGGTCACAAAAGGGGCCATCAAGGGGTTATGGAGAGCTGGGGGAACCACTGACCAGCCAGGACACTATTCTGGCCCCTGAAGATTTGATCAAAGTCTTGAAGGTGGTTCCAGGAGCTCAGGATGGTGTAAACACGTTTGAGGATGATCTCCAGAGACCTAGGACAGGTATTGAGGCATGAACCTATCAGCTGATCCCTCAGCCTCTCACCACAAACCACTGTTCTTGGATCTCACAGCCCTTATTCCACTGTGAGCTCCAGCCTTTTTCTCACCCTGCCTTCCGAGTCCATTCAAAGTCCAGCCTCTTCTCCTCATGGAATCTCATATTTGGAGGTAGATCATCCTTATAGTCTGCAGATATTGTTCGGGGTAACCCTTCCTTCCAGGTGGCCCAGCTAGAAGTTGTGGACAAAGCGTCAGGGAGGGAGGGTGTTGAGGTCAGTAGTGGGGGGCAGGGTCAAGGAAAGTGGGACAATTGGGAGGCCTGTGGGTGGGTGGTCACCAGTAAATCTGTTGTCTTTCCTTCAGTTCCTTCTCTCGATGCTTCTGGAACACATCCAAGGCATTGTCTCCTGCCAGGCGGGCTGAGGAGATATTAAGATGATTGGCCACACAACTTTTTCTGGTCCTGTGCTCTCCCCTGCTTGTCCTCATCGCCCTTTTTGTGGTCATAGTCCATGTTTTTCAGTCACACTCTGTTGCTTTTGTCTCTGGCTTTGCTGTACTGGATTGATTCCCAGACACATTTATCCCATCTTTGCCAACTTTGCACTCTTGATTTCACTTATTTCAGCCCTCATCTATTGCCTGGAGACAAAAATCTCATGTTTACCACATTTTCTTGTTCCTTAACTCATGTTCCCCTACCTGACCCTATTTAATCAATATCTATTATTTGAAAAAAATCACCTTAATTAAGTGGATAAAATCTTAGTTACCCATATGCCCACCCCTATCTTCTGTTACATATTGCTTTGGTTAATTTCATGTCTTAAAACTCACCTGCCACACCTTTACACCTGTCTTCAAAACAGTCTGTGTTTGCTTTTTTTGCCTGACTTCACCTTCCTTGGACTTTGCATCAGTCTGTATTTATTGACTTCTTTCTGCTCTTATTTGTACTCGACTCAACTTGCCTCAAAGTCTCATGTTTCATGTTTCCATCCTCACTGCCCTTGCCCTCCTTTGTCTCTGTATTCATCTCTCTCTCTCTTATTTCTCATGGTAAAGAATCCAATATTTGCTTTTTTCATCCCCCCCCCCCCCCCCCCCCCCCCCCCCCCCCCCCCCCCCCCCCCCCCCCCCCCCCCCCCCCCCCCCCCCCCCCCCCCCCCCCCCCCCCCCCCCCCCCCCCCCCCCCCCCCCCCCCCCCCCCCCCCCCCCCCCCCCCCCCCCCCCCCCCCCCCCCCCCCCCCCCCCCCCCCCCCCCCCCCCCCCCCCCCCCCCCCCCCCCCCCCCCCCCCCCCCCCCCCCCCCCCCCCCCCCCCCCCCCCCCCCCCCCCCCCCCCCCCCCCCCCCCCCCCCCCCCCCCCCCCCCCCCCCCCCCCCCCCCCCCCCCCCCCCCCCCCCCCCCCCCCCCCCCCCCCCCCCCCCCCAACCAGCTCTCCAACATCGTACTATTTGTTTCCTTTAAGCTGTCTCCTGCTCACGGGTCATCCACCACCTCCTATTCTATATGGTCCCCTCACCTGTCCCTGCCCTGACTTGTTCTGAGTCACACAGAGATCTCCTTTCTACTTTTACTTTGGTTTTTCTTTTTGCATCATTGCTGCGACTCCCAGCCCTGTCCTCACCTTGCAAGAAAGGATCTCCAGATCACTAATACCCTGTGCGTCCAGCCCAGCCTCATTCGTAGTTTCTCTTACGCTGTGTAAAACTTAAGGGAATTCATAACTTTTTCCCGTTTCCTGTCTTGCATCCTTGGGATTCCTACAACGAACCTGCCGCGGGCCCATCCTTTCTCTAAGTCCCCTCCGACCTTCCCCAGCAGTGACCGTGCCGCTCACCGGTGTCGTCGGGCAGGCTCAGGACGCCCTCGCCCTGCACCCAGCGGTAGCACGGGAAGGCTGCCCCCGCGCGGGCTCCGGGGCCCCGCACCGTGATGCGGTCGCAGAACCACGCGTCGTCCACCAGCCAGGACTGTTTGCGCAGCTTCACGAACTGCAGCGGCCCCAAGTCCTCGGGAACGTCGAGATCGAACTCCTCCTCCTGCGGGGACCAGGCTTAGTAGTGAAAACCACTGAGTTTTGAGGGGTAGGCGGTGGAGGCAGGAGTGGGTAGGGGATGAAGGGGTCGAGGGTGGGGGTGGAGTCCTTTATGGAGCCTCAGTTGACCGGGGCCTCTAAAGACAGCCTCACCTTGCTCCCTCCTCAGCACAACCTGCCCCCTGGGTCTCAGACGCCCCCTTTCAGAGCGAGGACCAGGGACCGCGGCGCGTGCAGCGCAGTCACTTGATTGAGCACCATCGCCTATATCGGTCCCATTAACTGAGCGCTCACCGCGCCCGCGCTTGGAGGAGCTTCACGTCTGGCCGGCGGTCGTATATTTACACCAAGGGTCACCTGGAACAGCTGTAGGCTACGAGGACCAGGGTCAGGGAAGGGGGAAACGGGCCGAGCGCAGCCCGGCCCCAGGCTCCCAGCCCTCCTCCCGCACCTTCGGTCCCTCCCGGGGCCCCGCTCCCTCCCGCTAACCTTGCCCCGCGCCGGCCGCAGCTGCAGCCCCAGCTCCGCCTCCCCGCGCGCCCCGACCAGCCACAGCTGCACGCGGTTGTGCGAGCCGGAGAAGCGCCAGGCCCCGGTGGCCACGCGGATGCGGTAGTGGCCCATGGCGGTCCCCGGCAGCTCGGTCCTGCTTGATTGCCTGGACCGCCCTTTTAAAGCGGGGTCTGCGGCCCTGCCCTCCTCACCACTTTTGGGCGCTCCTAAGTCCCCGCCCCAGACTAGCCCGAACCTGCGAGCAGAGCTGTAGAGCAGGCTGTGCGGATGGGCTGTGCTTCCGGCCGGCCGGGCGTAGCTGCGGGAGCACGAGGGGGCCCTGACCAGGGGAGGCCGAGAAGGTGGGTGCGGCGGGGCTCCCCGGGCCCCCTGGGGCAGGGGCCTCCGGGTTGGAGAGAGCAAGGGTGAGGACACTTCCTGAGGAGCTCAGAGGCAGAGGGGGTGAGTCCATCTTCCCAACATAGGGGGAAGTCTCCGCTTTTCAGGGCTAGGCTCTGGGAGGCCGGTCTGGAAGGATGTGCTGGGCACCGGCGGATGCTCCGCTGTTAGGCCGGGTGCGGCCCAGTAAGTCCTCTGGTACCTGATCTCTACCGCCTTTGAGCCCTGCCCTTCAATAAATGACCAGGGGTTCCCCAGACTACCTAGAACCTGGGAAAGGAACAGTTTAAAGCCTGCCTCACACCACACCCCCTCCCCACATACCCTGTTTTAAACATGCAGGCATTAGGATCCCAAGTACACAAAATACTGTGGGTCGGAAATCTGGAGAGAGGCCTGAGGCAGGGCAGTGAAAGCCTCATTTTGTTTAACCGCTATCATAGTGGGTGCAGAAAATGTCATGGACCCAGGAACACCAGTCTGGGTGTTGGGGTGCAGTATGGAATCACTTAGGGACCTAGCATACATGGGCAATTCCTGTGAACTTTGTCCTTTCCAGGTGAGTACAACCTCTTCCCCTTCTGAAGGTTCCAGGCTAATTTTTATTACCAAGATATTTCCTGGTCCTTCATGGGTCTTAGGGTAGGAAACCCAGGAGCATCAGGTTGAGCAAGGGCTGGTAAGGGACTTTTTAAACATTAGGAGGATGATTCAGGGCTCAGGCTCCGTCACCCATCCAGAAATCAATCAGATGAAGCCTCCTGCACAGTCCCTGTGTAGATCTTGATCCAAGTCATTGTAAGTATTTGGCCCACATTGCATGTTTCTGGTGGCCTGGGCTAGGCCACGGCAAGGTAAATCTGCTTTCTTGAGAAATGACTCAAATGACTTGGTGTGCTGGTTGTTGGGAGGATGACTAAGAGGGGGTTCTAGTCCCACCTTCCAGCCTCCAAACCTCACGGAAGTGTCTGATCCTTAATGGGCACCATTCCACATCTTATCTTCCAGACCACTCCTGCCTACATCCTCTGTGCTCCAGACTGGATGTCTGCCATTTTCCAGTCCCCAGTTCTTCCATTTTTCTGGGGTCACCCTATTCTGTAATATGCAAATAAAATGGCTCAAATTCCCAACCTATGTAATAGCAAGATCTCACCTTTTCCACACACTTGTTCATGGGTCACTTTTACCCAGAAAAGAGAGCTTGTTTCATACCTACTTGCAAAATCAGTCCATACTTCAGCCTGCTTCTCCACGGTTTTGTGACTCCTTTTCTGCCCACTCTAGTATGTTATGAGGTCACATGCAGAGAGAAAATGAATAATTGAGAAAAATAATCCAAGCTATTGCACATGCTAAATGAGTTACTATGTTTAAACACTTAGAACAATGCCGATAATAGTCCGTCTAGTATTATCTGCTATTATTTTATTATTTACAATTGAATGTCAGCATTGCTCCTCCAGAAGTTCCTCTACCACACTTAGTTTCTCCATGTTCCTCAATAGGATCCAGCCTTCTGCTGGTGCTCTTACCTCTCACGATCTTTCCTCCCACTTCTTTTCTTCTTTTTCCTTTTTAAGCACATGCACTATGTTGGGAGAATGTAATTAAAACCAAAATTTTCTCCCTACCCAAGAAACCTCTCCCAAAGATAGTAGAGAAAGACAACAGCTTTATTATTGAAAGAGCATTAAACCAGAATGTGACACACATCGCAGGCAATTGCTAAGAGATTGCAAAGGCAGAAAGAAATCTCACTCTTATATATTCAGATACAACCCATTACATACATACTCTTAAAATAAACAATAACTAATTCATAAGTAAGAGGATTAAATAGCACCATTTGTCACACACAGTGTAATTGAGGTGACCATCTGTGTTAGCTAATTGGTTTAATTAGAGGAAAAACAAACTTCTCATATCTTCATGACAGGAGATAGTTTTGCATCTTAAGCAAAGTGCCCATCTAAGTCAGGTGCCTACCCTCCCGTACAACCGGGGAGATGGAGGCTCTGTCTCCCTTTTTTTTGGCGGCTGGCCAGTGTGGGTACCCAAACCCGTGACCTTAGTGTTACAGGCACCACACTCTCCCAAGTGAGCTAACTGACCAGCCCCTATTCCTTAGCGTTTATGTTTCAAAGAAATGGCTGCCAGGTTCTTGAGAAAGACATTCTTGGGTAGTGAAGCTGACAGGAGGATTTACACACATTTCAAAGAGGCAGAAAAGAACTTACAAGTTTTCTGAAGTGAATGCTGTAAGGAAAGGGAGTAGGGAGAAAGTCTCTTCCCTTCTCTTCAACTGGGAGAATTAAGCCTTTTAAAATTTTTATTTGTCCTTACTACTATGATTTTGTCCTTATGTATGCCACAGGAAGGACCAGGGGCTTGGTTTTTGCTGGGCCCTGTGCAGTAGGGAAGTGCATACTGGCACATGTACACACCAAAGCTAAACTCTCTCTTCTTCCAGACTCCCAACACCCTGCTGTCTGTGCCAGTAGCCAGCTCTCACATTCTCTTTTCAGAACAGTTTAACTTCTTTGTCAAAGCTTCTCCCATTAGGTTACACCCCAGGGGGTATGGGTGAGAGAGGTGGATCTTACATTTCACAGCCAAAAAGGCTTGTTAAAGAGTTCTCCAAACACAAGAATACATTTATCCTTTTCCTTTCTCCTATGCCAGTGTGGCTCAAACCGCAGTCAGTTTTGATGATAACTCCATTGTCTCTCCCACATGAGTGTTTGGAGCCCGTGTTTGGCACAGGGCCATGTAAATTCATATTTGTTCCTTGAGGCATGTACACAATGGACACGCAAACATGGCATTATAAACTATGCATTAAGAAAAAATTTACCAGAAGAAGACATTGCTGGAAAACTATGAAATTTTAAATTATGTAATCATAGGATGTGATTTCAAGGTCAAAATTGTATTGTCTAGGGCCGGCCCGGTGGCGCACTGCTACAGTGCGTCGCTTGGCAGTGCGGCGGCGCTCCCGCCGAGGGTTCGGATCCCACATACAGACCGGTTCCCGCTCACTGGCTGAGCGAGGTGCAGGCGCAGCACCGAGGGTTGCGATCCTGTCGCCGGTCCAGTCCAGTACGGGCGCGACACTGAGGGTTGCGATCCGTTGCCGGACACGAAAAAAGACAAAAAAAGGAAAAAAAAAATTGTATTGTCTATTTTTCCAGTTAGTAATTTGGGTACCCACCTGTCCTTTTTGCATGAAGTCCAGCATTTCCCTCTCTGAGTGCTGTCACTTGCTTCTGTTGTTGTCTTATGGTATAGCTGGACCCTGTCCTGCACAATCTAATGGATCATTTTCTAGTGTTGCAGGGATGCCTGCATAGGCTACAACAGTGACATAGACTTGGGCTTCCAAACACTTTGTGCACACAGGTTTGGTCAAGGTCTGCAAGAATGACTGTGGTGCTAGGGGGCTGTGTCCAGGCTTGGCCTCCTGAAACTTTCGGCTTTGGAGCTGAGCCTGGTCATTAGACCAGACTACTTTCCTCATGGAGGGTTCCCTTTTGGGATCTTGATGTTCTTTTCTGCTGGGGGACCTCTACTGGGACCTTCTCAGTCTTTCAGAGAGGACTTAATATTGAACAATGTAAAAGAGAATCAGGGTCTCAATCTCTTTTCTTCTGAGTAGTATCTTGGGTTATTTAGTCAATTTGATCACTCCTGGTCCTCTTCCAACTCTACATAGCAAGGGAGTGTTGAGGTGAGGAATAGAGGATGGAGAGGGTGTGATGGAGAAGGAAGAGCCTTTGTGTGCTTCAAAAAGGTGCCCAAGAGGGATCACTCAAGGTTCAGAGAAGAGACAAGAAAGGCTTGCTCTCTATGTCCCTTCAGAGAGAGAAAAGAGCTGGCAGATCCTTGCCCTTTTACTGCCTGTCCCCCTCTTCCATCCCACCCCTACCACCCCAACCTTAGAAGGTATCCCCAAGTCATGCCCAAAGAGTCTGCTCAAGTTTCTGTGGGTTCATGTAATCATCTCCAAATATGAATACACTTATAGGGGTGGTTGGTTTTGGTGTTTAAAAAATCTGTACTGTACTTGTACAAGTATACATTTTTCTGCAACTTGGTTTTCTCACTTATGAGATATATCTCATGGAAATCTCTGAAGCTCAGTAGTTATACATCCAGCTCATTCGTTTAAACAGCTGCACGGTATTTCATTGTATGACAGCTTCACAGTGTATTCACCCATGCCTCTGCCGAGCATTCATTTGTTTCCAGTTTTCTGACATATGATGAATACTACAAAGAATGTGTTTCTCCTATATTCTATGTACTGATGGTTTTATTTCTGTAGGTTGGAGTCCAAAAAAAGAGTGCAAAGAATAAAAGACCACCAGAAGTAAAAAAAAAAAAAAAAAAAAAAAAAAACAAACGACAAAGCTGAGTTCCTTTACTTGTCAGGCAAAGGAATACACCAGAGAAGACACTGCCTGGGTAGTTCTTGGAGTCATGGGATAAGCCAGGGATTTTTAACTGCTAGAAGTGGGTGTTCATAATGTTTATGCTAATTAAACATTGAAAGCTTGTACCCTGGAGAGGCCGGAGTGAGTCCACAGGTTTGCACACAGTTGGTTGAAACAAGTCCCATTGTTCTGTAGTTAGGGGAGGGAGCCTTAAGTTAGTTCCAGTAAGTGTTTGACATACCAAGATCACTTAAAGTTCATGTTTATTAAAAAGCTGTATCTGTTTCCATGTTCACTGCAGCATTATTAGCAATAGCTAGGATATGGAAACAACCTAAATGTCTGTCAATGGATGGATAAAGAAAATGTGGTGTATATATACAATGGAATACTATTCAGCCTTAAAAAAGTAGTAAATCCTGCCATTTGCAACAACATGGAAAAACCTTGAAGTCATTATGCTAAGTGAAATAAGCCAGTCACAGAAAAACAAATAGCATATGATCGCACTTATATGTGGAATCTAACAAAAAGTCCAACTCATAGTAACAGTAAAATGGTGGTCATCAGGGGCTGGGGGTTGGAGAAAAGAGGGGATAATGGGGTAACTTTCAGTTATAAGACATAGAAGTACTGGAGACCTACTCTAAGGCATGATCACTATATTAGAAATAATGTATACGTGAAATTTGCTAAGATAGGAGGTCTCAAATGTTTCACCACACACACACACACACACAGGTAACTATATGAGAGGTAATGGATATATTAGATTCGTGTAGCAGTCATTTCACTGTATGTACATATATCAAAACATGACATTGTACACCATAAAATATACAATTCTTATTTGTCAATCATACGTCAATAAAGCTTGGGGAAAAAAGCTTCAGCTGGATTATCAACCATTGTGAAACAGCATTCAGTTTTGCTCTCTTGTAGGCCAGTGCTGCTAAAAGTTTCTTACATGGGATTGCTGGGTGAAAGGGTATGTGTGTGGGTACCCAGAGTTGGTTTGTGATATTATGGAGAACAGGTTCAGTAGAGGGTCGGAGGCAGAATGCCGACTGGAGTGTAGCATGCCTTTCAAGAAATAAGGCTGTGAAGGGAACAGAGAGAGGGCCAGAGCTGGACATCGGTGAGAGGAGAGACTGATGCTGGAGAAGGGGCTATAAGTGATGAGGGGAAGACCCTGAGGGAGGAGATAAAATCTGGAGAACTTGTGGAGGAATGGGGCTTAGATCATGCATTCTCAGTGGGGGCGGGGTAACCACATTTTAGATGATATAGTCATTTGTGGCCTTTCAAAAGGCCACAGTACATACACAGATATATTAAGGTATTAAAATTTCATGAGATGGGGGCAGGGAGCAATGAAGGAAAAAAAGGTCTTAGAGGTTCCATCAAGGGCCAGTAATGGGGAAAAGGTAAAGAAACATGGACTTAACCAGAAGGAGAGACAACTTTTCCTTTGTAATAGGAAACCAAGGGGAACGGATGGGAGTGGCAGCAGACAAACTCGAAAATTAGGCATGGGGAAACATCCCGTTTGATGACTTGTGCTTTCTCTGTGAAGGTTGACAAGAAGCTGAGTCGTGAGGGTCACGGGAGCCATAGGAGCATTTCAGAGATATAGGGAGAGTGAGGAAAGTTTGAAGAGACTCAGGAAAATAAGAGAGAGAACTGATTGGGGAATTGTGATAGGAGTGCCGGGCATTGTTGAGACCCTAGCTGAAGTTGGTGGCCGTGAATTTATGCGTGTTCAGGGGTGTGATTTCCCTAGTAGCACTCACTGCTTGATTGCTGACACATGAAAAATAAATGATTGGATTCATCCAGAACATTGCGAGGTGGAACAGGGCTCCAGAGGCTCTTCCTGGCTGAGGTTGACATGAGCTTCTCCCTTGTTCTTATCTCCTCAGACATCAGTGGTGGAGCAAGTTCTTATTTGTCATCAATCTGTATTTTAAGCAAACATGGTGTCAAGACAGCCCTCTGAGGCATACTTCTCCCCAGATGGCATCTCTAAACTGTTTCTGTTTCCTTGTTCTGGAGCTGGCTTTACTCAACATTTCTGTGAAGAGGTTGGGAGGTTCATCCTGGTCCCTCCTTCCAGCCCCCACTGCTAGTCTCTATTCCTCAGGGACCCAACATCCAACCCCCAGACTCTCTTTGCAGGACTGAAGTGGGGGGCCAGGCCCAGGGTATCTTGATCTCATTCTGTCTTGAAGAAGCCAACGGTAAAGGACAAATGAGCTGGGGGGCCCACCAGAGGGCACAGGGAATGCAAAACACCCCTTCTCTGAGATCCCTGCCAACACCCCTAACTATTCTATGCTCTTTATCTTTCTCTTTGCTGTAATGTTTACTTTGTAGTGCTATATTGTTCAAATTTGTTACACTGATTTCTAGAGCATTTTCATGTCCCGTTTACTGCTGGTGGTCTTTTTGTTACTCCCCATGCTGAGCCACATTTGACAGCTATCATTAATACAGAGCTGTTCCATGTAACAGACTTTTACTGAAGGTTTGAAAAGGCAGGGATTGGGGTGAGGTGCAACATTTGAGGGGGCACCAAAAAACTCAGTAATCAAGATAAGTAATATTTTAATACAATATTTAAAAAATCAAAGTTAATGCAAAAATCCATGACAACATTTTAATAAAGACAGGATTAGTTATAAGACATAATATTAGCCATCTATTTTTCTTTAAATTTTGCAATTTTTTTTTAATTTTTAATTTTTAAAAATTTAACTTATACATTGTGGGGCTGGCTGGCTAGCTTGCTGGGTTAGAGTGTGGTGCTGGGAACATCAGGGTCAAGGGTTCAGTTCCCTGTACCAGCCAGCTGCCAAGAAAAAGACAAAACAGAAACCTTACACATTGTAGTTGTACATACTTATGGGGTACAATCTCATATTTTTTAGTATATATGTTGTCTAATAATCAGGTCAGGGTACTTAATGTATCAATTACCTCATGCACTTATTTCTTTGTGGTGAAAAAAGCCCCTCCTCTTGCTATTAGGTAATATACAAAACGTAACTGTTTACCAGAGTCACTCTATGTGCAATAGAACACTACAACTTATTTCTCCTATCTAATTGTAATTTTTTTTACCCATTTAGCATCTATATTTTTGACTTTTTTTTGTAACCATTCCTATCACCAGAAATTTCTCTCCGGCTAACTTGAAAATCAACACCCCCATTCCCAGCCCACAGGGGCCTTGTTGTGGAAATATCTTACTTTATCTTTGTTCTGTTTATTCCCAGGCCTTCTTCCCTCCCTTCCCCACTTCCACCTCCTCCCCAGAAATGATATAATTGAGCAAAGTCAGTATCTTCTTATTCTATTATGTAAAACAACTTTTCTTTCATTGTCTCATCTCCTTCCCCAAACTCTGCTCTGCCTCTGGCTTTCCAAAACCAAAATACCTCTTCGAAGTGTTTTGTAAATCATGGACCATCTACTAGTTTAGCAGTATAAATAAATGATTTTCCAAGATCAAATTATAAGGCATCACTGTCTTCTCCACCAGTGTCCATAAATTGAAGAAAACAGAGATTGACTCTTAAGTTCATGCACAGTCACCTCCATCCCCAAAGAACGATTGGCTACAATCAGGCATGTGTGTGTGTGTGTGTGTTTGATAAAAGTAAGAAAATTCATGTATGTAATTTAATCCTACAAAACCCTAAGAAGTGAGGGGCCAGCCCGGTGGCGCACTGGATAAGTGCGCCGCTTGGGAAGCGCGGCGGCGCTCCCGCCCGAGGGTTCGGATCCCACATGCAGACCGGTTCCCGCTCACTGGCTGAGCGAGGCGCGGGAGCAACACCGAGGGTTGCGATCCCGTTGCCGGTCCCCGGTCCGGTATGGGGGCAACACTGAGGGTTGTGATCCGTTGCCGGACACGGAAAAAGACAAAAGACAAAAAAAAAAAAAAAAAACCCTAAGAAGTGTATATTTTCCAAGTTTTATAAATGAAGGCACTAAAGCTCAAAGAGGGGAAGGGATATCCACAGTGTCACACAACAAGCAGGTAGAATAGCCTCGACACTGTCATGAGCTTGCTTCATACTCACCTCACCCATTCTCTTTGACCCTTCAGTGTTGCTTTCTGACCTCACTGCTATAATGAATCCACTCCCAAAGCTTATTTATGACCTCTTCATTCTTAAATTCCTAGGTGATAATTGTTGTAAAAGTCTCTATTACTTTGACTAGAACTGTCCCTAGGGTGTGTGGGGTCTTGGACGAATATTTTTTTGCAGGTCTCCTATCTATATAAACAATTTGATTAAAAGTGTATGGCAGAATTCAGGGGCCCATGTGAGGTACGAAGATTTATCAGTGAGTACACAGAATAGTGGTAGTACTTACAAATTTGTCTGCTGTGCAACCAGGCATACAGAGCCTGGCATGAGCATTTTCTCCAGTAGTGTTCTGAGGAAGATTTAAGGGGTACATTTTTTGAGATTTTGCATATTTAAAAATTTCTTTATTCAACTCACACTTGATTTGCTTAAGAATAGAATCCTGGATAAGAAATAAAATTCCCTCAGAATTTTGAAGGTATTTTTGTTAGTGAAAGTCTAGACAAAACTCTGTAACAAAGGAACCCCCAAATATAGCGACCTAAACCTCCGATTAATAGTCTTATATGGTCATTGTCTCTTCTAAACTCCATCTCTTTTTTTCACTACTTTCTTGGAGATTTCCACTTCTTCTATTGAATTAAAAAAACAATTCTAGTATTGAAGCTTCTCTGTGTTGTTCTTTGTTACTTTCAGAAAACATCCTGGTATTATTTCAAGGATGCTAAATCTTCTCTAATATTTCTGAAGATAGTGATTATAGTTTAAAAATTTTCTACTCCTGCACTGCTCCTGTTTTCTCTGAGTCCCTTTCTCTCTCTCTTTTTGTTTTACTCAGTGTTAAAAAGCTTGGATTTTACTCTTCACAATGATTTAATGTGAACCCTTTCTCTTTTTATTTTAAATTTTTTTGGCTGCCTGGTACACCTTTCTCTTTTTAAATGTCTGGTGATCCTTGGCTTTCTCTTCCTAATTAAGAGTGAGGCACTAAAAAAGTAATTGTGACCACTGGTGGGGTTTTTCAAAGTAATGGGCAGAGATCTGGTCATTTGGTAGGGGCCTTCAGTGGTTAGTATCTGTAGGTCTTTTCTGTTATAATTGGTTTCTCCAACAGACCAACCTTCCAATTTCCTGTTTGGGGTGTAGAAGCCTGATTGATGTCAGAGGTAGGGTCCGGGGGGCCCGATATTTGGCTTCAACACACCCAGTCCTCTTACCAGGTTCTTAACTCTGCCACGGGAAAGAATTCAAGGGCAGAGCCACAGGAGAAAGTGAGAACAAATTTAATATAACAGGTAAGAAATACAGGTTCCACAGAGAGAGTGTGGCATATCTCCAGAGACTGAGTAGGGCCCACACCAAGTTTTAACACAAAAGTGAGTTTAGTACAGACATCAAGTCTAACACAAAAGCAAGAAAAACATACTTACAGTTCAGTACAAAGCGCAGGCTGGCTCAAGAGAATGAGCAGTCGCTTGCTGAAGTTAAGTTTGATACAAAGTAAAGTACACACACCTCAGCCAGCAAAGTCTGAGACACCTCCAGGAAAGTGAGCAATAACCCTGCCTTCAGCTGAGATTCGGCTTTTGTAGTTTCTCTGTCTAATGAATATTCAATCAAAGGAGTGGTTCCTGGTTATGTAGCATTTAGTCTTGCACATACTCAGTTGGTCTCTTCCTGGAGCGTGTTCGCTGGTTAGATCCTATCACATGCACCAGGCATATTCAAGAATATTCTGTGCTCTCTATTGAGCATGCCCCACCACTTGATTTGCATAAGCCAGACCCTTGTGATCTCATTTTTCCTGTGTTGGTGCTGAAAATAGGTCTAATTTGCAATGGCAGCTTTCTTCCAGGGGAGATCGCAGAGGAGAGGGCCTGAGACCTCAGGGAGTGGCTGGAAACACAGAGGTGTGTCCTGAAACCAGAGCTCAGGGAAACCGAGCACCTCCTATATCACGATCATCAGCATTCTTTCAGTACTTGGAGGTGGAAGACTGGTGACTCATCATCCAGTGTGCTGGCTTTCATTAGATTTTTTTTTCTACAGGGCACATGCACCTGGTGTCCCAAGTTCAGAGTCCCACAGACTAGGATAAACTTCTCTACTGTTATGGATTGGGAGGGATAATTGCCTGACCGAGTGGGTGATAACGGAATATGGTGGCCATTTGATTTCATACAGATTTTCAATCAGTTCTACTGTGTTCAGCTCATCCGTACCCCTACTATAGGGGCTATTGGTGCTCCAATTCCTGAGTCTTTCTGGGGATCTGTACTTATTGGCCCACCGCTACACTGCAACATTTGACTTTTAACTTTCTCTGGTTTGCTAAATTAATTACCACTTGTCCATCTGATTTAGCTTCCAGAATATAGATGTCATCTCTTATCTAGCTCTGTATCATCTCCAGGAGAGCAAGGAAGGTTCAGGCCTTCATGATTAACTACAAGAACATTATTTCTCCTCCATTTTTTTCTAGTCTCTCCTTTTGAACTTTTTTTTTTTTTTTTGGTGGCTGTCTGGTACAGGGATCGAAACCTGGACCTTTCCTTTTGGACTTTTAGATGGATGTTAGAACTTCTGGATCTATTCTCCATGTTCCTTAATGTTTCTTCCTCACTTTACAGAGCCATATTTTTGTGTGCTGCATTTTCAGAGAATTCTTTGGCCGAGTCTTTCGACTCACAAGTTGGCTCTTCAGCCTTGTCCATTCTGCCATTAAGTTTTTTGTTTTGTTTTTTTTTGGTGGCTGGCTGGTTTGGTGAACCGAACTCAGGACGGTGGTGTTACAACACGACACTCTAACAAACTGAGCTAACGCCAGACCTGCCACTGAGTTTTATTTTTTAATTTAATTTATTTTTTTATAATTATCATATTTTTCATTACAAATCGTGATCGTTTCCCATGCCCTTCACCCAACTTATCACTCCGTATCCTCTCCCTCACTCCCAGCCATCACTAGTATTCTTAGGTTTGATCTCTCCTTCTGGAAGTTCAGCACACTACTGTGGTCTTTTCTTTTTTTTTCTTTCTTTCCTTCCTTCCTTCCTTCACTCGTTCATAGCACCCATTTATGATTGAGAACATGTAGTATTTTGTTTTCTGTGTCTGGCATATTTCACTTAACATAATTTTCTCCAGGCTCATCCATGTTGCTGCAAATGGCAGAATTTCATTCTTTTTTATGGCTGAGTAGTATTCCATTGTGTACATGTACCACATTTTCCTTATCCAGTCATCTGTTGATGGACATTTAGGTTGGTTCCATAGTTTGGCTAGTGTAAATACAGCTGCAATGAACATGGGAATGCAAGTATCCCTTCAACATGATGATATCCATTCCTTTGGATATATATAGTCAGTAGTGGGATTGCTGGATCATATAGTAGTTCTATCTGTAGTTGTTTGAGGAAACTCCATACTGTTTTCCATAGGGCTGTGCTAATTTGCAGTCCCACCAGCAGTATAGGAGGGTTCCCCTTTCCCCGCATCCTCACCAGCATTTATTCTCAGGCCTTTTAATAATGGCCATTCTGACTGGGATAAGATGATATCTCAATGTGGTTTTGATTTTCATTTCCCTTATAATTAGTGATGCTGAGCATTTTTTCATGTACCTATTCCTGCCGTTTAGTTTTAATTTCAACAATTACCATTTTTTATTTCCAAGATCTCTCATTGTTTCACTTAATAACTTCCAGTGCGTGTTTCATAATTGTACTACTCAGCCTTATCTCTTTGAAGAGATTAATTATACTTATTTTAAAGTCCTATTCTGATACCTTATTAATTTAATTTCATTGGGTGTAAGTTCCTCCAGTTTTTTGAGTTTGTGTCTCTTACAGTATTATAAACTTCTCAGTTGCTTGGTGATTCTTCTTTTGTGCATTCCTTTTCGTAGTTGATGTTTTTTACTTGACTGTCTGTGATCTTGGCTTTCACAGCCCAGTTGGGGAGAGGGGCTGCCGCTGCTGTCTGGGTTGCACTCCGTATTTGTTTTCACTGAAAGTCAGGAGTAAGTGGCTGCTTCTAAGGTACATGGGAAGTTTGTGTGCAGGGTGTGAATGCTCCCTGTTCCCTGTGGATAGCTTCCATGTGGCCACCACACCTCAGGGTATGGTCTCGCTTCCTCCTGAGGGAGAAGTCTTCTATGTATCCCCACCGATGTTCTAGACTGCAATTTCCCATTTTAGTCTAATCTAGTATGATTTCTGTCTTTTAGCAAGTTCTCTCTTTCTATTCTACCAAGCGTTTCTAGTTTTGGATCACAGTTATTGATTTATTTGTGATGTATTTCCTATTGTTTCTATGGTTTGAATTTGGTGTAGAGGGGTGAACTGCAGTATTAGTCAACCATCTTGTAACCAATATTGGGTATTTATTCTATACCAAATCTCCTTAAAGTGGTGACTGCAAAGATATTTTTAAAAGGATTTGTAATTCTCAAATTATAAACCAAAGAAGCAATAAGTAGTTTAACCCATATATCCTGCTTTACCAGTTTGTTACAAAATTAGGTTACACTCCTTTTAATATTTAAATTAAACCATTCTGTGCTCCCACCCTCCCTATTAGGATGTGTTCTTTTTCTTTCTCCAGGATTCTTCTTCCATGATGATAGCTTACAGTTCTGTAGTACTTACTCTGGGACAGACATTCTTCTGGGTGCTTTTTACATATATCGACTCGTAAGAACTCCAGCCCCTCAGGGAGGCTTATTAAGTTTAATGGTTTAGTATGGGTTAGTACTTATTATTATCTTGGGGAGAACAAAATCTGAAAACTTGCTCAGTCAGCCAGAGAGTCCTGTTCTCTTTGGATGTTGTTGTTTTTACTTGCATATGGTGTTGCTGATGAAGCTCAGGCTGCCTGATAAGTTTGCTCTTTGTCTACTGCTAAACATTCCATTGAACACTGAACAGCGAGAGTATCATACCCTCTTGGACAGCGATTGGTTCACAGGTGGACACATGGCCTAGGATGGGCTAATCAGAGTCAAAGAGGCTTTTTCTGGGACTTTGATGGAAATAGAAAGAATGAAGTCTTTGTGTTTCCACCATAGCTGTCAAGCGTGTAGATTATAGGCCTGTTGACTCCAGTGGTCCCCACTTGGAGAAAGCCTATTAGAGAATAAAGCCAGTGGAGAGGGAAAAAACAACAACAACAGCAAAAAAACTGGGTCATGGAGGGAGAGAGAGCAGTGAGCCTGAATCTTGATGATAGCGTTTGAACATCTTGATCCAGCCATGCCTGAGGTCTGACTAACTCTGACCTTTTAAGTAATAGGAACCAATAAATGCCTTTTCTTTTTTAAAAGCCACTTTGAATTGACTTTCTGTTACATGTGACCAGAAGAGTCCTGAATAATGCAAGGGATAAGCCAGGGGTACAGTCTCTAAGCTGGAGTACCTGGGCACCTGTAGACTGGGTCTAAGAAAGAGTGACTTAAAACACTGTGCCAACCTGTGAGTAACATTCTTCCCAGGCAGTCCAGAATCTGTGCAGGTGAGTTTAGATGTGCAGTGAATTTCTTCCTGTCCTCATGCCTGGGCCCTTTTCCAGGTGGTGCTTTCCTCTGAATTGCTGAGATGTTCTCTCCTCAGGGTGGAAACTTGGCATCCCCTAGATTTTCTCATGATTCTAGAGCTTCTCTGGGTGAGTCAGCCAGTTTAAAGGGCACTGCATTCGCGTACGGGAAGACTATTTTCCCAGTGATTGGCCATATGTTTTCACTTTGACTCACTATTTAATGTTTATTTTTTTATTCCTTATGTAGTTGGAAGTAGCAATCCTCTGTTTTTATTTTTATTTTTCCTGGAGAATTTATTATTATTATTATTATATTTGGTTGAATTTTGTCTTAGTGCCTGCCCACTAAGTTTAAGAGGGGTGAAAAGATAGTTCTGACCACCATTTTCCTAGAGAAGTTACTTTAAAGTAGGTCACTTTGATTTAGTGTCTCCTATTCAATTTGTATTTGTTCAGATAATATTATTCAGATAATATTCCATGTCCTTTTTTTTTTGGTGGCTGGCGAGTATGGAGATCTGAACCCTTGACCTTGTGTTACCAGTACCGTCCTCTAACCGACTGAGCTAACCAGCCAGCCCTCCATGTTTTTCTGTCACCATATAGAGAGCACCTTTCTACTGGCCAGCTAATTTGTGTTAATTTTATGGTAATATTTGTTATTTTTTCTGTAGTTCCTGGCATCTGGTAGTGTTTTTATGAGAACAGCAAGTTAACCAATGCTTTTTGGGGGGTGAATTTTGGGTTGGGTTTTCTAAATCTCCCTTCCATAAATCTGCTCTAAAGCACTAATCTGTGGGGTGTTGTGGTCTCCACCTAACATCAAAAAGTGGCATGACAAAAAAGTTTGTGACATCAAGATTTCACTGATGCATGTTCCACAAATATCACAGCTTCTGCTCAGGCCACAGTGTCACCAACGTATATATGTGGGTATGTATATATGTATGTGTATGTATATATCTCCAGTGCTTTATTTTATAGAACAATAGTTTCTTAAAAAAATAAAATTTTAATTTTGAGAACACTGTTAGATTTACAGGAAAATTTGAAGATAGTACAGAGAATTTGTCACCAACATTCTGAAATTTGTTTTAAAATTTTTAGGTTGGGGGTTCTCTTTGGGGTTATTTGGTGGTGACCCCGTACTTTTGTATAATGGCTAAGTAGAATATTTCAGGCAGTAACTGGATCTCAGCATCTCTCATAATCTGAGTGGATTATATCAAGAAACCTTTTTACTAAAGAAGCATTTCCCTCACGTTATATCTGTGCAACTGAGGTTGCTTTCTGGTTTCTGGTGGGATATACTTCTGCACAGTCTGTGAAGTGATTGATCAATGCAAATATGCCTTTAAGGTTCCACCTATCAGACTTTGAGGATAATATGAGGGAGCACCATTTATGACTACTACTTTGGAGGGTGTATACAGACAAAGCGCCCACGTTAGTAAGGGCTTTGTGTATGTTACAATTGGATTTGACCTTCTCAGTTATTTTATACCCAAATGGCCAAGTATGCCATATCTTATAACAGAAATGTACAGTTATTTTACTGTATCTTAAATTTTTTCTCTTCCTTTCCATAAAATTATATGGTTTGATTATCTTTTTTTGTTTTATTGTGAAGGGATTTTATTTTGTTTATTTATTTATTTATTAATGAAATTTATTGCTTACAGTTTCTGAGGCTGGGAAGTCCAAAGTCCGTCTGATGGAGGCGACAGTGACCCAGAACTCTCACATTGCAGGATGGTGGAAGCAGAGAAAGCAGAGAGAGAGAGAGAGAGCGAGTGCTGTGAAGGGCTTTTAAATCAACTTTATTGAGGTGTAGATCATGTACAATAAAATGCATTCATTTTAAGTGTATATTGCTGAGTTTTGACAAATTTATGCACCCGTCTATCCATTACCACATAAAAATATGGAACATTTTCATTACCTCAAATATTCCTTTATGGCCCATACCAGTAAACCTCCCTGGCCCCAGGAAACCACTGGTCTGCTTTCTGTTATTATAAATTAGAATTTGTCTTTCTAGAGTTATGTATAAATGAAATCATACATCATATACTCTTGAATGTTGGCTTTATCCACTCAGCATAATGTTTTTGTAATTTATCCACTTTATTGTGGGTATCACATTTTAAAGTTCATTACTTTAAAAAAATTTCTTAATAAACCACATGGCAACACAACACTTTAATAGATATGAATTAAATAAATTGTAATAGGAAATTACAAATTGAAAATTGCAAACACAATACATATACATATACTATACTTTGATCTTAAATTACGTGTACAAACCCCAGCTTCAAACTCTTTCTAAAACCAGTCATATGCAAAATATCTGGTTTCTGAAGGGGCATATGGAGTTCACTCCTGTTTAGAATTGTTACTGTTTGGTGGGTATTGAAGTTCAGGGTCCACATGTGGTTTCTCCTGACATTTTGGAGGAGGATGCCACATCACCACGTGGATCTCCACTCGATCTTGGGTGACAAACCCCAGAAGGGGAACGTTACATGTGTCTTGTTACAGCAGGTGAGGGTAGAAGCCTAGGCTCCCCACTCAGCATTTGGGGGTCGGGGTGGCAATAGGCTGTGGTACTTTTCATGGTGTATGGCTGGAAGGGGGTAATTATTGTCTACAAGCTTTCTGTCTTGCTAAGTTGCTCTTTTGTGATCCTTTGGCCAGAGAGAGCAGGCTTTCTTGGGGATTTTGTTTGTGCCCATTGGTGTTTCCAGTGGCTTCTCTAGCATCTGGTTCCACATATATGAGGTAAAAAGAAAACTCTGGGAGTTCACTGCTATGTCGTTCCTGAGGTTCCTAGCCGGTCTTTCTGTCTTTTCTCTACCTTTTAGAGTCTTCTTATGTTTATTTTATATGTAATATTCATCTTTTTTGGCTATACTTAGTGAGAGTATAGTATATTATACTTGTAGTATGCCTCTATTTCATCTTCAGTTTATTACTTTTTGTTTTGTTTTGTTTATATTTTTTTATTATTTTAATTTATCAATATACAATATACTTGATTTTCATGTCCCTTTACCAACTCCTACTTTTCCCCCTCCCTTTCTCAACCCCCCCCCATCAATGTCATATCTGTTCACTTAACAAAATAAAGGAATTGTTGTGATTGTTTGTCTTCTTACTCCCCCATACATTTGTATATTTACTTATTTATTATTATTAGCTCCCACAAATAAGTGAGAACATATGGTATTTCTCTTTATGTGCCTGGCTTATTTCACTTAGAATAATTTTCTCTACGTCCATCCATGTTGCTGCAAATTGTAGTATTTCACTTTTTTTTTTTATAGCAGAGTAGTATTCCCTTGTGTAGATATACCATACTTTCCTTATCTGCTCATCCAATGAGGGGCATTTAGGCTGGTTCCAACTCTTGGCTATTGTAAATAGTGCTGCGATAAACACGGGAGTACAGGTATCCCTTCAATATGATGGATTCCATTTCTCTGGGCATATTCCCAGCAGTGGGATAGCTGGGTCATATGGTAGATCTATCTGTATTTGTTTGAGGAACCTCCATACCATTTTCCATAAAGGCTGCACCATTTTGCAGTCCCACCAACAGAGTATGTGAGTTCCTTTTTCTCTGCATCCTCGCCAGCATTTGTCATTCTCAGTCTTTTGGATGTCAGCCATCCTAACTGAGGTGAGAGGGTATCTCAAAAGTGGTTTTGATTTGCATTTCCCTGATGCTGAGTGATGTTTAGCTTTTTTTCATGTGTCTGTTGGCCATTCGTATATCTTCCTTTGAGAAATGCCTATTCAAATCCTTTGTCCATTTTTAATTGGGTTAGTTGTTTTTTGCTGTTAAGGTGTTTGAGTTCCTTATATATTCTGGATATTAATCCTTTGTCAGATGTATATGTTGCAAATATTTTCTCCCACTCTGTTGGTTGTCTTTTCATTTAGTTGATTGTTTCTTTTGCTGTGCAGAAGCTTTTTTGTTTGTTATTATCCCATTTGTTTATTTTTCCTTTGGTTGCCCGTGCTTTTGGGGTCATATTCATAAAGTTTGTACCCAATCCTACTTCCTGGAGTGTTTCCCCTTTGTTTTCTTTAAGGAGTTTTATTGTTTGGGGATGTATATTTAATTCTTTAATCCATTTTGAGTTGATTTTGGTATATGGCGATAGGTATGGGTCTAGTTTCATTCTACTACAAATGTCCAGTTTTCCCAGCACCATTTGCTGAAGAGGCAGTCTCTTCCCCAGTGTATAGTCTTGGTGCCTTTGTAGAAGATCAGATGGCTGTAAGTGTATGGCTTGATTTCTGGATTCTCTATTCTGTTCCATTGGTCCATATGTCTGTTTTTATGCCAGTACCATGCTGTTTTGGTTACTATAGCTTTGTAGTATAGTTTAAAGTCAGGTAGTGTTATGTCTCCAGCTTTATTTTTTTTGCTCAGGATTGCTTTGGCTATTCGTGGTCTTTTGTTCTTCCATATGAATGTTAGGATTGTTTTTTCCATTTCTGAGAAGAATGTCATTGGAATTTTGATGGGGATTGTGTTGAATCTATAGATCACTTTGGGTAGCATGGGCATTTTCACGATGTTAATTCTTCCAATCCAAGAGCATGGGATATCTTTACATCTTCTTGTGTCCTCCTTAATTTCTCTCAACTGTGATTTGTGGTTCTCATCATAGAGATTTTTCACATCCTTGGTTAAATTTATTCCTAGGTATTTAATTTTTTTGGTGACTATTGTAAATGGGTTAGCTTTCTCGATTTCTTTTTCTGCCACTTCATTGTTAGACTATAGAAATGCTACTGATTTTTGCATGTTGATTTTGTATCCTGCAACTTTGCTGAAATCATTTATTAACTCTTAAGAGTTTTTTTTTTTTTGTAGAGTCTTTAGGCTGTTCTGTATGTACATGTCAACTGAAAACAGGGACAGTTTGACCTCATCTTTTCCAGTCTGGATGCCCCTTATTTCCTTTTCTTCCCTGATTGCTCTGGCTAGTACTTCCAACACTATGTTGAATAGGAGTGGCAAGAGTGGGCGTCCTGGTCTTGTTCCTGTTCTTAAGGGGAAAGCTTTCAGTTTTTCTCCACTCAGGATGATTTTGGCAGTGGGTTTTTCATATTTGGCTTTAATTGTGTTGAGATACTTTCCTTCTATACCCAATATATAGAGAGTCTTTATCATGAACGAATGTTGAATTTTGTCAAATGCTTTTTCAGTCTCTATAGAGATGATCATATGGTTTTTGTCTTTGATTTTATTGATGTGATGTATCACATTTATTGCTTTGCATATTTTGAACTAACAGTGCATCCCTGGAATCCCACCTGATCATGGTGTATAATTTTATGTATGTGTTGCTGTATTCTATTAGCTAATATTTTATTGAGGATTTTCGCATCTATATTCATCAATGATATTGGCCTGTAGTTTTCTTTTTTTCCTGTATCTTTGTCTGGATTTGGTATCAGGGTGATGTTTGCCTCATAGAATGAGTTTGGAAGAATGGCCTCTGTTTCAATTTTTTGAAATAGTTTGTGGAGAATTGTTAATAATTCTTCTTTAAAGGTTTGGTAGAATTCTGCAGTGAAGCCATCCGGTCCTGGGCTTTTCCTTGTTGGGAGACTGCTGATAACACCTTTAATCTCTTTGATTGTTATTGGTCTGTTCAGATTTTCTATGTCTTCTTGGCTCAGTTTTGGTAGATTGTGTGTGTCCAAAAATATATCCATTTCCTCCAGATTTTCAAATTTGTTGACATATAGTTGTTTATTGTAATCTCTAATGACTTCTTGTGTTTCTGAGGTATCAGTTGTAATATCACCATTTTCATTTCTAATTTTTGTTATTTGTGTCTTCTCTTTTTTAGTTAGCCTTGCTAATGGTTTGTCGATTTTATTTATCTTTTCAAAAACCCAACTTTTCATTTCATTGATCTGTTGTATCATTTTTGTGGTGTCTACTTCATTTAGTTCTGCTCTGATCTTAATTATTTCTTTCCATCTACTAATGTTGGGTTTTGATTGTTCTTGTTTTTCTAATTCTTTAAGGTGAAGTGTTAGGTTGTTTACTCACCATCTTCCCATTCTTCTGAAATAAGCATATAGTGCAATAAATTTCACCCTTAGTACTGCTTTTGCAGTATCCCACAGGTTTGGGTATGATGTGTCATTATTTTCATTAGTTTCAATAAATTTTTTGACTTCTTATTTAATTTCTTCTTGGACCCATATGTCATTAATAAGAATGTTGTTTAATTTCCATGTATGTGTATAGCTTCCAGAGTTTCATTTGTTATTGATTTCCAGTTTTAATCCATTGTGGTATGAAAAAACACATGGAATAATTCCAATTTTTTTAATTTGTTGAGATTTAATTTGTGACCTAATATGTGGTCTATCCTTGATAATGTTCTGTGTGCTGATGAGAAGAATGAATATTCTGACGTTTTTGGATGAAATGTTCTGTAGGTGTCTGCCAAGTCCATTTGGTCTAAAGTGTTGTTTAGATCTTGTGTTTCTCTGTTGATTTTTGCCTAGATGATCTGTCTGATGATGAGAGTGGGGTGTTCAGTTCCCCTTCTGTTATGGTATTAGTGTCTATCTCTTTCTTTAAGTCTAATAGTGTTTGCTTTATAAATTTGGCTGCTCTGATATTGGGTGTATAAATATGATTGTTATGTCTTCTTGTTGGATAGATCCTTTTATCATTATATAGTGGCCTTCTTTATCTTTTTGAATGGTTTTTGGTTTGAAGCCTATTTTATCTGATATAAGAATAGCTACTCCAGCTCGTTTTTCATTTCTATTTGCATGGTATATCTTTTTCCATCCTTTCACTCTTAGTCTGTGTGTGTCTTTAAAGGTGAGGTGGGTCTCTTGAAGGCAGCATATTGTTGGGTCCATCTTTTTAATCCAATCAGTCAGTCTGTGTCTTTTGAGTGGAGAATTTAATCCTTTTATATTAACATTTATTATTGAAAGGTGTTGATTTAGTCATGGCATTATATTAATTTTTGTTTGGATGTTTTAAATATCTTTTGTTCCTTTCTTTCTGATTTACTAATTGTCTTCTGTGTTTGTTGGTTTCTTGGAATAGTGGTAAACTTGTTTTGTTTTGTTTCCTCTTTATTGCTAACATTTTATTTTACTGGTGGGTTTTGTTCTATCTTGAGTATTCATGGTAGTGATGGTTGTTTTTCAGGTACCAGACCCAGTACTCCCTTGAGAATTTCTAGTAAGGCTGTTCATGTGGTAGTGAACTCCCACATTTTTGCTTGTCTGGGAAATATACTATTTGTCCTTTGTTTTGGAAGGATAGTCTTGCTGGGTAAAGTATTCTTGGCTGGCAATTTTTGTCTTTTAGTATTTTGAATATTTCATCCCATTCTCTTCTGGCTTTTAGGGTTTCTGATGAAAAGTCTGATGTTAGTCTGATAGGGGTTCCCTTATAGGTGACTTGACACTTCTCTCTTGCAGCTTTTAAGATTCTCTCTTTGTCTTTGAGTTTTGCCAGTTTGACTATAACATGTCTTGGAGAGGACCTTTTGGGGTTGAATGTGTTGGGAGATCTTTGAGCCTCCTATATCTGAAGATCTGTATCTCTCCCTATACCTGGGAAGTTTTCTGCTGTTATTTCATTGAATATGTTTTCAATACATTCTCCTTTTTCCTCCCCTTCTGGAATAACCTGATTTGGACATTTGAGCACTTAAGGTTGTCAGTTATCTCTCTTAGATTTTCTTCAAGTTTTTAAATTCTTTTTTCTTTCTTCTTTTTTGTCCACCTGTGTTATTTCAGACAGGCTATCTTCAAGGTCATAAATTCTCTCTTCTGCTTGTTCTAGCCTGCTGGCTAAGCTCTCTGTTGTGTTTTTTATTTTGCTTAATGAATCCTTTAGCTCCACAAGCTCTGCTACATTCTTTTTCAGGGCATTGATTTCTTTGTACATTTCCTCTTTCAGGCCCTGTATACTTTTTTTCTTTTCATTGTGTTGTCTAACTGAGTCTTCTTGTATGTTATTTAGTTTCCTTAGGATTGTTGCTCAAAATTCCTTGTCAGTCATTTCAAGAATTTCTTGTTCTATAGGGTCCAGAACTTGAGAGTTATTATATTCCTTTGGTGGTGTCATACTTTCTTGGTTTTTCATATTTCTAGTATCTCTCTGTTGGTGTTTACTCATTGTGGCTAAGGCTATTGCAGTCTACTCGTTCCACCCTGGTATCTGGAGCAATATCAGGGAGTTTGCTGACTCTCAGCTGACTGTTGCTGCCTCAGGTCCCGGGGGTTGGCTGAGGCTGGGTCCTTTCTTGGGATGGGGACGTGCCTGGCAGTGGCCTGGGGGTCCTACATGGAGGGTGCTGAGAACTCTGTGGCTCCACTGCCTCGGGTCCCAGGGGTTGGTGGCAGCTGGGGTCTCTTTCCTTCAGTTTATTACTTTTTATAGCTGAGTAATATCCCATTGTATAGAAATACCACAATTTGTTTACCCATTTACCTATTGATGAACATTTGGATTTTTTTCCAGTTTTTGGCTTTACGAGACACTGCTTCTTGAACATGATTTAATGCTATGAATATATATTGTTATTTAATGTCTTAAATATATACTGTCAGATCTCTGTGTAGACATGTTTTCATTTCTGTTGGATAAATACCTGGGAGTGGAATTACTGAGTCATATAGCAATTGTGTTTAACTTTATAAGGAACTGTCCAACTATTTTCCACAGTAGTCAAGCCATTTTACTTGCCCACCAGCAGTGTTCCAGTCACTTTACATCCTCACTAACAGTTGCTTTTGATAGTCTTTGAAGTTTTAGTCATGCTAGTTTTAATTTTAATTTCTCTGGTGGTTTATGTAACATCTTTTTATGTACTTATTTAAAATTCATATATCTTCTTTGGTGAAGTGTCTGTTAAAATATTTGGCCTAGTTTTTTTTTTTTAATTGGGTTGTTTGTCTTGTTATTGAGTTGTAAAAATACTTTAGATGTTCTGAATATAATTCTTTTATTAGATATGTGTCTTACAAATATTTTCTTCCAGTCTGTAGCTTGTATTTTTATTGTCTTATCATTGTCTTTTGAAGAGAGCAAGTTTTTAATTTTGATGAAGTCTGGTTCCTCAGTTCTTTCTTTTGTAGTTTGTATTTTTGTGTACTATCTAAAAAAAAACTTTGCCTAAGCCTAACTCACAAAAATTTTCTCCTTTGTTTTTGTCTAAAAATTTTAGAGGCTCAATTCATATGTTGAGATCTATAATTTATTTTGAATTATTCTTTATGTGGTAAAAGGAAAGGTTGAGATCCACTCTTTTGCATATGGATAGCCAATTATTCCACCACCTTTTGTTGAGAAGATTATCCTATATTTCCTTGGCACCTTTTTTGAAAACCAGTTTACTATATATGTATGGTTCTATTTATAGTCTCTATTCTATTTATTTATATGTATATCTTTATGCCAATACTAAACTGCTAATAACATATATTAGTACTTCATATATAGTATTAATATATGATAATAGAGTGAGCTAGCTTTATAGTTAGCTAGCTGTATGTAAGTCTTGAAAGTCAGGTAGTATAAGTCCTCCCACTTTGTTCTTATTTTTCCAGATTGTTTTGGATATTCTAGAGCCTATGCTTTTTAATTTAAATTTGGGATTCTCCTTGTCCATTTCTACAAAATAACTGTCTGGGATTTTTATTGTTATTGTGTTAATCTATAGATCAATTTAGGGAGAATTGGTATTTTAACTATACTGAGTCTTCTAATCTACAAATGTGGCATACCTTTTCATTTAAGTGTTCTTTAATGTTTCTCAGTGTATTGTAGATTTTAATTTTCAGTTTTGCATTCTTTGTGACTTTGAGACCAGTTTTCCCTTCCTTCCTTTCTCCCTGTATCTTTCTATTCTTCTTTATTCTTCCCTCTTTCCACTTTCCCTTCTTTTCTTTCATTTAGTTTTTCATTCTTTTTTTCTTTTTAAATTCAGTCATATAGCATATCTTAAATCCTTGTTGATATTTCATCAATTCATTACAATTTAAAATGCATTCTGTAGACAAATACATTTGGGAAACCTTAAAATAGTTAGGCAGAGGTTGCAGCCAAGCATACAGCATTCCTGTGTAGAAAGGCAGTAGAGAATAGTTGTTAAGACCACAGATTATGGATCCAGACCACGTGTGTTGCAATCCTGTCTCCACTGTTACTAGGTGAGTCACTTTAGGAAAGTTATTTCACCTCATTTGAGTCTCAATTTCTTCATATGTAAATTGCAAAAAACCCCCACAAAACCCCAAAGAAACCCAACCAACCAAAAACCAAAAATTAAACCCATAAATAATAATCCCTATGCTGTGTTATTTTTTGGAGGATTAAAGGTCAATATGTGTGAAGTGATTAGAATTGTGACTAGAAAGCACTGGATTCGTGTATGATAATACTATTATTATTAAGACCCATTGTCTACTGGAAGAAGTAGCCCTGTAGTGACAACAAAAATAAAATGTATAAGAATTCTAATTGAGGCCTGGGAGCACTGAGGTTGGAAGGGTCAGGAAAGTTTTCAGTTGGGAGCTGATATTTGGACTGCCTCTTTAAAAAAAGAAAACCTTTAAAAACCATTTTATTGATGTGTAATTTACATATAAAAAGATGTTTATGTTTAATATATACATATCAATGAGTTTACAGATAAATATACATCTGTGAAACTATGGCCGCTATTCAAGGCGATAAACATTTATCATTTCTCAAAGTTTCTTCCTGCCCCCTTTTGTGGTGATGATGATGATGATGATGATGATGATGATGATGATGATGATATGTCTGTGTGTGTATCTGTGTGTGTGTGTGTGTTTGGTAAAAACATTTAACATAAGATCTATCCTCAGCAATTTTAAGTATACAATACAGTATTGTTATCTATATGCACTATGCTGTATAGTAGGTCTCCAGAACTTATTCACCTTGCATAAATAAAACTCTGTAACATATAACCATTACCTTCCCATTTCCCCCACCCCTCAGCCCCTGGCAACCACTATTCTACTCTCTGCTTCTATGAACCTATTTTAGATTCCACATGTAAGTGAGATCATACAGTATTTGCCTTTTCTGTGTCTATTTTATTTAACATTGTACCTTCCAGGTCCATCCAATTGTCTCAAATGGAAGCATCTCCTTTTCTAAGGCTGAATAATTTTCCATCATATGTATGTACTGCAAATATGTTATTCATTCATTCATCAGTGAACATTTAGGTTGTTTTCATATCTTTGCTATTGTGAATAATGCCGTCTTTTTTTTTCTTAGTCTAACTAAAGGTTTGTCAATTTTGTTTTTCTTTTCAAAAACCAACTCTTGTTGATTTCTTTATTATTTTCCTAGTCTCTGTTTCATTTGTTTCTGCTTTATGTTTTATTATTTCCTTCCTTCTTCTAAATCTGGGCTTGGTTTGTTCTCCTTTTTTTAGTTCCTTGGGTGCAACTTCAGGTTGTTTATTTGAGATCTTTTTTTCTGTATGCAGTCATTAATTGCTGTGAACTTCCCTCTTAGTAAAAGCATTTGCTTTTACTGCATCCCATAAGTTTGGGTATGTTGTGTTTTTATTTTTGTTTGTCTCAAGATATTTTTTTATTTCCCTTTCGATTTTTTCTTTGACCCATTGGTTGTTCAGGGGTGTGTTGCTTTATTTCTGCATATTTGTGAGTTTTCCAGTTTTCCTCCTGTTATTAATTTTTAGTTTCATGCCACTGTGATTGGAAAAGATACTTTATAATCTTTCAATCTTCTTAAATTTGTTAAGATTTGTCTTGTTGCCTAATACATGATCTGTCCTGAAGAATGTTTTGTGTCACTTGACAAGCATTTGTATTCTGCTGCTGTTGGATGGAATGTTATGTATATGTCTTTTAGGACTATTTCATCTATAGTGTTGTTTCAGTCCACTGTGTTCTTATTTATTTTCTGTCTGGATGATCTATCGTTGACAGTGGGGCATCGATTTCCCTATTATTATGTATTGTTGTCTATTTCTCCCTTTAATTCAGTTATTATTTGCTTTATATATTAAGCACTCTGATGTTGGGTGCATATATATTTATAACTGTTATGTCTTCCTGATGAATTGACCATTTTATTATCATATAATGACCTTCTGTTTTTCTAATGACTGGTTTTTGACTTAAAGTCTATTTTGTCTGATATAAGTATAACTACCCCTGCTCTCCTTTGGTTACCATTTGCATGGAATATATTTTCCATTCCTTCACTTTTAGCCTATTTGTGTCCTTAAAGATAAAGTGCATCTCTTGTGGGCAGCATATAGTTGTATCTTGTTATATTTTAAAAATCCATTGACCCATCTATGCCTCTTGATTGGAGAATTTAATTCAGTTACATTTAAAGTAATTATTGTAAGAACTTTTGCCATGTTGTTAACTGTTTTCTGACTGTTTTGTAATTTCTTTGTCCCCTCCCCCCTTTCTTTTTGTCTTCCTTTGTTATTTGATAATTTATTTTGTAGTGATACACTTTGATTCCTTTCTCTTTACCTCTTTATCTTTTACAGGTCATTTCTTTGTGATTACCATGAGGCTTACATAAAACATCTTGTAGTTGTATCAGTCTATTTTAAGCTGATAACAACTTAATTTTTATTGCATATCAAAACTATGTACTTTAACTTTTACTCCTCTCATTTTATAGTTTTTTGTTTTGTTTTATTTTTTGATGGCTGGCTGGTGTGGAGATCACTTTATGTTATTGATGTCACAATTTACTATTCTTATATTTTGTATTCAAACAAATTTTGTAACTATTAATTTTAAAACCTTTGTCTTTTAAATTTTTTAGCAGAGTAAACAGTGAGTTACACATCACCATTACAGTATTAGAGTATTCTGAATTTGACTATATAATTACTTACTTATATTAGTGAGGTTTATACCTTCGTGTGTTTTCATGTTGCTGATTCATGTTTCTTTCATTTCAATTTGAAGATCTCACTTTATAAATTCTTGTAATGTGGGTCTAGTGGTGATGACTCCCTCAGTTTTTGTTTGTCTGGGAAAGGCTTTGTCTCTCTTTCATTTTGAAGGATGATTTTACTAGGTATAGTGTTTTTGGTTTGCAGTTTTTAAATTTTAGTACTTTAAATATATTGTCCCACACTCTCCTGACCTGCCAAGTTTTTGCTGAGAAATCCACTGATAGTCTTATAACCATTCTCTTGTGTGTGTTGAGTTCCTTTTCTTTTACTGCTTTCAAAATTTTCTTTTTACCTTTGACTTTTGACAATTTGATTATAATGTGTCTTGGTGAAGACCTCTTTATACTCAACATATATGGAGTTCTTTGGGCTTCATGGATCTGGATGTTCATTTCCCTCTCCAGATTTGGAAAGTTTTCTGTCATTATATCTTAAATAAATTTTCTTCCCTTCTCTCTTTATCTGTTTCTTCTGGAATTTCCATAATATGTATATTAGTTTGCTTCTTGTTGTCCCACACATTTCATAAGCTTTCTTCACTCTTTTCATTTTTTTTTATTCCTCTGATTGGATAATTTCAAGTGATATGTCTTCAAGTTAACTGGTTCTTCTGTCTGCTTGACTGAGTCTGCTGTTGTACAATAAAAATGCTGTGAAGTGTTCTATTCAACACTGAAAAATTCTATTGCACTTTTCAGTTCAGATACTGTATTCTTCAGCTTCAGAATTTCTGTTTGATAAGATTTGGGTCCAAGTTTTGATCTTCCTCCCCAAACCTGATCCTATTCCAGTGTTCCCAGTTTCTCTGAACCATTTCTATTATATATCTAGTTATGTGAGCTAGAATCTAGAAGTCACCCTTACCTCCTCCTTCCCTTTGCCAAGACTTGTTGATCTTACTTCTTAAATGTTTCTTGAATCCTTTGGTTTCTCTACATCTCTCTTTACTTCTGTTGAAGCTGTCTCAGCAATTGTAACAGGATCCTACTTGGTCCACCTTTGCCCATTCTGTCCTGTATCCGATTCGTTCACCCCAATAAAGCCAGATTGATCTGAATTATTCAGGATTCTTACAGCTGGGTCCATTCTCAAGAAGTTTTTTCCATGTGGTGGTCCCCAGCACCTCCAGGCTTACACTCCGCTGGATGAGCAACCCCACGTCAGCATACAGATGGTATTTGAAGGCATTAGAATAGATGGGCTTCTGCAGGGATACTTATGAGAAGAGAAGATGACCAAGTACAGAATTCTGGGGGCACTGGCTACACCTGTTTGCTAGATATAGAAATATCCAGGATGCTTGTTGCTCCTAGGACATAATTGCAGTCTTATTCCCCAAAAGGCAGTGTCCAGAGCATTTGGCCAAATCAAGAAGTTTGCTCCCTTCCCCCCTTTTTCCTTCTGTAGGTTTTACTTCTGTGAGGCTTAGGGGCTTTCAGTTACCCAAAGGAATCACTCATCTGTTCCTTGGTTTACATCTCCAGGTTTCTGGGAATTTCACCACCCTCCAACAACAACTTAACAGGGAGAGGATCCATGTTCACAATCTTTTCCTGGATGTAGCTGATTGCTCCAGAGAAAATCTGGGCCAGTCATTTCCAGGAATTTGGAAGTAAGTCTAAGAGGTTTCAGCTCAGACTGATACCCTCTCAAATGGGCCAGTTGTGAAGTTGGCACTATTGATAGTGTTGATTTTTCATTAGTGGGTTGGAAAATAAAGCCAATTTATGTTGAGATAGAAAAATAAACACAATGAGCAGAGAGAAGCAGAGAAGAAAGATGAGATAAAGAGGATTTTCCATGTACGCTGAAGTGCTCGAGTCCCTCATCCAAGCCTTTTCTGAAGCCCAGCCATACTTTGCCCTTGGGTTCTGTGAGAAATGCAGGGTTCCTTATAATACAATTTCTCTGACAAATTTAAGCTAGCTTAAGTGGTTTTCTATTACTGGGACTCAAAATACTCCTAACTGATGACTTGGAGAAAACACTGTTTACATTTCTTTTTATAAGCCTAAAGACTTCTTGACATTAGTCATAAAATCTTTTTTCTTCCTCCTGGAAAAAAAAAATAGAGATAACACACTGGTAAGTATCTAGAAAATTGCACAAAGATAAATGTTGCAAAAAAGGAGGAACTTCATTATCTGCAGAATTTTTACTGGAGCTCTTTCTTTTGACTATAAATCATTTTCCACTATGCTTACTTACACATTATTGTTGTTGTTAAATAATAAGAGGGATTTGCCCCTGGAACCTGCCCCCTCATAGTCCCAAGTGAGAGAACAGAGTTATGAGTGCATGTTCACACATGGAGTCATGATGGGTATCACCACCGTCATTTCTGTTCCTTTGAAGGATTTGCATGCTTGTTCCTCTAGTGCTCAAGGGCAACCTTCAATAAAGTGGCGAATCAAAAGTACTCAAAGTACTTAGAATAAAGAAATTCACCTCAGCAGCAGAGGGTTCAAACTTGTGTGGATATCTCACAGTTCTGATTTAGCTTAATAATAAAGGGGAGAATATTAGAGAGAAAAGCCATTGACTTGTATCTCTCCCTTTTTGTCCTGAAACTTAGGTCCAGATCAGGGAAAGAGAGACTTTTGTGATTTTGATAATGTCCGAGAAGAAACTGGGGTTGAGATTGAGGGTCTGAGAAGGTAGTGTTAGAAGAACGTGCGGAGGGATGCTGGGCGATTCTCCATATCCACCCCCTGCTTCCTCCTTCCTTTGTCTTTTTCATGTGGGTAGCAGTTGAGTTCTCTTTTGTCAGGGCCCACAGTTGCTTGGAAGTACAGCTGGGGAGAAGACTGGTGGCTCTTCAATTTTTACTCCTTGTCTATTTCTTAACATTCTTGTCCCCGATATCAGATGTAAGGGTCTTTAGGATTATGCCCTGGTGTGGTTTTAAAACATATCCACAAATTCTTTGACTCCATCCACTGAAAAGCAGGTTTGTAACTCACTTGTAACCACTAGAACATGATGGAAATGATGTATAAGTTGGGGAGGCTAGATCAGAAAAGATCCTGGCCTGTTTTCTGAATACTTGTTTTTGGAGCCCTGAGCTGTAAGGTAAGAAGTCTGAGCCCAGATCAGAGGGAGAAGCCATGGATGGGAGCTGGTTGTTAACTCCAGCGAAGGTTTCAGCAGACAGCCGGCACCAAACACTGGACATGGGAGTGAAGATCCTCTGTATGATCCTGCCTCAGGCATTCGGGTCTTCCTGCTTGTTGAGCCTTCCCAGGTGAAGCCTGAGATGTCCTGGAGCAGAGACAAGTCTTTTCTGCTATGTTCCTTCCTAATTCCTGACCCACAGAATCCTCAAGCAAAAAAAAAAAAAAAAACGCCCTGTTAAGCCTTTAACTTTTGTATTAACTTGTTATGCAGCAATAGCCACCAGAACATACTCCCAAACAAAGCCTCCCCCATCCTCTCCATGTAATGAAAAGCTTGGAGGGGAGTGATTGAGAACTCTTGCTCTCTGTAGACAGGCTGGCTCCCAAGAAGAAAAAAATGGAGGAGCCAAGTCTAGCATTCCCGTTTTATTCTTTCCATGTTTACCAGTGAGATATGTTGTTCGGTTGCCCCTGAGAGCTGGAATCTTATACTGATTAAGCTTCCTCCTCAACAAAGAAACACAGGGAGAGGGGGACAAGTGTTCTCCCCTCTAGAGAGCGTACTTTAAAGGGTTTCTTCTGTGTCCTCCTTTCACCAAATTGTTTCAGTTTATTCTTTTCTTTTTATTTTAATATAGTAATATAAATTATAGTAAAGTTATAATGAAAAAAGATGATAAAAAGTTATAATAAATTTGTATATGTTATAGATAATTTGTATGTAGTTATAGTAGTATGATATGGTAAAAAATTTACAATAAAGTTACAATAAAAATAAGTTATAATAAAATAATATAAATTCTTTTATTTCTGTTTGTTTTTGTTTTGTTCTCTCTCATTTTCTAGGTTCTCTTCAAATGTATGTATTCCTTGCCTATCTCTTCATACAAATGTGAGGCATTAAAACACTGACTAGAAGCTCTGAGTATGTAGGAGGGTTTGTGGACAGATGGGATCCACACAGGGAAACTGGGGGGCTAATGGGTTCTGTCATTGAGCGTACCCCCACATGTTAGTTAGAACAAGGAGGCCTCTTCTCTGGAGTGGCTTATCTCTGCAAGAAAAGAATTGCCCTGGCTCCTGCTTTGGTAGTGTGAGCTGCTCGCAAATCTGGGAGCAGGACAGGGAAAGACTGGGGTCTCCAGTCTTTATTTGGTGTATAAAGTTTCACTTAATCTCCTTGCTTTCAGTCCTGTACCTCATTCACCTCCTTCTATCATATCTGGTCTCCCCAAGTCTGGAGCATCTCACTTCTTCAAATAATAAATCTCCCATCTCTTGTGGTACGGAAAGGTGCTAGCCTACATGTGTGTGATATGAGGGGATTTAGTGGTCTGATGCCTTCATAACATACTCTCATGCACCCCCTTGATTTTAGCTTCATGTCTCACCTTTTACAGTACTTTGAACCTGCAAGGGCTGAGCCTTTCCAGGATCTGTTGGTTTAATTGGTTCACTTTCCATTGGCTTACTCCTCTTCAGGGTTAGGAAGATTAAATTGCCCAAGGTTACACATCTAATTGTGGAACTCAGACTCCAACCCAGGTTTGTCCATCTTCACACCTCTCTATTTAAAAATATATTTTATAAAATAAGAATAAAGCCTGATAAACCTGAGGAAATAGAGTATCAGAAGAACCAATTTCAGAATATAGATGCAGGGTTCCAAAATAAAATGGTAACAAACTGAATCCAGCATAATATAGAAAAATCCAGGGGGCCGGCCCGTGGCTCACTCAGGAGAGTGCGGTGCTGATAACACCAAGGCCCCAGGTTCGGATCCCACATAGGGATGGCCGGTTCGCTCACTGGCTGAGCGTGGTGCTGACAACACCAAGTCAAGGGTTAAGATCCCCTTACCGGTCATCTTTTAAAAAAAATAAATAAATAAATAAATAAAATAATATAGAAAAATCTGTATGTGGTAGACAGTTCACTTAATAAAGAGATACAAAGTAAAATGAGATATCATTTTTATGTGTATGTGATTAACATGTCAGAGATTTCAAGAAAGATAGTATCCAGTTCAGGCAATGGATGCAGAAAACTAGGCATTTTTATGTGCTTCTGGTGTAAAAGTAAATTGGTGCCATCTTTCAAGGGTTAATTTTACTCTAACAAAACTCTTACTATTCAACACAACTTTTGATTCAGAAGTTCCACTTCTAGAATTTATTTCAGGAAACTAATGATATGCCCAAGAATTTAGCTATGAGGATATTCATTTCAGTTTCATATATAATATTTTAAAATTAATAACTATTTGTCCAACAATATGGACTTCATTAAATAAATCAAAACATCAGACATAAAATAATGTTGAAAAATAATTTTAAAAACATGAAAATATTATGTTACAGTAAGTGAAATACATAGATTTGAAAACAGTATATTCTCAATCTTTTGTATCACAAGAGATTCTGTTGCAAGTGATGAAAACTCAGCTAAAGATAGCTCAAGAGAAATAAAAGGAATGTATTGATTCATAATACAGGAAAGTCTAGGGAAGTATAATGCCTTCAGGCAAGGCTGGATCCAGCATCATCATCAATAATCTGTTTCCATCACTTGGTTTGGCTTTATTTTGTGTTGGCAATACTTTCAGGTGGACTCTACACAAGTCTTGTTAAAAAGGGCTACCAGCAACTCTGGGATTATGCTTCACCAGCTTAACCTAACAGAAAAAGAGTATTTTCTTCCAAATCATTCCATCAAAAATTCTAGTGCTGAATGTCATTGGCCAGGCCGGGGCCATGTACTCCTTTCTTCGGCTGAGAGATGGTATGAGTTCCACCTGAATTATGTAATGACAATTATAGCTAAATTTTATTGAGTACTAAAAGATTACCTAGAATTATGTACCCAACTAAATTATTAATCAAATATGGCAGTAAAATAAAGACAATTTGAGATATGTTAGACTTACCTTCCATGCATCCTTTCTCAAGAAGCTACTGGAGGCTGTGCCTTTTGAATGAGAGAACAAACTAAGAAAGAGTAAGACATGAGATACAACAAGTAGGAATCTGACAGGAGAGAGGTGAAGGGAATCCTCAGGGTGGGGGTGATGAGAGGTTCCAGGATGACAATTAGGAACTAGGTACAGAAGGAAACAAGTTCAGATGGAAGCAGCAGGACTCCAGGACTCCAGGATTCCAGGGAGAGACATAGTGAAGGCTTCCATCACCATTACCTCCACTACCATCATGGTAACTTTTAAATAAAGACAAGATACCCAGAGTCTGGTCCAGGTTTTTGTCTATACTTACTTTATTTTGACTACAAGCTGATGAAGGTCCTGCTTATTCATCCATGTCCTGCTGCCTGATCTGCTGTGGATATAATCTAGAAAGATCTGCTTTGACCTCTCCTGGCAGGTAGAGGGGAAATCACAGTGAACAGAAAATACAAAACAGTCCTCTCCCTCTGACTGTATCCAGGCCCAACATCTAAAACCTGGCCCATTTTCTGGCACTGCCACTTGTCTCAAGTGTCTTGAGCCTCATGTTTCCCATGTTACTCATCATCTTACTCAATGATTTTCCCATAAAAGGCCCTTGCAGACATTTAGAGAGGCTGAAGCCAGACAAGGACCCAGAGACTGGTTTATTTTCTCCCTCTGGGCCTTTCTCCAACAGGGGTAGCATCACATTTTCCTTAGTCTCCCTGATTGATGCTCACTGCTCAGTTTTTCAAAACTAAGTAATATATTGTCTAGGGATGCACATAAAGGTGGAAAACTATAAGGGAAAAATGGGAATGATTAACACAAAAATCATTGCAATGGAAGTGGAAGGAGCACCCCCAGGATCCTAGGCAGGAGCTGAAGGCAGCCCCCAGGGCCCAGCATCAGGCAAGGAGCATGCCCAGGGTCCTAGGCAGGAGCTGAGGGCAGCCTATACCGCCCAGCAACAGGCAAGGAGCATGCTGAACAAACTACTTCTACATGGGTGGCTCACTACAGCCACCACCACAGCCATGGCTTCTGCAGAAGTGGCTTGCTGCCACAGTAGTAGCAACAGCCACTGTGCAGGTGGCCTGCTGGACTCTTGACTTCATTGATATGAGTAGAGTAACCAGCAGAGACAGGAAAAAGAAGAGGAAGTCTCTCTCCTCAAAACCCACTCTGGAGTAACAGAAGCAACTGCTCTACCAGATGACCAGACATCAATGTAAAGATGCCAGAAATACGAATACCCAAGAAGATATGGCACCACCAAAAGAATACAACAATTCTCAAATACCAGACTCTGTAGAGCAGGAAACCCTTGAAATGACTAAAAAGAAAATTCTGGGTAACAATCTTAAGGATATTCACTGAGATATGAGAAGACTCCTGTCAGACAACATAAAGAAACAAGAAAAAAATCCAGGATATGAAGGAGGAAATTTACAAAGAGATTAATACCTTAAAAAAGAATGTAGCAGCATTTGTGGAACTGAAAGATTTATTCAATGAAATAAAAACACAACCAAGAGCTCAAGCGGTAGACTAGAACAAGCAGAAGAAAGAATTTCTAATCTTGAAGACAGTCTTTTTGAAAGAACCCAGTTGGAACAAAAAAAGGAAAAAAATTTAAAAACTTGAAGAAAATCTAAGAGAGCTAACAGACAACCTTAAGCACACAAACTCCCAAATCACAGGTATTCCAGAAGGGGAGGAGAAAGGAAAAGGCATGGAAAACCTATTCAACAAAATAATGGGAAAATTCCCAGGTATAGGGAGAGACACGGACCTTCAGATCCAGGAGGCTCAAAGATCCCCAAACATTCAACCCAAAAAGTCCTCTCCAAGACATGTTGTAAGTCAAACTGGCAAAGCTCAAAGACAAAGAGAAAATATTAAAGGAAGTGAGAAAAAAGCATCAGGTCACCTATAAGGGAGCCCCTCTCAGAATAACAGCAGACTTCTCAACAGAAACTCTACAGGCCAGAAGGCTGCTGGTGAAGATGGCAGAATAGATGGTTGCCAGCATCACTCTCTCCCACAAATCAACCAATTTACAACTATTAAAAAGCAACAACAGCCAAGCTGGGTCAACTAGGACTTGGGGGAAGAGGAGGAGAGATCTATGGAGTGAATGAAGGCAGGAGAAGCCATGATGAGAGGAAGAAAAGATCACTCCTACCATTTTGAATCTCAGCCACTGCAAGGCTGGAGCTGGTGAGCACATGGAGCAAGAGCTGGCAAAAGCTGCTGCTGTGCCCTTTGGATGGAGTTGCTTGGAGGCAGCAGAGTAGAAGAGGGCCTTGGTGGCCCCCAGGCCAGCAAGACCACTAACAGGGTTCCTCTGGACACACATAGGAGCAAGGAGCCAGAACAACTGAAAGAAGGAGTCACTCAGAGGCCGGTGAGTCATCACAAGGGACCAGTGCACAGCCCATCCCATGGGAAGTGCTTGGAGTGCAGGCAGTGGGGGAGACGGGCCCACTGGGGGAACACTGGGGCACAGCAAGGACAGCTGATTTGCCCCCCAATTGACTTAGCCCATCTATGTGTAGACTGGTCAGGAATACAGAACTGCAGGGGGAGCAGTTTGATGAAAAGACTCAGGTCCAGACCAGAGTTTCGACACAACTCAGGTGCACCGGATCTCACAAAACCTGGAAGTACCTCCAAAGTCAACCATTAAAACCTGAGCTGCACAAAAAGCCTTCCCCAGGGAATCAGCAGCAAAGCAGCAATTTAGCTCAACCACAGGGCTCAAGTGCTGGTTCCCTTAGGAAGTTCCCCCATTTTAGAAGTAAGCAAAGGACAACAAATTAGTTCCAGTGCAGAGTTTAAATAGTAGGAACAGCAAATAATCCAACACAGAACTGAAAGAAAAAACAAAGTACCCACAGATCAGAGACAAAGTTTGATATTAACCAGTAAAGGTCTAATGCCTATAAAACCAAAGAACACCTATAAAACCTAGAAGGACCAGAAGCTCCTTGGGCCCCCAAGCCAGGGAGTGGGGAGGGTTGGGGGCCTCAACCATGTCCCCTGACACCCACAACCAGCCCAGTTATGACCACTGAGCCACTGCAAGAAGTGCCCTGGGCCCCCAAACTGGGACAGTGGGGGGCCTCAGGCCTCAGCCATGCCTCCCTGACACCTGCACCCAGACCAGCGATGACCACTGAGCCACTGAAGGAAGCACACTGGGCTCCCAAGCTGGGTGGTGGGTGGCCCTCAGGCCTTGGCCACATCTTCCCAACACCCACAACCAGCCTAGCAAGGACCACCAAGCTGCCGCAGGAAGTGCCCCAGGCTCCCGAGGTCTTCAATCACACCCCTCTGATATCTGCATTCAGCCCAGCAATGACCAAGGCACCACTGGAAGCCCCTGGGTCTACCCTGCAGGAATGAGGGGGGGGGGGGCAACAGGCCTCAACCATGCCCCTCTTCCTTCCTCCTGCTCCCACCCAATTTTATTCCCCTGCCCCTCTCCCCCTCCCACCCAGTTGCTCCACAACAACATGTTAGAACATAAAAACAGATGGAGCTGGGGACCGACCCCTCTTGCAACCAGGCACACCACTGCTGCCATGGGGCCCGCCCGGGGTCCTGAGGTATGGATCAGGACCAACCCCTCCTCCCATAACCAGGCAAAGGGCATGCCAAAACACTACTTCCATGTGACCACAGCCACCACAATAGCCACAGCTGCCACAAAAGCAGCAAGACACCACAATCACTGTGCAGATGGCCCACCAGCCACTTGAGTGCATTGACACAAGGAGAGTCACCAGCAGAGACCAAAGAAAAGAAGATGTCTCTCTCCACAAAGCCCATTCCGGAGTGATAGAAGCAGCATCTACTCTATGAAATTAGTGGGGGACCTGATCACACCTCTCAGCACTGGACAGATCATCTAGGCAACAGATCAACAGAGTAACCTTTAATCTTTAAGAAAGAAGAGAAGAAATCTAGTGTCATTAGAGGTGGGAAGGAGGAGGCAGAGGGGGATGGGGAGAGATTGGACAAGGGGCATGAAGAATAAATATGATCTGTAGTAATATATATGCTAATAATATTGATTTGATGAACATATGTCAAAGTTGAACCCCCAAAATATGTATAATTGATTATGATTCACTAAGAAAAGAAAATTCTCATTGTTCTACATCCTTGATAATCCTTGGTATTGTGAGTGTTTTTATTTTAGCTATTTTGGAAATATAAAATTGTACCTCATTGAGGTTTTAATTTGTATTTTTCTGATTCCTAACGAGGTGGAGAATATACTTATGGCCATTAGATCTCCTCTTTTGTAAAGTGCCTGTCTGAGTGTTTTGCCTGGTTATTGTTGGGTTGTCTCTTACTTATCGATTTGTTGGAGTTTTTTTGTATTCTAGGTACAAGCACTTTTTTTATTTAGATATATGTGCTGCAAATATCCTCTCCCACATATTTGGTTCTTTTATAGTTTTCTTTATGAGGCTTTCATAAAAAATATTTATAATGGTCATTTTCAAACATACACAAAATAGAGAGAAAATATAATAGCCCCACGCATTCCAATCATTCATCTTCAATAATTGTATGTTTTTTTTTTTTTTTTTTTTTTTTTTGTTTTTTTTTTTTTTACAAAATAGAGAGAAAATATAATAGCCCCACGCATTCCAATCATTCATCTTCAATAATTGTATGTTTTTTTTTTTTTTTTTTTTTTTGATGAACAGAAGTTTTAATTTTAGTGTATTCCACTTTATCAGTTTCTTTCTTTAGGATTAGTACTATTTGTGTCTTATTTAATAAATTCTTTTCGGTGGCCTTGAAGGTTTTCTATGTTTTCTTTTGAAAGCTTTATAGTTTTATCTTTTATATTTAGAACTTTAACCTACTGAAATTGATTTATGTATGACATGAATAAAGGTCCAATTTTCCCCATATGGACACCTGTACCTGTTCCAGTACCATTTATTAAATAGTTCCTCTGTCCCCACCTTGTCTGCACCACCACTTCTGTCAAAAACAAAGTGTCCATATATGCCTGGTCTGTTTCTGGGTTCTACATTCTATTCCACTTGTTCCCTTGTTCCACCCCTCAACCCCTGTTCTAATGATGTGGGAGGTAGGGTCCGGGGGGCCCGATAGTCGGCCTCAACCCACCGAATCATCTTACCAGGTTCTTGATTCTGCCACAGGAAAGAATTCAAGGGCAGGGTCACAGTAGAAAGTGAGAATAAGTGTGATTTAATAGGTAAGAAATACAGGTTCCACAGAGACAGTGCAGCATAGCTCCGGAGACTAAACAGGGCCCACATCAAGTTTAACACAAAAGCAAGAAATGCATACTTAAAGTTCAGTACAGAATGCAGGCTGGCTCAAGACAGTGAGCAGCTGCATGCTGAAAGTAAGTTTGACACAAAGTAAAGTATACACACCTCAGCCAGTGAAGTGCGGGTTGCCTCCAGGAAAGTCAGCAACAACCCTGCCTTCTGCTGAGATTCAGCTTTTATGGTTTTACCATCTAATGAACATTTAGTTAAGGGGGTGGTTCCCACCTATGTAACATTAGTCTTGCATGTGCTCAGTTGGTTTCTTCCTGGAGCATGTTCATTGGTCAAATCCTGTCACATGCACCAGGCATATTGAAGACTATTCTGTGTTCCCCAGCACCTGTAGGGGAAAGCCATTCAACCTCCACTGTTATATAACTCTTCTTTACTGAGCATGCCCAGCCACTTGCGGTCTCATTTTTCCTGTGTTGTGCTGAAAATAGGTCTAACTGGCAACAGTAGGTTTCCTCTAGGGGAGAGTGAACAGGAGGGACCTGAAACCTTGGGGAATGGCTTGTAATCCAGTGTGTCTTGTAACTCAAGCCCAGGGAAACTGAGCACTTCCTATATCACTAACACAATGTTTTCTTCACAAGCAGGCTTTTACTGTTGATGTCTGGCTTGATTGCTCATGGTAGTCATAACATGTCTTGCTTGATTGCAATCTAATTTTGTTGAGACTTACTTCACTGTCCAGTGGGATTCATTATTACAGAGGTTCTGTGTGTTCTTGAAGAGAGAGTGTGCTATGCATTGTTGAGTGCTGTGTTCTGCAAATGTCCCTTGATCATTTGTTAATTGTGTTGTTCAAATCTATATTCTTGCTGATTTTTCATCTCCTTTTCCTATCATTCAGTGAGAGAAGTGTATTAAACTTCCCAGTATGATTGTGGGCTTGTCAGCTTCTCCATGTAGTTCTGTCAGTATTTATTTCATGTATTTTGGGATTATGTTATGAGAGTCATACAAATCTAAAATCATTATATCTTCCTGGTGAATTGAACATTTTATCAATGTAAAATGAACCTCTTGGGCCGGCCCGGTGGCGCACTGGATAGTGTGCCGCTTGGGAAGCGCGGCGGCGCTCCCG